>NC_090725.1:21576707-21596707 GCF_036898095.1 Palaemon carinicauda | reverse complement strand
CCACTGAATAATCACAGTACAGCAACTCCTTGGGTGAAGAGGAATTGTTTGTTAATCTTAGTGTTGTCAGGTGTATGAGGACAGAGGAGAATGTGGAAAGAATAGGCCAGACTATTGGGGGGGGGGGGGGGGGGTGAAAGGAAAGGGAAAATTAACCGTAACCAGAGATAAGGATCTAATGTAGTATTGTCTGGCCAGTCAAAAGACCCCATAACACTCAAGCGGTAGCATCTCAACGGGTGGCTACCCTACTACTTAAATATGTGGATTAGATCATGGTAAGGGGTAGATGGAGATGGTTTGGGCATGCTCTTTGCACTCTCCAAGAGAGATTAGTTCATCAAACTTTTAACTGGGCTCCACAAGTCACTAGAAGTGTTGGAAGACCCAGGCCTATATGGCTGACGACTTTGAAGCGTGAAGTAGATGATGAATGGAGAACTATTGATTTAAAAGCTCGATTAAGTTTTAGCAAATTGACTAATTCTCATTATCTCAAAACGTTAGACTAAACAGTAACAGACAATGAACTCCAAAGTAAGCTTTGGTAAATGAAAGAAAAAACTTGGAAGTTTAAAAGGAAGACATTAGCAATTGATGGGAGCGGAAGGAGTGATCAGTTTCTAAAATTGAATCCAACAATTGAGTTGAAGAGAAGATAAATAAAATGACAAACTGCTATAAGCCTTCAAGCAATAGCACAGATAAGTGTTATATTACTCACTTTCGCATGGTATATAATTAAAGGCATATCAGAAAATTGATAATCAGTAAATAAATTAAAAAGTGTAAGAGTTGAAAAAAAAAACTTAGTTTTGGATCAGAAAAAAGAAGAGCCTTCAACAAAGAGTATTTAAGGATAAAGGAAAAGACTGAATATGAGGAGCTAGATTAGCGTGGTGCTGATGGAACATTATTTGGGAGACTGAGACGACAATAGGGATGCTCATATCTTTTTATATAAAAATATATTCATGAATAAAAAACTGTATATATATGTATGTATGTATATATATATATATATATATATATATATATATATATATATATATATATATATATATATATATATATATATATATATTGGGCTGAGGCCATGTCGTCCTGATGGAAGTTCCTTCATAGTAGCTTCCTGTGTTATATTTAACTACAGTGATATATCCCAGAGAATTTTACTTAGGGTATCCAGAATTCTAACTCCTGGCGCTAATATCCCTGGCTTTCGTCTTATGGGATATCGCATAATATCAGAGGACGTATTCTTGACACGCCACATAGCTATCTACACCCCTAATAGCGTTTACGATTCGAGAGGGGAAAGTGGCAAGAATTGTAGGTGGGCCGTTATTAAGGCAACACTCCCACACGTACTATAGTTGGGGGCCAGTATGACGTCACATCCCGGCGCCATCTTGTCATTCTTTCTCAGGTAGCGTACCTAGCTCGGTGTTTTCCCTGTGCCTTTAGCTATTTTGGATTATCTTTACTGCTATGATGCTTTCACCAGCTTCATCTGCCTCTGGAAAGTTGAGTATTATTTTTAATTTGTATAAATGTAAGCTCTTACCAGTTTTTCTCTTCGATTAAAGTCCTAATTAAGGTAACAAGAGCTGTTGCCGAACAGGATGGCGTCATGAACGCAGTCATTCTATATGCATGTACCATTTAGTTAGCCAGAACGACATTCCCGGTATATATTCGCTTTAATAAATTTAGCTATTTAGCAATTTTAGCTAGGAAATTTTATATTATGCCGATTGTACAGTGGATTTGCCAATTTATTTACCGAGCCCCACTAGTGCTAGGCTAGGCTTCCTAGCCTAGGCACCTTCATTTACTTTCATGCATGATATAGTTTTCCTAGTGTGATAATTTATTGAAGCTTTAGGCCATATTTCATACATATAAGATATTACTGCATATAAATTATCCTCTTCCAAGATAGTATATGAGAGAGTTTCGATGACTGATTCTCACCGCGCCTAGGCTACTAGCCTAGGGGCTTTAGTATACTTTCATACATGTCCCCGATTGCCCTTGTATCGCCTTATTAAGTGGAGACTGATACCTCATATTCTTTTTAAGACTATACTAATCTCCTTGGGAGATTTAAGAGCAATCTCTGTCCCTCAGAGTTAGCCTAGGCCAGGGGTGGGGAACCCTTTTTTGGATAAAGGCCATCTTGCAATTCCTCAATGCTCCTTAAGGCCGCATAGAATTTATTTTTTTTTTTTATCCTCCAAGTAATTTATTAGTAATCCAAAGAAAGAGTGACAGGTTCATAAAAATTTAAAGCATTACAATTTCAAATATTTGAATTAAGTACTTTTTATACAAGTAATCAGTAAATGAATTATATTGAAAATAAATTCTAAAATA
This sequence comes from Palaemon carinicauda, assembly GCF_036898095.1. Lineage (NCBI taxonomy): Eukaryota > Metazoa > Arthropoda > Malacostraca > Decapoda > Palaemonidae > Palaemon > Palaemon carinicauda. The sequence continues at coordinate 21,594,328 of NC_090725.1, read as the reverse complement.
ATTCATTCAAGTTTGGGTAGTTTTCAAACTACCTTAAGTAAATGAATGATATCGAAAACATGTAATTTTCAAATTACTTTAGTTACGCAAGTAGGTTTTTTGTATTGAAGTGATAAATAAAATAATATTAATCTTTTGGAAAAGATAGCTCAAAATATCAACAATAAAAGCTTTTCAAATATTTTATATTGGCAATTGGGTACATTTTAAACAATCGCATCTCATAAAAATGCAACATCCCAGTAAAAAATAGCATCTATTTAAACACACTTAGCTTGTTTTCATTGAAAAATATCAATTATTTGCTTTCTTAAGATGTTCAATAAATCCCTAGTTTTTAGCCAGCATAGCTGGAAAACCATCAGTGCATAACTTATTATAATAAGGAAGTAAAATTTAGTCCTCCTTTGTGACATTGCTTAGTAAGGTTGTTCAAATGTCTGTTCCTCTTGTCCTTGCGTTAAGGTTACCTAAGGAAAGCTGTTTTTCATACAATCAAAACTCATCCGTGAAAGCAAATAAAATATTTTTATGCCAAAAATCTGGAACCTGTTGACTCATCTAAAACTAACATATATCACAGTGAGGAGATGAACAAAACAGGAACTCTCTCGTCCATCATACGTTAAATCACTCACTCACTGCAACTAGCAGTTTTTCCTTGTCAGCTACAACAGCTGTTGCAGCTGCAAGGAAAAACTGCTAATTGTATTAAGTTAGGATTTATTGAATTCAAGAAAAATTTTCTTCCATTCTCTGGGAGGTACATCACTGAACACAACCTTCCTATTGTCTGTGTGTTCATATTTGTATATGTGTACGTACAGTAGAATGATTTAAAACACAATATTCAGTGTCAAAGTAGAAATATACTGCACATACTGTACAGATATCAAAGGCCGTTGAAGGCCGCACTTGATGGTCCGGAAGGCCATATGCGACCTAAAGGCCGCAGGTTCCCCATCCCTGGCCTAGGCTAACCCTAGTCAGCTTTACCATGAATTTTATTCGGGTAAATCTAGGCTAGGGTGTTTCTGTTCCCTCCCTCAATCGCAGAGGCCGGTTTTGAGTTTAGGACAGAACATCAGAGTATTCGTCTGTGATTGGTGGCCGTCTGGCTTGGTGAATTGAATTCCCAAGTCAGGTTAGGCTACCGATGCAGGAGTCTAGACCTCCCTAGGCCTCACCTGAAGGCATTATATGATATGATGCCTCCTCAGTGCAGCTTAGCCGACAGTCCTGTGCCGGCAGAACCTAAGCTGAAGAATTGAATTCTTCTTTTGCTTAGGGCCTCCGACACTAGACTCTGTTCCTAACATCTGAGACAGCGGCGTGGGTGCTGTCGTCTCACCCTATTAGGCTAACCCCAGACTAGGGAATTGAATTCCCTGGCCCCTTGGGGTTATCCTTACACTGGAACGGAGTCTTTTTAGATGGGGTAGAACCTGCCGGCTACTACCTCACCTACAGGACCCTCACCCCTCCCCTTGCTGTCCTCTAGTGATGGCCTAGCCTTCACACATCTTGGCCACCATTTTACATTCGACCTTAGTGCGGGTAGATTGTGGGATTGGCTCGGGTTCTCTGTCGGCTGCCGGCTGAGCCGGCTGCCGGCAAAGATTCCCCTACCCTATCGACTGTTCTTCAGTCTTCTCTTGGTCTGCCTTCCATAGCCCTGCCGGCTGGTACCGGCCAGGTTGTGGTTGTATGGAAGCCTGAATGTAATTCCCCCTTCCATATGAACCCTCATTCTGGATGGAGGGCTGCAAGGCTGAGCCTTTGCTTCCCCCTCCCATCCATGCTTTCTCTCTCTCTCTCTTTCAACAAGTATCCTGGGCCTAGCTGCCTGTGGCAGGCAGGACTGTCGACCGCAGACAGGTTGCAATGCCGCTGAATGTTATGGGTTGCCAACGAAGCGCGACCCAATAACGGCCGGCACACACCGGCCGGCCTCCGGCAGCTATGATGACTGCCGGCAGCCGGTCGAATGTTTGTCTGACGACATCTCACTCACCGCCAGCTGCCGGGGGGACTGCCGAATGTCGGTGACCCCCCGGCTGGTGGCGGCATGCAACTGCCGGCGGTCTGCCGCCTACTACCACTAGAAGACAGTACACCTTCTTTTTAAACCCAGGAACTACCATGCTGGCATACGCCGGCAGGTACTACAGTATATGGCCGTGGAGTGGTCAGTAAAAAATTGCGATATTGATCATACTGCAATAAATAAACCACTGTACGGTAGCCCAAACATTTTCCAACCTACAAGGTGTTTCATGGGCAGCCTATTGTGAGACCACTTGTTAAAGAAAGCGATTCTTTCTTTAAAAATTCAGTGATCACTATATTCAATCCCAATATTTAATTCCTGAAGACGGTGTTATGTTACGCCTTCATATATCCTGAGGATAAATGTCTTCTTTAATAATTCTATCTTAGAATGCCCAAGATTCAATATTGTGGGAGGTCCTAGCAATTGGATGAGCAGGAAACACACGTAGGTGTCTTTCCTCTATCCTCTCTATCTTACCTATCCTAAGCTAAAATATACATAACATTGTATGATGAATTTTGTGAGAAAATTCACCGAATACTCATCCGCCTTTCCTTTTTTTACAGAAGGAACATCCCAAGTGCGGGAACCATTTCTGCAAGGTCCGCAATAAGAACTTCTGCGGCCATGGAATGTGCAGGACCCATGCGTGCTGCGCGACGACGAGGGGCTCTCTTAAGTATTGGGATCCCCAGGTATGTGATGTATGTTCCAATCTGGGTACTGAGGCTTTTGATGATCAAAAGTCAACTGAGTCAAGGGATGCAGCAAGAGAGAAGCTGCGTAAATGGGTCAGGGGTTTTCAAATGAATGCCACTGGCCCATACCTTCCTAACAAAAGGATGAGAGCTTGCCTTTTCCCTAAGGCATCTTCGGATGCAGTTATCCCTCAACCTAAGGCTGAGATCCCCCTCGTCCAGATTCCAATAAAATCTGAAGTTTCGGATGCCATGAAGGACATCCAGCTAGAAGACAATATGTTGGTAGTTTCCGAGGAGACAAAACGGAGTCTTCTAGCAGAAGAGCAGGAACAGGAGTCTGTCTTACCTCCTGAGGGCAAATGATGAAGGAACCAAAATTATTTTGGTTTCATCGGCTCCGGTGGCTGAGCCTGTCCCATCGACCTCCTCTGCCCCACAATTGGACACAATAAGTCACACTCTAACATCTCTCCTGTCTATGTTTTAGGATATGAAGAAGGAGTCATCTGAGAAAGAAGCTTCGCTTCGGACTAAGATGCACCAGCTCGTGAGTTCCCGTTTAGCCCCGAAATAGCTAAACATTAAGGACCTTCCCCCTTTCTTGGACGTCAACCCTTGGAGGTATGCTGAACACATGCCTATGTCAGGAGGGAAGATCTTCCTCTCCGACAAACTGGGAACGGTCCCTGTAGAGGACATCCAGTTCTGGCCCAGAAAAGGGGCCTATCCTGATTGTTACGTTCGTCTGAGGACGGAACCTCCCTCGAAAGAGGAGACAGAAACGAAGGAGGTCATAATACTTGACCTCCCCAAAGCCCAAGCTTTGTTCACCAGTACCTTGATGGAGAGGGGCTTCACTAACTCCAAGGTACCGGCTCTTAGCAAGAAGCACCCGTCCTTCATTGCTGCTTCTTCCCGTGCCTTCCCCTTTATGGAAAAAGGGTTCAAGGCAGCCTTAAAGGCAGTCGAGGCAGGGAAACCTTGCCCCACACTCGAAGAGTGTAGACCATTTTCCCTTGCCCTACCATCAGATGATGCAGACTGGAAGGATGTCTATAGCACCTTCTCAGTTGGGAAGTTGGAGGCTGACATTGCCGGAAGTCAGTTCGGAGAAGACCTCCCTAAGTTGTCGGACTTCCTCCTGCGCAGGGAGCAGTAAACGAAGGAAAGACTTGCCGCCTCTATGTCCCTGCAGACTGGACTAGAGACAATGGTAAGTGTTCCAGAAACCCCAGACATGTACATGGTCTTTGCCAAAGCTCATTTGGCAACAGTCACCAAAGACTTGTACAACTTTATCAAAGCCAGACGGGCTTGTAGAGAGTTCGTGTTCGCCTCGGCTGCGGTGAGGTACGAACCAAGGAAGCTGATAGCTTCCAACATCTGGGGAAAAGACCTCTTCCCAAACGAAGCGGTCAAAGAGGTTGTCGACAAAGCTGCCACAGAGAATAGGAATCTTCTCCAAAAGTGGGGCTTGTCGACCAAGATAAAGTCTTCCAGTGAGGAGGGTCCCCAACCAAAAAGGAAGACCAAGCGACCTAGAGTGCCCTCTCGCCCACCTCGACAACAACAACTTCCCGTGGCCACGGTGTCCCAGACGGTGACACAACCCCTTACCACGTTTCAGCTGGTGCCCCAGCAAGTAGCGACACAGTCGCCTGTTTTTACCCCAGCCTTTGAAAGGCAATCCACGACCTTTCGGCCAAAGTCTCGAGGTTCCTTTCGAGGTTCCTCTAGACACCCCTCTAGAGGCAGGGGCAACAAAGGTGGACGTGGCCAAGGAGGCAAGTCCTCCAACCAGCACTCAAAGTGAGATGCTTCCGGTAGGAGGGAGACTTCTCTTTTTCCGGTTTCGTTGGACCTTCGATCCCTGGGCCCACAGCCTAACCAAGAACGGACTGGAGTGGAGTTCGAACACAACTCCACCAACCTTCCCTCAATTCTTCCAACACTCAACCCCCATTCTGGAAGAATATGTCCAAGAACTCTTAGACAAGAGTTGTAAGGAGGGCAAAGTCCATTAAATTCCAAGGAAGGCCGTTTTGTGTTCTGAAGGATTCGGAAAAGCTCAGAGTCATTCTGGACTTGTCACCACTCAACAAGTTCATAGTGAACCACAAGCTCAGGATGCTTACTCTTCAACACATAAGGACCCTACTGCCCAAAAAGGCATACACAGTCTCCATAGACATGGCGAACGCATATTGGCATGTCCCGATCAATTGACAAGTTTCCTCCTACCTAGGATTCAAGCTACAAAAGACACAATACGTCTTCAGAGCCATGCCTTTCGGACTAAACATAGCCCCAAGGGTATTTACAAAGCTTGCGAACGGAGTCATTCGTTAACTACGCCTAAAGCGAGTTCAGGTGATTGCCTACCTGGACGACTGGCTGGTATGGACAGCATCCGAAGAAGAATGCACGCAAGCCTCCAAGGAAGTGATCCAGTTCCTGGAACATCTAGGATTCAAGATCAACCTGGAAAAGTCTCGATTATCTCCAGCTCAAAAGTTCCAATGGCTGGGTGTTCACTGGAACTTACAGTCACACTGCCTCTCCATTCCATCAAAGAAGAGGAGAGAGAGAGCAGGATCTGTCAAGAGACTTCTTCAATCCGACAGGATATCAAGACGACGACAAGAGAGAGTTTTGGGGTCTATCCAGTTTGCCTTAGTGATAGACCCAGTGGTGAGAGCACAATTAAAGGATGCATCAAGAGTCTGGAGAAAATACACATCAAACGCTCGAAGAGATCTAACAAGACCGATACCAACTCGTCTGCGATCACTCCTCAAGCCATGGTCGGAGGCCAAGTACCTAAAGAAGAAGGTACCCCTACAACTGTCTCCACCTTCAGTCACCATCCACATGGATGCCTCGAAGGAAGGATGGTGAGGCCACTCTCACCAACGGAAAGTCCAAGAAACCTGGTCCTTCCTCTTCAAGACCTTCCATATCAACATTCTGGAAGCCATAGCAGTTTTTCTATTGCTGAAGAAACTGAAACTTCGCTGCTCGATCCACATCCGGCTGGTCTTAGACAGCGAAGTGATAATGAGATGCCTAAATCGACAAGGCTCGAGATCGTCTCAAATCAACCAAGTGATGTTGGCCATCTTCCACCTGGCGGAAAAGAAGAGATGGCACTTATCAGCAGTTCACCTCCAAGGGTCCACAATGTGACGGCGGATGCTCTATCCAGGCTCACCACGATAGAGTCAGAATCATCCCTAGACGCAAGATCATTCTCCTTCATCTTACGCAAAGTCCCAGGACTGCAGATAGACCTCTTCGCGACGAGCGACAACAAGAAGCTACCCAGGTACGTAGCCCCATACGAGGATCCTCTAGCGGAAGCAGTGGATGCGATGTCCATAGATTGGAACTGATGGTCCAGGATTTACCTGTTCCCTCCAACCAACCTCCTGATGAAGGTCCTCAACAAACTGATATCGTTTCAGGGAACAGCAGCGATAGTGGCTCACAAGTGGCCCAACAGCATATGGTTCCACTGATAACGGAACTACGACTGAAGCTGATTCCACTGCTGTATCCAGTTCTGACTCAACAAGTGCAGAAGAAGACTGTCTCCGCTTCATCACAGAAAACCCAGAACCTTCAGCTCAAGATTTTCTCACCTTAGCAGTCAAGAAAAGGTTCGGGATTTCAAAGGACAGTATCAACTTTTTAGAAGAATACAAGTCGAAATATACTAGAAGACAATACGAGTCTTCCTGGAAGAAATAAGTTGCCTTCGTCAAGGCAAAGAAACCAAAAGAGATCTCTACAGATTTCTGTTTATCTTACTTTATTCATCTCCATGAACAAGGTTTAGCAGCCAACACGATCTCTACGTGTAAATCTGCCTTGACTAGACCCCTACTATATGCCTTCCAGGTGGACTTCTCGAATGAAATCTTCAACAAGATCCATAAGGCTTGCGCTCGACTTTGGCCTGCAGCACCTCCGAGGCCCATTTCTTGGTCCTCGGATAAGGTTCTTCATCTAGCCTCTACCTTGAGCAATGAAGATTGCTCTCTAAAGGATTTGATTCAAAAGGTAATATTCTTATTTGCACTAGCCTCAGGAGTCAGAGTTACCGAAATAGTGGCCCTTTCGAGGGATGATGGCCACATTCAGTTCACAGACTGTGGAGAACTGAACCTTTTTCCTGACCCAGCGTTTCTCGCTAAGAATGAGCTGCCCAGCAAAAGGTGGGGTCCCTGGAGAATATGCCCTCTGAAAGAAGATGCATCTCTATGCCCAGTAGAATGCCTAAAGGTCTATCTTCGTAGAACTTCAGACTTTGGGGGAGGACAGCTTTTCAGAGGAGAAACCTCAGGTTCAACATTGACCTTGAAACAACTAAGGGCGAAGATCACCTATTTCATTCGCAGAGCGGATCCAAACAGCACACCCGCAGGTCATGATCCGAGAAAAGTTGCTTTGTCTCTGAATTTCTTTCAGAACATGAGTTTTGAAAGTTTTCGCTCCTATGCTGGATGGAAGTCATCCAGGGTTTTCTGCAAGCACTACGCGAAACAAGTGCAAGAGATTAAGCATTATGTGGTGGCAGCAGGTAGTGTACTAAAACCTGCCGCTTAAATTCTGCAAAGAACAGTGCACTAATTGGGACTTTAGTGAAGGGTGTACCTGTTTTCCTCCTACAGAGTGACATGTTAAGTGAAGTGTCTAAGTAGTGACACTATGAACTGTTCTAAGTATAAGGTGAAAGAAGCATAAAAGACTTACACATGTGCCATGCGTATAGCTACGCAAGTGTTGATGAACTGTAGCGACAGAAATGAGAAATAATGAAATATTACGATATTTCCTTTACAGTGATTTCAAGTTTCTTTTTCAGATGAAACAGTTTTTTCTGTTATTACTATTTTATTATGCTTTACACAATATTTCCAAATATTTTCATTAATTTTATATTGTATTATAAAATTAACCATATCTTTGCTATTCATTGTTTACCAATAAACACATCTTTGAATTTTGCGTTTCATTTCGCCCTATAAATTCTAAACATGCTATATAAATAAATGTGTCAGAGCACTTATCATCCTATTATTTGGAAAATATTCTGAACATATACTATATCTGTTCTAAGCGAACAACCTCACAATTATATGTTATTGTATCAAGTATCAGTCCCTGGTAGTAACTGATTTTATGTCTAATTGCTTTACTGACTGTACAAATTTCCTACACGAATGAAAATCTGTCTACCCTGCTTACAACACACCAAGTGGACCAAGGGAGGTGTCAGTAATCAATACATACTTTGTTCCTTTCAGAATACAAACTATGTTTTACATGTATAAGATGAGACTAATATACAAACTGGTTTGCTAGATTGTTCATTGAACTTACAATCCTCGGGTTTTTTTTCCTAGAGTCTCTCATGACTCTTCCCTGTAGGGGGCAGGAAGCACTGACATAGTCCATGATCAGTTGAAAAGCGTATGACGGTATCACCATGTGTCTCTAGGTCTAGATGACCAAGGAAAATTTATCTCGCAGTTATTGGCACTATTGGAAATCCACAGATACATTAATGCTCTGGTAAACTTCCATCAGGACGACATGGCCTGAGCCCAAAAAACGGATTTTGAGCGATGCGAAAAATCTATTTTTGGGTAAGGTAGCCATGTCGTCCTGATGGACCCACCCTCCTTTTACAAAGGATGAATGAATCCCTCCCAAAAATACTGTATCTGTAGCACCTCGCTAACGCTACAAAGAATGACAAGATGGCGCCCAACTATAGTACGTGTAGGAGCGTTGCCTTAATAATGGCCCACCTACAATTCTTGCCACTTTCCCCTCTCGAAGCGTAAATGCTATTAGGGGTGTAGATAGCTATATGGCGTGTCAAGAATACGTCCTCTGATATCATGCAATATCCCATAAGGCAAAATCCAGGGATATTCTCGCCAGGAGTTAGAATTCTGGATACCTTTAGTAAAATTCTCTGGGATATATCACTGCAGTTAAATATAACCTAGGAAGCTACTATGAAGGAATTTCCATCAGGACGACATGGTTACCTCACCCAAAAATAGATTTTTCGCTTCTCTCAAAATCCGTTATATACCCACACAAACAAACTGTATCATCATCACCCGTGACTAGTCCACTCTAGGACAAAGGCCTCAGACATTTCCCTCCACTTACGTCTGTTTATGGTCTTTCTATGCCAATCTGTACCCACAAATTTTCTTAACTCGTCGATCCATCGTCTTTTCTTCCTTCCCCTGCTTCTTTTGCAATCTTTATGGAACCGTTCTGTTAGTCTTAATTCTTGTCTGCCATCTTCATTATATGTCTTACCCATGTCCATATCTTTTTCTTACATGTTGTTAGAATATCCTCTACTTTCGTTTATCTTATATCCATGTTGCTCTTTTTCTGTGTTATTCCTATCATTATTCTTTCTATAGCGCTTTGAGTTTTAACTAAATTATGCTCTAAGGCTTTATTAAGGCTCCAATTTTTGTATGTCCAAGTTAATACTGGTAGGGCCATCTGATTAAATACTTTTTTATAGAGAAAGTGGCAATTAAATTTTCATAATCTCATTTTTTTTCCACCAAAAGCTCTCCATCCCATGCTTATCCTTCTTTTAATTTCGGTGTCATATCCTGGGGAAATACTGTCTGTCTTAAGTACGTATATTCGTTAGCAATTTCTACAGTAAAGGTTCGTCCATAACCCTTATTTTTTGTGTCTGCATTTTCATTGAGCATTAGCTTAGTTTTACTCATTCATTTTCAGTCCTATATTTCTGCTTTCCCTATTCAAATCTTCTCTCATTCGCATTTCTTCCCATGATTAAATAAACACAACTATGTCACCTGCAAATCTTAAGTTGTTAAGGCATTCGTCATTAATGTTAGTTCCTACATTTTTCCATTCTAAATTCTCAAACACCTCTTCTAGGCATGCTTCTAGGAGAGATGAGGTCTCCCAGTCTAACTCCTTTCTCAATTGGAATTTTCTCACTATCGTTATGTTGTTTTAAGATTGCTTTGCATCCCTTATTAATATCTTCTAGACAGCATTTGCATATATATATATATATATATATATATATATATATATATATATATATATATATATATATATATATATATATATATATATATATATATATATATATATATAGGACATGAGCATAACTTCTAAATTTATAATGAAGTAATAAGAAGAATTAAGAATAAGGACTAGAAATAGAAAAGTCGATTTTGTCGGAGGAATAAATAGTCAAAGAATGAAATGTGCAATAGTTGATGGAAAATAAATCACAAAGACGGATGAATTTGAAAGATTCTATCGGAGGAAAACTTCGAAAAAAGAATATTATCATGAGTAAGGTCGAGGTTAAAGGGGAACAATAAAGAGGGCAGTAAGACTGCCGTATGCTGGCGATGGAAGAATGGATGTAATATTCTCTATTAAAATATAATAAATATTTAAGGACGGTGGTAAGGAAACGGATATAACAAAGCATATGAAACCATCAAACAAACGGGAAATGTATAAAAATAATTCTTGAATCAAAAATTTTCTTTACCTAAATATGGTAATTGAACGCATATCAAAGAAAATTTAGAAGCATGATTTTAAAGAGTAAGTAGGATTTGGAGAGAGAAGAATAAAAAGATAGCTCACACTTTCTTATGAACAGGTTTTTGGTATGGCTATGGGTAATCCTTTGTCCCCACTTTTATCAAACATATTTATGGAATTTTTTTAATCTAGATTAATCCCTTCAGTGTGGTCTTCCCAAATTGAGTGGTATCGATATGTTGATGATGTTCTAGGTATTTTAGAAGAAAATTTTAATCTTGAGGGCTTTGTTTCAATCATTAATTCATTAGTACCATCAATAAAATTCACTATAGAAAATTAAGAAAATAACCGTATCCCATTTTTAGACGTTTTAATAGTTAGAGAAACAGATAAATTTAAGTTTTCCATATATAGAAAGCCTACAAATAATTTTTCATATGTACATTTTTACTCCGGTCACTCTAAAAATATTAAGCTTTCAGTTTTTTCCTCCATGTACCTTAGGGCATTGAGAATTTGTAGCCCAGTTTACATTGAGGAGGAGTTCACAAAAATAGAAAAAAAAAATTGCAACAGATTTTTGTTATCCTAAATATTTCTTAGAAAAATGTATGAATAAGGCTAAGAAAACATTTTATAGTGTCCAATTAGAGAGAAAGGAAACAATTAATAATATGCTTTGTTTGCCATTTCATGTTTGTTTTTCAGATGTTATACCCCTTTTGAAAAAACTAGACATTGCTGTAGTGTTTAAATATAATTGTACATTAAAAAACATGTTAATTAAGAATAGTTCTGGAAATGATAATAATGTAATATATAGCATTCCTTGTTCAGAGTGTAACCTATTTTATGTTGGCCAAACATCAAAAAGTATACCAGTCAGATTAAAACAACATCAGGTGGCCGTCTCCAGGGGTTCTCTTAATAATGCCTTGACCTCCCACTGGTTAGGGTCAAGTTACAGAATTGGTTGGTCAAAGACGGAAAAAGTAATCCATGTAAATGACTATTTCCAAAGGAATATTGTTGAATCATTTTTAATCTCCTGTACTCAAGGTAGAAATTTGAATCTAAGCCCAGGTCTGTTTTCCGTTAATCCAGTATTATCCTTTTATCTAAAATCTGACTTCTCCGGAATTATTAAGAAACTGACAGCTGTTGGATCCCCTTCTCCAGTATAAATACGATGTCTTTGTATATGTATTCCCCTATGGGCCAACAAAGGGGAAGGCCCGTGCCAACAACAAGTGTTGGCTTTAATACCCCAACAACAACAACATATGTATTCTCATTGCCGAGTTTGATAATGTCCTGAGTGGATGAAAGTACTAACTCCAATCAAGTCTTTTTCATTTTTCCTTTCGTGGCTATAATACATTTTATATTCATCACGTGTCAGCTTTCGTGATTTCTACACACACACACACACACACACATATATATATATATATATATATATATATATATATATATATATATATATATAAATATATGTATATATATATATATATATATATATATATATATATATATATATATACATATATATATATACATATATGCTGTAAATATATATATATATATATATATATATATATATATATATATATATATATATATGCGTTAAAATCACAGGGAAACGTGATGCTCAAATGTAAGAGAACCACAGGGAAAAGGAAAATATGAAATATAGGATCAAGTCCTGATTAGTTTCGTGATACTTCTTCAGAGGACTGATCTGAGCTTGATGTCGGTAGTGACTCTGGTGTTATGACAAAGGTACCAAACAGTGGTTACAACATGGCTGGCACTGGCCAGTTACCAGAAATTCATGTGTCAACCGAGTGTGACCAATGTGGAGATGACAAAGAGTAGTCTCCCACTTTTGGGGCATCATGTTATACCTTCATGGGGATATAACTTTCGTCATTTCTCATCCCAATGGTGTTGGCATTTATATGAGTAAAATTTGATTGCTGGGTAAACAATCGTCATAGGGACTTGGATATCTTCTTGGTAGCAACTCAGTTGCAGTAATATTTGCCTGTATATCTGCCTTCTCATTTCCAGACATACCTACATTTGCCGAAACCCAGCAAAATCAAACTGATATACCTCTCAGTCCAAAAATAAAAAGCCATTCTAAAATCTTTAAAACTAACGGGTTACAGGAGTTAGAAACTTTTAAAGTGTGACGAAGCCGAGGGAGGGTTGTGAACTCAAAGGCAGGATGCAATCAACTGAGTTATATATTAAGGAACACTCTTCTTTATATACAGCACTCAAACGAACATGAAAATTCATGTCTGCTGTTTTGCTCTGAACATTGTCTGTCTCTCGAACATGTTATGTCCTGTTGCCTTGAGGTTTTGTATATAAAGAAGAGTGTTCCTTAATATATAACTCAGTTGATTGCATCCTGCCTTTGAGTTCACAACCCTCCCTCGGCTTCGTCACATTGGAGGCGGGAGGAGCGAGTCACTCCGGGGTCACCAATGTGACGAAGCCGAGGGAGGGTTGTGAACTCAAAGGCAGGATGCAATCAACTGAGTTATATATTAAGGAACACTCTTCTTTATATACAAAACCTCAAGGCAACAGGACATAACATGTTCGAGAGACAGACAATGTTCAGAGCAAAACAGCAGACATGAATTTTCATGTTCGTTTGAGTGCGAGGGAAGAGCGAAGATACAAGCATATTATATACAAAAGGAATTATGTACAATTGTGTGACACACGGTTGGTACAAAAGCTTGAAAGACACTCTTTACATCACTAAAAATGTATATATAAATGTCGATTCCCACTGTTCTGTAACATGTTCCATAAAAAATGATCTGGCTTCTAAATCAGTCATATTCTTTGTAACTCCTATAAAATATTTACAAATAGACATCTCTATTAATTTCCATGGAGGGGTTGATATCTTAAACTTAAACTCATTACTTCTGGTTATATCAATATTGTGTACCAATTGCTTTACCTAAAAACTACAAGGTTGAGGAGATTTTGGGTGTAACTCAAAGTATGTCGAGTATCTTGAAAGCTTTGCAGTCTGATAGGCTAAAGAATTAGGACATCTCTGCAGCTTAACCCAATACTGAACAATAGAAGACTTTTGGTAAAGGTCTAAAGGTAACTCTCCAGCGTCAACAAGGAGGCTTAGGATAGTCGAAGTTGTAAAGGCTCCCGTGGCCAATCTGATACCAGTATGGTGTATAGAATCTAAAATCTTTAACTGACTTGGGGTGGCTGAAGAGTATATTCCACACACATAACTAATTTTTGAAAAAATTAAGACCATGTATAACTTTAAGATAGTTTTGCCGTCTGGCCCCCATGATGCATGGGAGAAAACTTGTAAAAGATTCAGAGCTTCAAGACACTTTACTTTTAAAATTTTCAAATGAGGAACCCATGAAAGCCTACAATCAAATATGAACCCTAAAGATCTAGCTTCACTTACACATGGGATCCATTGACGTTTGATGTATATATCCGGGTCTGGATGTACTCCCCAAATACGACAGAAATGGACAGTTTTGCTTGTCAAAACTTAAATCTATTCATATCTGCCCACTGAATAATTTTGTCAATTGCGAGTTGTAGGTTTTGCTCAACCATCAACATTCAAGTTCCAGCAAATGATATGGAGAAATCATCTACAGAGAGCATTGGGAAATATCAGAGGATATCCCATTAATGGCCAATGAAAATAAGGTTAAACATAGCACACTATACTTGGGAACTCCTTCTTCCTGACATTTCCTCTATGACAGACATTCACCTACTTTAACTTGAATAAATCTATGTGAAACAAATACTCGAATGAACATATCCCCTATTATGAATGGTTTTAAGTATACCATATCCATATGGAGTATCATATGCCTTTTCAAGGTAAAAACTGGCTGTTACATGGTGCTATTTGGAAGCAAAGGCATCACAAATTAACTCAAAAAGTCATTCCAACACGTCAGTGTATTTTTCCAAATCCACACTGGATAGGTGATAAAATACCTTTCTTATCCAGATATACCACACCAGTCTTGCATTGTCCATATTCTCTATTATCTCACATAAACAGAGATGTCAATGAAATTGGTCGATAGTTTGCTGCTAAAAACTTATCCTTACCAGGATTGGAAAATGCTAAAATAAAGGCTAGTTCCCATTTATTTGGATAACTGTGATCATGCCATATTATGTTATCAATGCTTAAAATAAATAACTTAGTATTAAAAGATACATGTTTAATCACTGCATATGGAATTCCATTGGTCCCAGGGGCTGTATCATTACAAGTAGAAAGTGCGGAATCAAATTCTCTCTCAGTAGAATGAGCATTGTAAGATTCCTTCTTTCCTGGAGTAAAATTTTGAGTTTTTTTTTGTTCTTCAAGGCTCCTATACTGGTGACCAGGGGCTGTTTCATATTAGCATGATACATTAGAGAAATGATCAACCAGGGAATTGTTAACCTCAGTTGCTCCAGTCAATTACTAACCAATCAACTTCAACACTGTTGGTGGGTTGAGAGTAAACTTGCCTGCTAACTTTTTAACTTTCCTCCATACAGAAGACGGTGGTGTTCTTCTGTTGATGGAGGAAACAATAGGATATTCAAGACTGGTGCCTACCTTATCTTATGGCACAACGGAACTGTGCTCTACACTTTTTATACATTATCAAATCCTCCTCTATACGGTGTTTACGCAATCTAGTCAAAGATTTTCTTGTAGCTCTGTGCAAGGCAGTTACTTCTGAAGACCAACAGGGGACTAGTCGCCGTTTGAATAGCCCCGTGGTGTTGGCAACTGAATTGATTCCTGCTGTATGAAGAGTTCAATTGACTAAGTCTATGGTATCATCAACACTTTCAAATTATTCTGCACTCCTTTCAATTTCATTCGACTCCCAAAATGTATTCCAATCCGCCTTGTCAAAGCTCCATCATAGCGACCTATGTATGGGTGGATTATTATTGGAGTTTATAAAAATTGGTGCGCGCTCACTAGTTTGCCAATCATCTAACGTTATCCAATCAAAATCGAGAAGGCAGCTAGAGCTTGCAATTGAAAGGTCAATGCATAACAAGATACCTGTCTGAACATGAGAGTATGTGGGCTCTCCCACATCTTCATTTTTCATTGCATCATTCCATAAAGGATGTCTACTATTAAAATCTCCCAACAAAAGAAAAGGTTGAGGGAGTTGTTGAATCACCTCTACTAAATCATTATACAAAATGTCATTAAGGGGCAAATAAAGAGAGCAAATTGTATACTTTCTACCTGTATCAATTTGTACAGCCACTGCCTGCAGAGGGGTACAAACAGGTAAAGATATTTGGGGAATATCCCGGTGAACGTATGTAAGACTTCCACCATGGCTTCCTGTTTGTTGAGAAAATGGTGTCCTATAATTAACATACTCTCAAGGACATGGAAAATTAGCATCAAGCTTGCTCTCCTGTAGACATGCAATTATAGAGGAGTGCTCTTAAATGAGTAGCTTAAGTTCTTCATATTTGGCCTGACAACTCCATTGCAAAATGGAGGAGAAAACTATGGATTATTTCTGGAAAATATCTTGGATGAGATCTTCCCATCGGCAACATTTGATTTATCATTACTTCCTGTAGGCTTCTTTAGAGAGGGTCTTGATAAATTAGGTTTTACATTTGCATTTTTTATGTTCTATTGACCAGACTGTTGTGTTTGTTGAAGGTTCATCCTCTTTTTCAAATAAGATATTGTACCTATTTGGAATAGGTATTTCTGCATTTCACTTTGGAGAGGAGAGTGATTGTGGTCTCCCTCTTTTTCGATTGAAATATGGAGAGCCATTAAGATTATGTACCTCTATTATAGCAGGTGCATTAAACAGTTCTCTAGCATAAATATGGGAATGATGCTACCCGAGATAAAAGCCCTGGGCTGTTTATCCAAGGTGCGGAAGATTTAGAGAAATAAGGTGGTGTCTTTTTTATGAGAGGCACTGAATCTAGATTTTGAGGCATGGTAATACCCTTTGGAAGTGATTTAGCAATAGGATGCTTTACATTACCTGGTCTAGGTGGTGTTGTTATTTTTCTGGATGTCCTGCATCCCTATATTTTAAGGCCTTGGCATAACTTGCTTTTTCTTAGAAGTCTCTTAGCATATCCTACAGTGATATGCTCTGCATCTGACTTCTGAACAACAGCTTCTTCTATTCCATACTGAGGACATTTCTTATTAGTAGCTTTATGATTCTGGCTACATTTAGTGCACTTTGCAATAAAAGTGCAGTGTCCATGCTCAGGATCCAAACAATTGTTACAGATCATTTCATCTTTATCAAATATAACCTCTCTACCAAAACAAATTCAAATGCGGCTAGATATCTACTATCAAATTTTCTTATATTCTTTTATTACTTAGCATAATAGACTGTGTACTAGATTTGACATGAATTAAAATCTAGAAATGTATCCACGCTTTAATATTTGGTGCCTAATTTCTGTTTTATTAGATTACTAAATTTAAGATAATTGTATTCTTCTCGCTTTGATGATGCTATATTCCACATTTGTGGTTAAGGCTTGCTTTCTCTTATTAAGTTTATTTTTGGGTATATGGACTCGTTTTGATGCCTGTCACTAGGACGAAATATGCCAGGGTTTGGGAAGAGTATTGCATAGTGCTCCGGTAATATCACAATTATCAATTTAAATTTTTGAGACTTCACATACTGCTTTAAAAGCAGCCTCGTGATTATTAAAGCAAGTTCATGCTTCCCATTTTTCATCTTCTTCCCTGAAACTCATACTTATTTCAGTAATTTTACCATAAGCTTTAAAAGTCATCCATAATGTTTCACAATATCAGCTTATTGCCAATCACATACAGTATATGAATGACTTTTAATCTTTCAACATTGGGGTGGTGCTTTTCTGTTTTTTAGTCAGCAACAGAATTTTCCGTATTAGTATAGCCAAAGATCGTCAACAGTACGAAGGGGGGGGGGGGGGGGGGTCAGCATATCCAGGGGGAGGGGGGGGGAAGCAGCATATCCGGGGTGGGGGGAATCCGCATATCCAAGGGAGGAGAGTTCACCATTAGAATGATCCATATTAAAGACAGTAATTTGTAGTTGGTTAGTTAGTTGGTTTACCTGTTTGAGACTTAAGAATGCATCAAACGTTGGAAAGGAAATTTGCATTCTCCCCTAGCGCCACAATGAGATTATACTTCTCAGATGGTTCACTCCATACCGTACCCGAAGGATAGC
>NC_090725.1:21559207-21571707 GCF_036898095.1 Palaemon carinicauda | reverse complement strand
CTGAACAGGAACTCTTATTGTCCATAACACACCGTCAAAGATTGAATATGTAATTTCTAAAAGAAGTCAGATTCTTTAAATATGTATCATTGCTAGACCTGTACTTTGAATACATACAAAAATAACTTCCAACGGTTCAGAAGTTGAGGAGAGTCTACTAATTAGATCAGTTCGTCTTTCCTATCACAATTTACTATGCATTGCCGTTAGTCTCTCTCTCTCTCTCTCTCTCTCTCTCTCTCTCTCTCTCTCTCTCTCTCTCTCTCTCTCTCTCTCTCTTTATCGAGGTAGCTTTTGTTTCCTTCAACATCCTTTACTCAATGTTATTCTTTAAACCAACAAAAAGATGGAACATGGCACACCGAAATATACTGTACATAAAGGTAAGCAAGAGATGCTGCGTAGTAAACTGTTAGTTGACATGTTTCTAAAATGCATTTTGGTGAGCAGTTGCTTTAAATCTATTTGTTTTTTACCATGTATCATCACTCTGTAGTTGTAAGTTTATAGGATTATTATCTAAAAATATCTTGATTGTGTAATGAATAATGTTAATTTTATTTTTTTGGTATATTACTACGGCGCCAGTGATATATCATATAATAATAATGAAATTAATGTAAATAAAAGTAAAAAATAAATATCAAGAATCCTTCAATTAAAATAAAAATTTTATGACATGTACATTTTAATTAGTATCTGGTTCCTCCTTTCTTTACCATACGTTAAACAATTCATCGTAACTTAATTAGCCTGAGTATTAATTAAGAGTCAAACTTTCTGTAACTCATGAAAATACTGTTATTCTGTACAGACAGAAGTCCAAGGAGCACAGACTGTGGTTTATCTAGCAGCTGCCGAGGAAACTGGGGCCATCACAGGGAAGTTCTTCGAAGATTGCAAGGTTCGTGTTTGAATGGAAAATACAATTATAAAATTAGGAAAAAGGCACTGACTATATGCATTATGCATTTTTCATAGTGTATGACTACTACTGAAATATATTGATATAGTGCAACATACTGACTTTCATCAAAGTCCTTATTAGCAAGGTGAACGTTCATTATGCTTCAACCTCCTGTTTAAATAATTAAGTGTCCGTGAGATTGATGTGAAAGGCCTTCATTCCAAGGAGGGGAAAAATGTCAGGATGATGATCGTGCATGGTCAAGAGAGTCTAGCTGATTTGTGTATAGTAAAAACTTAAAAGATCATTAGACCTATAGGTTGGAAGGAGATTTATGGAGCTTATCTCTAGACACTTTGTCTTTTTTTTTTCTTGTTCTGCCTGAGATACCTGATCGTAGTTAACAATAAATTAGAATTTCAATCTTTTTTTTTTTTTTTTTTTTTTTTTACATTTCCGTAAACGTAAATCAAACTTTCGAGTGCGTATACACGTAACTGTAAGGAATATTTGAATGCACAACGTGCATTTCGAAAAGAAAAGTTGAAATCGTAATAAATAAAACCAACCCCAGAGAATACTTAATGGTAATGCCGATATCATTGCATCTTTACCTGTTTGAATAATGATCTGAAAATTTTCACCAACCATTTGTATAAGTGCCCACGTTAATTAAGCGCTTATCATCATTAACCCTCTTTTGTAAAACAATGCGTGTTTTGGGACATAATTCCAAAGAAAATCTCGAAAATATGGTCACTATCGTTAACTTTGTTTTTCATTAATGAAAATCAGCAAGTTAATTTAACTTTCAGGTTGAAAAAGTTTTTTTTTTGGCCGTAATCTAAGTAAACACGAGAGCGTTGCCTGGTGCTAAATCTCTTCTGAAAGGGAAAGCTAAAGCTTCGGGTTCTGTAGATGCCACTGTAGAATAACAAAGACAAAAGCATTGTATTCACAATGGAGATTGATGACATGTTATTTTGATCATTCCCAAAGGGAACTTCTTTCAGTATTCTTGAATCTTATGTAATTATCAAGATTCATATTGTTATTGGCTGTCTACTAATCTTTAACGAATAATTTGAAGAGGTATAATTCCAATACTGGGAAGTAATTCAGTAGATAATTACCTCCATCATCGAAGTTGGGAGGAGGTTATGTTTTCGCCCCCGTTTGTCCGTTTATTTGTGAACAGCTTCCTGCCAAAATTTTACTCATAGAGTAGTGAAACGTTCAGGGATTAATTGTTATGCTGGGACGTGGAAGTGATTCAAGTCTGAAAGTCCTAGGTCAAAGGTAAAGGTCAAGGTCGAGCAAAATGTTAACCGAATTAATCCTAACCTTGACCCCAAGTTCGCACATTGTTGTCACACAGACTTTAAATACGCCTACGGTCTAAATTGATTCTGGGAAAGGCAAGCAAGTTTCGAGAAATATGAAGCCGTGGCGGAAGTCTGCAGTCTCAGAGTGTTTTTCTAGTTCTTAAAAGTAAATGGCAGTTAATTGATAATTGAGAATGGTTTAAACTATTGGCTGATTGATTATCAGGAAAAGGTAGAAGACAAAAATTTAAAGATAGTTTATTTATCAATGGCTAGGAAGTCAAACTAAAACCTGATGGATAAAAGGATTGAATTTTCAATATTTTTAGAGTAGACGAGAAATATTTTTTTTTTCGAGTGCAAGAAAATATTTGTACTAGGTGGATTTGTCAACGCCAAAGATCATCGTTACATGGGACTCTTTGATTTCATCGCACATTCTCCTTTCACAACTCCTTGTGTAATGAATAAAATGTTACTCTAGAACACCTGAAAAATATAAACGAGCAGTGATGTGAATTTGAATAATATTATCGCCATAATCAATAAATAATAGTGATCAGTAATATATATTACCTGATGTTTATGCAATTATTTATCCTCTAAAAATTTGATTTCTGTTTCTAGATTTCTTCTACGGCGGATGCACTTCTGAAGAACGACGAGTTAGCAAAACAAGTATGGGAAGCCAGTGAAACTCTTGTTGGTCTACAGCCAAATGAAAAGCACTATTAAGCAGAACTTGGTGGAGTTTTATAAAAAGCAACATTGTTAGGCTTTGTATTACTTCAGGTGAGGACAGATGTCCGGGTTTAAGAAACATTTGATGTTTTTAAGTTCTCCATGCAGGTAATTGCAACACATTTCTTGCAAAATGTAAAGGTGTTCTATATCTTTATATCCAAGACATTAGAAAACTTTTTGTTAATTCCCTGTTATGAACAAAGAAGTCTTACGTTTCTGATCTTTTATTCTTCTCGCATGGAAATAAACATTGATATATTGAAAGTGTTCTCTTTTACTCCTGTTATAGAATTTCCAATTCTTTGCAATCTAATGGGGATGTTTTCCAAGTAAGGCATTATTTTCTTAAGACTAACCAGTAGCAATTACGATGCACTTTCATCCCTTAACTCATGAAGATTTGAAAGTTCAGTGGAAACGGTAAGAGTCTCGGAAACGATTCTGTGATTTGCCATTTCCTTCTGTATGTGCTCTTTTCCCATTGTGAAGTTTATCCTGCCTGTTATTGGATCCTGTCTTTGGCATTGGTAGCTGATATTCTGGGAAAGTTATACATACATACATACATACATATAATATATATATATATATATATATATATATATATATATATATATATATATATATATATATATATATATATATATATATATTTATAGGATATGTAAAGTTCACCAGTAGCATTTATCTATAGATTTTGATGATTTCATAATTTTGCCCTAATTCCTTAATGCCATCTATTCGTTCATTTTTGTTTTGCTTTATATATGAAATTCCATGACAAATCCTATTAATTTTATTCCCATCTAAGGTTTGTTATTAATCTATAAATAGGCAGATAATGTTTAGACTTTCAACGTAAAATTCTTAAACCTTTTTGTTAGTTATGATCTCGTAAAATTTCAATGGTACAATTGAAGATAGACAGGTGTATTACAAAACATTGGCTCTGCAGAAAGCGAAATACAATGCTGAATTAAAAAAGAAATTGGCTTGGAGGTTTTGACAGATGATTGATGCTTGGATAATTACACCAGACTTGAAAACTTGAAAAATAATTTGTAGATGAGAATTTCTGTTAATAAGGACATGTGATACAGATAATAAAGGCTTAGTTAATTCAGCTGTAAATGTAAAAATATAAAAATTTAATATTTTCTACTTATCTTTACGGTACGTGCTGTTGATAGTGGGGTGTCAAAATGCCTTTAGCACTGTAATTATCAACAGTATTTTCCACTACTCTGATTCCCTTTTCAATAGCGGTCATATCTCGCACGATCATCTCGTGTTCTCTTTCTGAAAACTCTGCCGCAGGTAATTACCGAGAACGTCGATCTGGCTGCCGTGAGGTTTCATTGTAACGATTAACTCGGGTACATCAAGGAAAAAGGCGATTTAATGAGGTCTCTAGTTGCAGGACACCTTTCATCAGAATCATGTTCCAACACCCTTCTGTTTCCAGTGGGTTGTGGTTTTTTAGTTCTTAAAGGTAACTGCAATTTGGCCTTGAATATTATTTGTTTTTATGTTTTAGTTATGATTCATACAACAGGGTATATGAAACTCATATTCGTAAATAACAATAAATTGATGCAGTTGAGATAAGTACCAGTATTGTATGTATTTCTTAAGCAAGTTACAGATTTTATGTTTTTATTGTCCAAACAATATCTGGTTTTAATATTTTCAATATGGTATGACTTTTATTTGTATCTCGTGTGAATTGCTATTTTCCTGCATTTTAATTTTGCCCTTTTTTTCTATAGTGAAAATAGAAAGCACATTCCTTTTCTCGATCGGATTTCCTAATAAGCAACTCATTCAAGGATCTCCCCTAAGCTTTCTGCATTTTGCATGATGCACAATTTAGAATTTATGATAATTAAAAGTGATTCTTTTGCATTTTATTCCAATGTTGACTTAACATATGCTAATTGAAAGGTTCAAATGATCAAGTGATTAAACTCAAAAGGGGAAGAGCAGTAGTATGAAAGGGAATATTGAGAAGACAATCGAGACATTTCGAACGCAACAGAATTTCAGTCTATACTGGAATGAGAGTAATTCTTTTTTCAGACGATTTCCTCTAAGTGCAAAACGACGCTTATTGAAATGAGTAAGGGAAGCTTGTTTGTTTAAGTTTAAAAATGCTACACATAATAAAGTTTCTGATTATGGGTCATACTGGAACAGGCGCTCTCTCTCTCTCTCTCTCTCTCTCTCTCTCTCTCTCTCTCTCTCTCTCTCTCTCTCTCTCTCTCGAATGAGAAAAAGGCTAGTTAATACTGATTAAGAAGAGACGCTAATTTTGAAGTATGGGTAAAAATTAATTATATAAGGTGATGTATAGGAGAAAAGAAGCGGGAACTCTATCTGGTCGTTTGACTTTCAAAGAAACTCCCCATAAAATCAAAAGATTATGTGTGAAGTTATGGCATAACTCCAAGTTCTCTTTGCTGTCATATTTCATCGAATAACGAAAACTAATTTTAATCTGCCACACTTTCATCGAGTATATTGAAAATCATTTAATTTATAATGCTACTTTAAATCAAACTCCTTTAAAACTAGTTTATGATTTAATATCATACGGCTCTTTATATTTCTCTTCCTTGCACTTTCACTTTTATAGTCACTTCTGCGGAATAATCTTCTGCTTTTCAAAATAAGATTAAAATAACTCAAATTTATTTATGAGAGAGAGAGAGAGAGAGAGAGAGAGAGAGAGAGAGAGAGAGAGAGAGAGAGAGAGAGAGAGAGAGAGAGAGAGAGAGAGAGAGAGAGAGAGAGAAAGCAGCATAAAATAATAATAATAATGATAATAATAATAATAATAATAATAATAATAATAATAATAATAATAATAATAATAATAATAATAATAATAATAATAAGGATACGTATAAATAGTTAAACCGCTTATTTCAAAGCCATTTGCGTTCCGGATTTATGCAAGGGGTTTATATTAAAAGAAGCAATGATTTTCTTCGAGTGTGGACTTCTACCGAAGAATATTGATGCAAACCCAATAAGAACTTGACATACGTAATCCCTTGATAATTTGATGAGTCTCTCTCTCTCTCTCTCTCTCTCTCTCTCTCTCTCTCTCTCTCTCTCTCTCTCTCTCTCTCTCTCTCTCTCTCTCTCATAAATAAAGAACCAACAGTATTAGAGAAAGATAAAAATCCTTACCGATAAATCTTCGACCTGGAAAAAGTATAGAAACCTCATAAGATTAAGAATAATGAAATATTCAACCTATTTCAAAATCAACTGCTTTATAATGCGAAGGTCATTTCAGTAAAACATCAATCATTACCCGAAGCGGCTTAATGCTTTCACGTGAAATCAATCAACAAAGTCATTCAAAACTCTTAGTTTTGTCACTCCCAACCGATTTGCCACTCTGTTCTTGTAATGAAAAAAAAAAATATACAAAATAATTTACAGATTTATTGCCAAACTGCTGACGGGAATATATAATTACCAATGATCTCTATATGTGCAGTTGAAAAGTTGTCAATAATAATAATAATAATAATAATAATAATAATAATAATAATAATAATAATAATAATAATAATAATAATAATAATACAGTACCATTAACTATACTGACGTAAGTATATATTAGAAGAGGACTCTGCAAATGTGAATAATTATTAACACTACTGTTTATTGTCTCTACAATATGAAATGTCCACACGAACGCTAGGAATGGCTACCAGATTGGAATTAAAAGCACAGCCTTCTGCAATATGAATTTCATGGATGAAAAGTTGTGCTAAAGATACCGAGACATAATGGTAGATATCGTCAAAGGGGATACCGCTTAGAGTCATAGACTCAACCTACAGATGAAAGTACTGTAACAGATATATGAGACTGGCTATAGATATCTGGGAATTCTGGAGGCTAATTATGTTAAATAAGGGGAATTAAATGAAACCATTTTAGGGGCTTACAATATTAAACAGGTGATAAATTAAACACAAGTATAGAATAATTCTATAAGAATGGGGTAATACTACAAGCCTAGGTCAGTGATGGAAACCCTGTGAAGGCAATTAATACCTGAGCTGAGCTAGTAATAGAATATAATGGAGGTATAGAAGACTGGTCATATGAAAACCTAGAAAACATCAACAAACAATACATTCATGAACATCAATAATGTATTACATCACGCGTGACATTGCTCCCCTTAAGAAAAAACTAGGCAGAAAATGAATGTAATTTGTGAGGGACTGTTGACATCGAGCAAAGTGAAATAAAAAAACTTATCCCTTTCGAGAAAGAGCCTGACAAGTAAAACCAAAGGATCCCAAGTCAAAGGAAAGAAATGGGAGGATAAGCATATGCACGGCTAGTAACAGAGGCAAAGTCTGGGTGTAGCTGGTGATGGCAGTAGGCATTTGCTGACCATGGGAGAGCTCAAGGAGATAGGTCTTTTCATGGCAACTGAAGAACACTAATTTCTTTAACATAATGTGAATGAAAAATAGGGAGACGAATACCAACATCGCCTCTGTACTGTAAATGCAATAAAAAGCTGACACAACCAAACATATCACAAGTCAATACCCAGCATAAGCTCAAAATGAATAGAAGAAAAGACATAATACAATTGCTAAGGTACTTCAAACAACCTAGTCTACCATGCAAGAAAAAATAGGTACAGCTAAAAATTTGGAAAATTGCTGGAAATCATAAAAATTATATAAGAACTAACTCTGTAATACAGCGAGTATAAGACCAGACTTGATTCTGGTAGATAAGAAACAAAACAAAGTATCTCTGATGGATGTAGCTATTCCATGGGTCATAATAGTGAAGAACATAAGCATAGAAAAGACAGCTGGATAAAAAGATTTAAATATGGATGCATTGCCTAATATCCCGGGAGCACTTAGAATAGTCCCAGAGGGCTTCAGAGGAAATATGAAGAGAAATAATTAGGCTTGCCCCAGAAAATATTCCTGTTGGCCCTAACACGAATAACTAAGAAAGTATTCGACTTTCAAAACAATGGAGTAGTGTCGTCAAATCCTAGGCCTTGCGAGGCCAATTGCAATCCAAATCCAAAATTGCAAAAAGTATTAACTGAGCTTATTCAAAACCTATTCTATGTTTATATTAAATTTATTTTCTTGGGACTCATGTAAAATGTTATCTGACCAATATCTCTCTTAATGTAATTTATCTCATATCAGTCCATTAGAACAGATGATGATATAGTTCCAAAGTACATGGTGAATGTAGTATCCTTAATTCTAAGGCAGGGTGCTACTGTGTGCGCTGCTATAGTTCACTGGGCCAATCTTTGATCTGCACGTTTTGCTACAAGTTGAACATATCTGACAAGGATTGGCTACCTTTTTAAGGTAAGATGAGCTGTGCGACCTTCCCTCAGGTTAGTGACTCCATTGTCAATAATCGAATCTCCTGACCAGTTTGTAGAATTTTCCAATTCTTCAAAGTTGACTTTGGCTTTTTGTATCTCCTCTTAGGGCTGCCAGGTCTTCGATATTAAATTTTTACTTGTCAGCAATGTTTGGATTCAGTAAGACTTCTATGTTTATACATCCCCATCATTTTGATGTGTGTCTGTGTGTGTGTGTGTGTGTGTGTGTGTGTGTGTGTGTGTAATATAGTCAATTCCAATAGTGACATAATATTCTGTAAACAAGATATATGAAAATATTGTATTCCAGTTGCTTAACATGGCATCTATATAGACTTTGGCCCTCTGTACAATAGAGGAGAGTTTAAATACAAACTGCATTCCATACTGTATTTTGATTATAGTAATCAGTCTTTGATGTTTTTTTGTAAAACCCTGGTCGTCGGCCTTTCAAAATAATGGGAAACTTTCTCTAATTTTTTTGACAGCACATAACCAACGATCTTCATAGCGGATGAAACATTGCTACCAAGGTATTTGAAAAAGTGTAAGCTGGAGTTTTTCATTTTTGACAGTGAAGATAGACATTTTGATTTGGTTAAGTTTGTTGTACTATGACTTCTATGTAAGCAAAGTGCTGGGTATATTGAAGAAAGAGTTCAAGTATTGTGGTAATTGCCTTGGTATGGTCAATAGAGACAAAGTATGAATAGGTATTTTGCTCTTGACACTTCTGTATTTGCCTCAGAGTAAAAATTGCGGCAATGGATGTTTGGTACCATAAATTCTGATAGATGTTTGATAAAATACAAGAGCGTAACACTAGCTGGAATTTTACCTCCTGCAAATAGAAGGAACATACCTCAGCTGTTATTGTAGTCACTTGTCCCATTATTTTACAGCTAGGACTCATTATGGAAGTCTCCCATGGATTTTGGTATTTGCTCTCCCATACATTGGTTGGTGATAATTTTGTGTAGATAATTTTATAGAAGGTAGTCTATAATTCTTAAAAATTATACCTTGTTAAGGTATTGGGTAAATAATAAGTTAGACAGAGGATCAATAACCGACTCTTCAATGATACTAAAATGTTTCAACATACTGTTGTAGAACATGTGCCTGTGAGGATGGTTATTTCAAGTTCGTTGACGAAAGTTATTGTGTCTTAGATCCATAAATGATTTCTATGGCATTATAACACCATTACATGCTGTTTGGGTCACTAAAACAAAAATTTTCCGCAATTTCAACACACCAGCAGATAAGTAGCTTACATATTTAACGTTTTAATTAAATTTTCTGCCCTCTCTCTCTCTGGGCCAGAGAGGATGGGTGATGGTTGGCAGGATATGTAACATACTTTCCACTTGTTTTCAAGTAATTGGAGAATTGTGTTAACAATAGTCGTCAAGTAAATACATTCTTATTAATAAAAAAATTATTATGTACATAAAATATATTCTCCCAGAGGAAAGGCAAGTTTAACTTAACATACACTGTTATGCCTATGGTCTGCATGTGACCGCTAATTGCTACCTTTCCAGCATTTTTATCAGCTTGCAGAATTATGTCCACTCGAAAGTTGAGATTTTCCTTTAGAATATCAGTTGAGAGGCATATGGCAATTTGGGAGTAAAATGGACCGCTTGTGTCGAGTTTTTTCAGTACACCAAAACTCATTTTCTTAGATGCAACTTGCTTGTGGGTTTGGGGTTGAATTTTGAATTTGAAGATTTATCTCACTAGTCCATAATCAGTTAAACATTCTGCTCCACATATATCAAATAATTATATCATTAGCGGAGCTTTGCTTACTTATGACACTATCTAGCATGTGTCATTGCTTGGATCTTGGATGCATCCATATCTTTTAGAGCTTCATTGTATTGTTAGAATAGTACGAGGTCATTGGGGTTCATATTTCCTGTGCCACAATAACCTATAGCACTCACCAATAGAGTGCTTATTTTCTTATCATGAGAATTGAAATCTCGTAGCAAGAAAACCCTGTCAGCTCTGCTGTTATGTTTTGTAGCACTATGTAAAAGGAAATAGTGAAAGTAGACTATAGATATTTTATCGCATCCATTGTTGGACCATTAGCACTGATGAGTGTCAAGAAATTTCCTTTTGCCAGTGAAATATTTTAGGTCATAATTCTTTCCTTGATACATGCGAGATCCTTGAGGTAGTTTTGTGAAAACTAAAAGCAAAGCTAAGAGCGCGAATCTTAGAAGAATCCTTTGGTAAGAACTCCAGGAGATGTATCCCTCATCCCCTTCTGTGAAAGAGTTTTCACATGAGAAGGAAGTTTCACTTTGTGTAAAAAATAAGAAAAAAATCAACAGTGTATTTTAAAGTTCACTAGTAAATGGTGTAGTTCTCCTGGATGACCTTGTGAATTTGTAAGATTCCCTATAGTACAGATTATTAGAATTAGTTAAGCTTAATTATAGTGACTACAGAGTATACTGTCTGTATATCAATGGCTAGAAAAAGTTTCAAGTAGACCATTTTTGGGGCCATTTTTTCTATGCCTTTCCCTTTGTAGGGATAAGCTGCAAAGCTCTTTAAAATGGCAGGCCAGTCACACAAATAGCTGTTGAAGATAAGCACCACTCACCAGCAACTGAATCTAACATGCCTAGCCCCAATTCAGACCTGCTCCTACCACCCTGCCCGTCAAAATAGGGACTTGATAATTGATGACAATGACTTGATGACGATGAGAAACTATGTGGTTGTCCTATAAGATTATTATTGGGCATGGGCCTAATCTCACAATCTTTACCAAACTACAGCAGCCAGGGGAAATTTCGACAACCTCCCGACTGGTCTCAATGCCGGTCTCCGATGCATGATTTATCCTTAGGAAAGCACAAGTAACCTTTGACTCAAGAGACCAACAAGTGAGAGTCGAGATGCCAGTAGGGAACAGTATTCTTGTGCCATCCTGTGAGGATGTGACGGACCTATTAACAAAGGAACTACATCTGGCAACACCAATCACCCAATTCATCAAAAAGAAGAGAGGCATGATCGGATATTTTTTTAAACTGTAGAAATATGCATAAACTACAATAGTACATATAAGTTTCATCTTATCACAAAATACAATGAAAATGATCATATTTGAATCCATGGAAGTTGGTCGAATAACCTTGACAAAGTAATAAATGTAGTGCTAAATTCTTTTTTAAAATTTCAAAGCAGCCGATATAGTTTCACTAAGCAGCCTACCAGATACAAGATAAGTAAATATTCTGAATTGATGTACGGCAACACTGAATTCAGTTTATATTTGTTTAAATTCTTTACTTCAATTGACAACTCTGATTTCCTAAACGTTACTAATAACTGAGATCATGATGAGGGGTGGATGTAGATTGTTTGGGCATGCTCTTCACACTCCCCAAGAGAGATTAGTTTATCAAACGTTCAATTGGGCTCCACACGGCATTGGAAGAGTTGGAAGACCCAGGCTTACATGCATAAGGACTATGAAGCGCGAAGTAGGAGATGAAGAATTGAGAAGTATTGAATTAAAAGCTCAAGACGACTGGCGAATCTAATCGAGGCCCTTTGCTCCAATAGGCGTAAGAGGAGATGATGATGATGAAGCTTTATACTTTAACTATCTTCGCTATTCCATAAAATTTATGATAATCGAAAAGTAATCTATAGTAATAAATGATAAAACCTTTAGGTCAGTTTAATGACAAAACAAAAATTAAACTTTTATAATTGAAATAATTACTTCCCATGAAGTACCCACCAGTCTTTCCTACGCAGGTTTAATTAACTGTAGAATTACATATTCTGAATCTAGTTTCCGGAAGTCTGAAAAGCCTTCCTGTATAACAGATGTACGAGTACCTCGAAGAAATATACAAACTTGTATGAAATTAGGCATCGGAATTACAATAATTTTAATATATACCAAAGAACAAACTTTGTTCAAAAAGCTTATATAATAAAATTAGAGACATTTAAATGAAGAGTTGAATTAAATAATTTAACCTTTCTTGAGACTATTATTTTGAAAAATAATATATCTTTATTATCGCGATTATCACCATTTTCATTATTCCAAGAATGCATCTTGGCCATCCAA
>NC_090725.1:21544207-21554207 GCF_036898095.1 Palaemon carinicauda | reverse complement strand
CCGGTCGACTAGACCTAGAGACCTAAGATGTTACCGTTATACATCTTTTCAACTAACTATAAACCATGTTAGAGCTTCCTGCCCCCTACAGGGAAGAGTCCTACTAGACTCTGGAAAAGTCTCGAAGAGTACATATACCTATGTATGAATACCAGGCAAGCTAATATAGTGGTCTCGCCCTATATTAAGTAAAGCATAGTTTGTAAAGAACCACTGCGTCAATATGAAATATCGACCAGTTCTCCGCACAATACTTGTATTGGACAAAGGTTTATATCCGCATAGGAGGAAACTAGTAAAACCGCCATCGTCCCCTTATGGGACGGGGTCCTCCCGTTAAGGGAAAGCATAAACCAATGCAACATAGCTTGCATAAAGGAACAATTCTATTAAAATTATCCCAGATAAGGTACATAGAATGAATGCTCAATTATACCAATATATTGACACAGGTGAAGGAGACGCAAGGTTCTCAAGAACAAGTTCATTGACAGACAATAAACAGACAGGTTAACCACAATTATATATATATATATATATATATATATATATATAAGAAGAGGATAACCCAAAACTTTAAGCATAAGTATGATAGTAAACAGAACTTGTTTATCTGAAAGAAAACACATTAAATGCCACTTTTAAGATACCGCGGTATCAAAGTCATAAAAGTCTGTATTACAAATCAATGACATTAGCGTTAGAAACGCTCGGCACACATGTCTGCACTTATGCTAGGTTCACCTTTGGAAATGGAACAGTCTACATGGGCAACTCAGTGCCCTCACTAGTTTGTAGTACGGTATGTAACTACACACTCACCCTGGAATTAATCGTCCCAATTAAAACCACTGTTCCTCGCAGAGTTAAACAGTAGGGTTAACGACGCGACCCACTGCTACCACAGATCTCTTTAGTTCCTCTACTTGCTTCGCATAGGGGCGAAAGAACACTCTGGAAGACTTCCAGCCAGTGTATGAACGGAGATGTTCAAAATCCATACAATTAAAGAAATTTAAGGATGAGGCAACTTTCCTCGGATCGGGACCTGCGGGTGTACTGTCAGGATCCGCTCTGCGAATAAAATATGTGATTTTCGCTCTGAGTTGATTCAGAGATAAATTTGAGCCTGATGTTTCTCCCCTGAATAGTTGACCACCCTTGAAGTCTGAAGTTCTATGATGATAGACCTTTAGGCATTCTACTGGACATAGAGATGCATCTTCTTTCAGAGGGCAGATTCTCCAGGGACCCCACCTGTTGGTGGGTAACTCATTCTTGGCGAGAAACGTAGGATCCGGAAACAGGTTCAGTTCTCCCCCATCCAGGAACTGAACACGACCTGCCTCTCTCGAGAGGGCTACAATCTCACTAACCCTGGCCCCGGACGCGAGTGCAAATAGGAAAATAACTTTGTGTCAAATCCTTTAACGCACACTCTTCATTGCACAACAGAGAAGCGAAATGAAGAACTTTGTCTAAAGACCATGAAATGGCCTTTGGAGGTGCTGAAAGTCTGAGCCTAGCGCAGGCTTTCGGAACTTTATTAAAGAACTCGTTTCCTAGGTCGACCTGGAAGGCATATAGAATGGGTCTTGTCAAAGCAGACTTACACGCTGAAATCGTGTTAGCTGCCAATCCTTGACCATGGAGGTGGATGAAGAAAGATAAGCAGAAGTCTGTCGAGATCTCCTGCGGATTCTTTGCCTTGACAAAGGCCACCCATTTTCTCCAAGATGACTCATATTGCCTTCTAGTAGATTTGCACTTATATTCCTCTAGGAAGTCTATGCTGGCTTTCGAAATCCTGAAACGCTTTCTCACCGCTAGGGAGAGAAAATCATGAGCTGCAGGGTCCGGGTTTTCTGTAATGAAGCGCAGACAGTTGACTTCTGGACTCGCTGGGTCAGAACTGGATCTGGTAGCGGTACAAACTTCAGCTGTAGTTCCAATGCCAGGGGGAACCACACGCTGTTCGGCCACTTGTGGGCTACTATTGCCACTACCCCCTTGAAGGATCTCAGTTTGTTGAGGACCCTCAACAGAAGGTTGTGAGGAGGGAACAGATAAATCCTGGACCCTCTGTTCCAGTTGAGGGACATCACGTCCACTGCTTCCTCTAAGGGGTCCTCGTACGGGGACACGTACAGGGGCAACTTCTTGTTGTCTTTCGTCGCAAAGAGGTCTATCTGCAGTTCTGGGACTTGATTCAGAATGAAGGAGAATGATCCTGCGTCTAAGGATCATTCCAACTCTATCGGTGTGAACCTGGATAGAGCGTCCACTGTCACATTGCGGACTCCTTGAAGGTGAACTGCCGACAGGTACCACTTCTTCTTTTCCGCAAATCGGAAGATGGCCAACATCACCTGGTTGAGAGGTGGTGACCTCGATCCTTGTTGATTCAAGCATCTCACAACTACCTCGCTGTCTATCACCAACCTTATGTGGATCGAGTGACGCGGGGAAACTTTCTTTAAGGTAAGGAGCACTGCCATAGCTTCTAGAAAGTTTATGTGAAAGGTCTTGAATAGCTTGGACCAAGTCCCCTGGACTTCTTTCCGATGAGAGTGACCTCCCCATCCCTCCATCGAGGCGTCTGAGTGAATCGTCACCGACGGGGGGAGGTGGCTGAAGAAGAACCGACTTCTTTAGAAGTCTGGCTTGGGACCAAGGCCTGAGAAAAGTACGTAGCCGAAGCGGAACTGGTCTTCTCAGATCTCTTCGCACGATTGATGCATAAGTTCTCCAAACTCCGGTTGCATCCTTTAGCTGTGCTCTTAGCACTGGGTCTGTCACCGAAGCAAACTGGAGAGAGCTCAGTACCCTCTCTTGTTCGCGTCTTGATATCCTTTCGGAATCTAGAAGTCTCGACAGAACCCGCTATCTCCTTCCTTTTCTTCGCCGGGATGGAGAAACGGTGTGACAAAAGGTCCCAGTGGATTCCCAGCCGCTGGAACTTTTGAGATGGAGAAAGTCGAGACTTTTCTCTGTTGATCTTGAAACCTAGGTACTGTAGGAACTAGATCACTTGACTGGAAGCTTGCAAGCATTCTGTCTCGGATGCTGCCCACACCAACCAGTCGTCCAGGTAGGCTACTACCTGAATTCCCTTTAGGCGTAATTGTTTGAGAGCTATGCTCGCAAGCATCGTAAAAATCCTTGGGGCTATGTTTAGCCCGAATGGCATGGCTCTGAAGGCGTATAGTCTTCGTTGTAGCCTGAACCCTAGGTAGGGGGAGAGTCGACGGTTGATTGGAATGTGCCAATAGGCGTCTGACAGGTCTATAGAGACGGAATATGCCCTCTTGGGCAGTAAGGTCCTTATGTGTTGAAGTGTTAGCATCTTGAATTTGTAATACACTATGAACTTGTTGAGTGGTGACAAGTCCATAATGACTCTGAGCTTTTCCGAGTCTTTCTTGGGAACACAAAACAGCCTCCCTTGGAATTTGATGGACTTCACCTTTCGGATCACATTTTTCTCCAACAGTTCTTGAACGTACTCCTCCAGAACGGGGGTGGAGTGTTGGAAAACCCGAAGGCCCGGGGGTGGAGTGCTGTACCAGCTCCAGCCCAGTCCATTCTTGAGTAGGCTGTGGGCCCAGGGATCGAAGGTCCACCGATCCCGAAATTTCAGAAGTCTCCCTCCTACCGGTATCATCCCACTTGGACTGCCGTCCCGAGGTCTTGCCTCCCTGACCACGACCACCCCTGAATCCCCTTCCCCTTGAGGGGCGCCCAGACGAGCCTCTGGCTGCCCCTCTAGGCTTTGCTCGAAAGGAAGTAGACTGCCCTTCGAACGATGGGGTGAATGCCGTGGACTGTGTCGACACGGCCTGGGGTACCCATTGAAAAGTGGTCGGGGTTTGTGCCACGATATGGGGCACTGGAGGCAATGGCAATTGCAGTTGCTGTTGCTGTCTAAAAGGCTTGGCTGGCCGAGACGGTAGCCTAGTCCTCATAGTCTTCCTCTTTGGTTGAGGACCTTCATCCGGGGAAGACTTTCTTTTGATAGCCAGGCCCCACTTCTGGAGAGAGTTTCTATTCTCCAAGGCGGCCTTATCAACTACTTCTTTGACCAAATCGGTAGGGAAAAGGTCTTTGCCCCAAATGTTGGAGGAGATTAGTTTCCTTGGCTCGTGCCTCACCGTAGCCGAGGTGAACACGAACTCCCTACAAGCTCTCCTCGCCTTGACGAAGCCATAAAGGTCCTTCGTCACTGTGGCCAGATGAGTCTTGGCCACCACCATGAACATTTCATGGACCTTGGGGTCACTTGCCATCGTCTCAAGAGTAGTCTGAAGAGACATTGAGGCAGCCAGTCTTTCTTTTGTCTCGAACTCTCTCTGCAAGAGAAAGTCAGACAGCTTAGGGAGGTCCTCGCCGAACTGACGTCCGGCGATATCAGCCTCCAACTTCCCAACTGAGAACGTAAGATGGACGTCCTTCCAGTCTTTGTGGTCCATAGGTAGGGCCAGCGACAAGGGTTTACACTCCTTCAGGGAGGGGCAAGGCTTGTCGGCCTCGACTGCTTTTAGTACAGCCGCAAACCCTTTCTGTAAAAAGGGGAAGGCTCTAGCAGGAGAGGACACAAAGGAAGGGAGCTTCTTGCTCAATGCAACTACTTTTGAGTTAGAGAAGCCCCTCTCTTTCAACGAGGATGAAAGCAGAGCTTGAGCCTTAGTATGGTCCCTCACTATGACCTCCTTCGGCTCTGTCTCCTCCTTTGAAGCTGATTCCTTCCTCAGCCGGACACATGGTTTAGCATCTGAGCACAAGGGAAGGTCTTTCACATTGAGCCTTTTCTGGGGCCATTGTGATTCTGCAAGGCTCTGCATCCGCAGTTCCATTGCAGCCGCCTTCTCCTGATTCCCCTTCTGCATTTGTTGGATCATTCCAACAATAGAAGAGAGGGCCTGTCCCAGCTCTACTGGGAGACCGGCCGATGTTGAGGGAATAGGCTCCGGAATCTGAACCGGAGTAGCCGACACCTCGTCGACCTCTTCCTCTACGACGTCCGGGGCTTGAACTTCATCCTGGCCTTCTGCCAGGAGGTCTTCTTCCAAACGCTCGTCCACGTCAGACATCCTGTCATCTAACTGGATGTCTTGCATCGCGACCGCGACTTCAGCATCCACCTGGATCTGACTTTGGGGGGATCTCCTCTTGAGGCTGGGGAATCACAGCATCAGCTGATGCCTTAGGGAAAAGATACGCCCTCATCTTCTCACTTGGAAGATAAGGGCCAGAGGTGTTCTTTTGGAAGCTCCTTACCCAGGTACGAAGCTTCTCCCTTGCTATATCCCTTGATTCCGCTGTCCTAGGGGAATCAAAGGCCACAGTAATCAGGTTAGTGCACACAGTACTTACCTGAGGGTCCCAATACTGGAGATCATCCTTGGAGACAGCGCATGCTGCGTGTCTCCTACAAAACTCATGTCCGCAGAGATTCTTGCTGTGGACGTTGCAGAAAACATTTCCGCACTTCGGAAGGTCCTCCTGTAAAGAGAAGAAATTTCCATGAGTATCAAGTGAACTATGTATCACTGGATATGCATAGTATAGCATAACAATTCAGAAAGGAAAGACACACACTTGTGTTTCCCTCACAACCCATTGTTGCAGCCTTCCAGATAATAAAATCAAATGGTTAATCTCTTCTAGAGTAACCAATGCAAAGTTTCCAGAGGAAACAGGTGGAGCTCACACCTAAGCAATGATTTTAAAATCCTGGATAATAGACAGGAAAGAACTCACTTTTCTATCTGTAGGGCAACAGCAAAGGACTTGCAAGAAAACACAAAGGTGTTAGAACACACAGTGCTGTACCAAAACCCATACTCTAGTTTTCTTCTTACAGTATCTGTTATACTGAAGAATACTGGTACAGTATAGGAGGTTATGTGCCGGCCGGCACACACCATAACTAGCTTTAAAGTATACTACTCAACAGCTATAAGGCGGCAGAACGCTGGTTCAAATGCATGTGCCGGCTGGCAGTAACTGCCGGCCGGCAACAGCCAATGTCGGCCGGCAATGACTGCCGGCCGGCAACTACACAAGGTAGTACCCGGCTGCTGGCCACACTCTTGGCGACCGGCAGACAAGGGCTGACATAATCCGGCCGGCAAAGGTACAGGACCGATGCCAGCCGGCAGCAAAAGAACCAGAGGACTACAACCGCCCGGCTGCCAACCTCATAGGCCGGCAGCCGGGTCGGGTACAGCACTAGAAGAAAAACAGAATGGATGCCGGGAGAAGAGTGTACACTACCTCCAAGCCCGGCAATCCGAAAGAGTGCATATAAGGAAGGGGAGAATCTAATTCAGGCTTCCTGGCCAATGCCGTCTGACTCTGCAGGCAGGCATGCATGAGGGACCAAGGGAGGTCCGGGCAGCACTCAAAACAGAAGACCCTTGCCGGCCAGCAGCTCTGCCGGCCGGCAAGGGACTGAGTCAATTCCACATCCTAACCTATTCTAGGTCCAGATGTAGAATGACGTACAGTACTGTAATGGCTAGGCCATTACAGAGATAGAGGGAGAAGGGACAAAAGAGGGTCCTATCAACCTTGCTTTAGTGACGGATCACCCGCAGCCAAGAAACTCATCTTAGCCTAAGGGAGATCCAAGGGGGGAGGCCAGCAATACTTGCCAGCTCCCAGAGCACCAAAGCAAGGAAGGTGTTGCTACTCCCAGGGAAAGAAACTTATCCTCCCCCGAGAACAGCAACAAGGACTAGTCTGGTAGATCACAGAAGAAGGAATCATATCCACAGAAACCTTCGGTAGTGACCTAAGGAGGCTAAGCCACCTTTGTCTGTGTCAGGCCAGCGAGGGAGACTCTACCCCAAGCCAGACAAACACAGACTCAGACTAAAAAACTGTTGTTCTGTCCCTCTTTGAACCAGACTTACTGGAACAGGAAGGTACAGTAACACCCCAGTATAGTTTTATCGAAAATTAATTCAGAAAAAACCACTTAGGGATAAGCCCAAGGCTTAAACAGAGGGAAAGGGATTGCATACCTTCTCCGAAGAAAAGAAAGCAACCGGGGAGAAAGTATACTAAGGCTCCATAAGCAACTTAGCCTAGGCACCAAGAGAATCGATTACCTAAATCACCGAAACTCACTCGTATACTATCTTGGAAATATTCCACACAATCTTAAATGTATAAAACATAGCCTAAAGCTTCAATAAAATTTTAATACACTCGGAAAGCCCAAATTCATGCATGAAGTACTAGGACCAAACGACTAGGCTACATGGCCTAGCGTAGGCCAGAATGGCGAATACTTCGCCAAAATAATACTAAGCACGAAAGGAAATCCTATGTAATGCTAAATAGCTAAAATTTATTAAAGCAAAACAACCGGGAATGTCGCTCTGACTAACTAAACTTATACCTAGCGAGCGACAGCGTCCATGACGCCTCCGGTAGGCTACGGCTCTTGTAACAAAGATTAATCCTATTAATCACTCAAAAATTTATCAAGAGCCTACATTTATACATAAAAGACATGGTACTCAACTTATCAGAGGCCGACGAAGACGGAGAAGCCATGAAAAGCAGAATAAATCCAAGATTTGCGAGAAACACAGGAAAAAACACCGAGTTGTTAAGCTACGCAAAAAGGAATACAGATGGCACCAGGATTGGCGCCAGGCACGCTTACGAATCGGGAGATAGGGAGCCTTGGGAGCGGCTCCCCCTTTTTCTTTCCCGAATTCGTTTCTTGCCAATTGCCCCCTGCGAGACGAAATCTCTGTTCGGGATGCAGATTGCCATGTGGCGTGTCAAGAATACGTCCTCTAATATGTCGCGATATCCCTTTCAGGAGGGATATTCGCTCCAGGAGTTAGAATTCTGGTGCCTTAAGGTAAATTCCCCGGGAATATCGCCGTAGTTGTAATATACCCTAGGAAGCTACCCTATACGAACTTCCATCAGGACGACATGGCTTGAGCCCAAAAATATATATATACATATATATAGATAGATAATATATATATATATATATATATATATATATATATATATATATATATATATATATATATATATATATATATATATATATATATATATATATATATATATATATATATATATATATATATATATATATATATATATATACATATATATATATATATATATATATATATATATACATATATATATATATATATATATATATATTAATATATATATATATATATTAATATATATATATATATATATATATATATATATATTAATATATATATATATATTAATATATATATATATATATATATATATATATATATATATATATATATATATATATATATATACATATACATATTTATAATTATATATATTATATATATATATATACATATATATATTATACATACATACATACATATACCAAGGCACTTCCCCAAATTTTGGGGGGTAGCCGACATCAACAAATGAAACAAAACAAAAAAGGGGACCTCTACTCTCTACATTCCTCCAGCCTAACAAGAGACTCAAGCGAGTTCAGCTGGTACTGCTAGGGTACCACAGCCCACCCTCCCACATTATCCACCACAGATGAAGCTTCATAATGCTGAATCCCCTACTGCTACTACCTCCGCGGTCATCTAAGGCATCGGAGGCAGCAGCAGGGCCTACCGGAACTGCGTCACAATTGCTCGCCATTCATTCCTATTTCTAGCACGCTGTCTTGCCTCTCTCACATCTATCCTCCTATCACCCAGAGCTTTCTTCACTCCATTCATCCACCCAAACCTTGGCCTTCCTCTTGTACTTCTCCCATCAACTCTTGCATTCATCACCTTCTTCAGCAGACAGCCATTTTCCATTCTCTCAACATGGCCAAACCACCTCAACACATTCATATCCACTCTAGCTGCTAACTCATTTCTTACACCCGTTCTCACTCTCACCACTTCGTTCCTAACCCTATCTACTCAAGATACACCAGCCATACTCCTTAGACACTTCATCTCAAACACATTCAATTTCTGTCTCTCCATCACTTTCATTCCCCACAACTCCGATCCATACATCACAGTTGGTACAATCAATTTCTCATATAGAACTCTTTTTACATTCATGCCCAACCCTCTATTTTTTACTACTCCCTTAACTGCCCCCAACACTTTGCAACCTTCATTCACTCTCTGACGTACATCTGCTTCCACTCCACCATTTGCTGCAACAACTGACCCCAAGTACTTAAACTGATCCACTTCCTCAAGTAACTCTCCATTCAACATGACATTCAACCTTGCACCACCTTCCCTTCTCGTACATCTCATAACCTTACTCTTACCCACATTAACTCTCAACTTCCTTCTCTCACATACTCTTCCAAATTTTGTCACTAATCGGCCAAGCTTCTCTTCTGTGTCTGTAACCAGTACAGTATCATCCGCAAACAACAACAGATTTACCTCCCATTCATGGTCATTCTCGTCTACCAGTTTTAATCCTCGTCCAAGCACTCGAGCATTCACCTCTCTCACCACTCCATCAACGTACAAGTTAAACAACCAAGGTGACATCACACATCCCTGTCTCAGCCCCACTCTCACTGGAAACCAATCACTCACTTCATTTCCTATTCTAACACATGCTTTACTACCTTTGTAGAAACTTTTCACTGCTTGCAACAACTTTCCACCAACTCCATATAACTTCATCACATTCCACATTGCTTCCCTATCAACTCTATCATGCGCTTTCTCCAGATCCATAAACGCAACATACACCTCCTTACCTTTTGCTAAATATTTCTCGCATATCTGCCTTACTGTAAAAATCTGATTCATACAACCCCTACCTCTTCTAAAACCACCCTGTATTTCTAAGATTGCATTCTCTGTTTTACCCTTGATCCTATTAATCATTACTCTACCATACACTTTTCCAACTACGCTTAACAAACTAATACCTCTTGAATTAAAACACTCATGCACATCTCCCTTACCCTTATATAGTG
>NC_090725.1:21529207-21539207 GCF_036898095.1 Palaemon carinicauda | reverse complement strand
GAAAGAATCATGCCAAATTCTAATTTCTGATGTTCCATCAATTCAACTTTTCGATTGAATGCACATTCTACAATTTAATGAAAACAGGAATAAAACTTGAGTGAATACTTTGGAGTGCGGATTCTTGCGAAAGAAATAACAAGCATGTTACAATGAACTACATACCCACTGCTATGGTTAGTATAGTACAGTCTGGAAAGATCTGAATTGAAAGAATGATTAGTATAATGAAAAATTTATGCAGCATGCACAAAGAGCTAACTGAACGATAGTGCCAGATATTTATAATAGCGCAAGAATGAGGAGCTTAATAGATATTTATTTTTTTATCCAGGAAATTAAGATGAGTTCTCAGCTAAACACGCAACGCAAATAGTATTCGGAATCTGACAAAATAGAGTAATCAAAATATTCCGTCAGTATAAACAGGTTTTAAAAATTCTTTAAAAGATTCTTTCAGAAATTTTTTTTTCATGTGTAACCTAAAAATGCATTATTTGTTTTTCAAAAGTCAATTTAACATAAATGACAACTAGAATTTAAAGATATCAGCATGTACTATTAAATAGTCATTGTCAAAAAAAAGTTCTTAGCATTGATGATCTAGTATCGTATATTTCCTAACAAATAGTGAATTTTGTTAAGGCTTAAATTTAGCCCCTTATAAGTTGCACAGTTCACAAAGTTTAGTTTAACACCAGCAATAGCATTTTTCTTGTCACTGTGATCCCCATCTAAACAACTACTAACCATTATTTAAGACATCCCTCAACTCCCATCTGTTAAAGTTTGGAACTTATGATCAGAATAAGACAAATTTCAAAGCGATTTTTATTTTTCCTAACTATACAATCCTGAGTCCTTTACATAAAAGTGTGATAACCGCAAAGCTAGAATACGGCAGTTAACAGTTATACAAGGCCAATAGAATAACAGGTCAACCCACGGCCGCTTGAAATTTTTGAAGTTTGCGCATCCGTGGTGTCAACAGGTTCAAAAGAGGTCCCACGCTGAACCTATGGTCAGTCTTTAATGAGCAGCGCAGGAGGTCAGACATCCATCTCTCTCCGACTCAATTTGTCTCACAGCCTTGCTCTGTCTCAAGGTCATATTGGTCCCAAGGCCTACAGAATTTTAACTCGCACCAACTTTTCACGATTATTATTATTATTATTATTATTATTATTATTGTAATACTCCTGATATTATTATTGTTGTTGTTGTTGGTGGTGGTGGCTGTTGTTATTATTATTATTATTATATTTATTTTATATTAATATCAAAAGTATAATAATAATAATAATAATAATAATAATAATAATAATAATAGTAATAATAATAATAATAATAATAATTTTGTCTGCTGCCTTAGACAAATGAATGGAAATTATGACCACCCATCCCCTGTGCAAATAAAGTACAGAATAAAAAAATTTCTTCATGGAAAGGAAATTGCCTTGATGGGATCTCGGTATAACACTGAACAAGAATGCAATGATACCAATATCTCAGATGTAGCACTTGCTAAAATAGATACCACTGCTCCTAACATTAACACACAAAATTTAGAGGAAGAACTATGCTTATCTGCAATGATTTTTGCAGCTGATGATAATGAGCTGCAATGTGATGAACCTCCTTCATTTGATGTACAAGGTATGACTTTTGAGGAGGCCATGGAAACCGAGGCACTTAGGTATGTTGGCGGTTTCTTGGTAAAAAAATTTCCTCAATATGACTTCCTAGGATCCAGTATTACAAAGGATGACAATACTTGGCTTTCAGCCATAAGCAGAATTGAAGGGAAACTAAAAACACCAAACCAGGATTTTTTTAAACAGTTACAGACTATGGAAGTATTGTTTAACTGTTACCATGGGGAGACCTCACTAAAAGGTGAAAAAAATGCTTTAAAAAATTGACAAAGTGCATGGTAAATTTGGTTTCTTTACCTGAGGATGTTATTGCTTATTTCATAAAGTGCAGAATATTCTTCAGAATGAGAATTCTGAACAGAAAAATATCAGAAAAGAAAAATATCAGAAACAAATTTCAAAATTAATAACAAAGAATTTTCCAGTGCAGAGAAAATGTACAGAAAAAAATAATAAAAATGTACATATAGAAGAAGAAAATAATAAACCACAAGTGCATAAATAAAAACCAAACTAGCAAGAAAAAAATAATTATAAAATTAATTGTAGAAGTAAGCTTTAATAGATTAAACCATTTAATGTCACCGTGTGTAATATGCAATATTATGAAATAAATTAGATCACAAATTTTTTTCGTCTGGTCAATTTTGCACCTTAGCACATTTTTTTTCTTAAATTCCCAAATATGATTATTGAGAGGTCACCATTGTATAATTATAAATCGCCTCCATCATATATGATAACGGTAATAATTAATAATAATAATAATACTAAAAATAATGATAACCATAATAATAAAAACAATATAATAATAATATAAGGAGTATAATTATAATAATAGTAATAAGGGTATCAAGAGTCAAAGAATAATAATAATCATAGCAATTTATTAATATTATTATTATTATTATTGAGTTAAAAGTAATGGCTGCATCGGCAGAGTTTATTTTCTTATCCAATTTTTCTATCTTCCGGATAATTCTCTTCTCTAGAGCGCTGCAATCAGCCAGCAGACTTGAATAAATTCATCAGTCGGGTGAATGACAAAATCGGGAAGACTTTTCAAGTATATTCTCACAAAATACAAGTAAAACTTTTGGTACAAAATAGTAAAAACTACGACGCGTTTCGAGGATAAGTCCTTCCTCTTCTTCAGGTAGAGAGTGAGGTGGATGCTGCAGTCGGGTGGTATTTATACCCAGGATCAGGATTACAAGGGAAAGGGCTGGAATTTTCATTGGTTTTCATTGGT
Organism: Palaemon carinicauda; assembly: GCF_036898095.1. Classification (NCBI taxonomy): domain Eukaryota; kingdom Metazoa; phylum Arthropoda; class Malacostraca; order Decapoda; family Palaemonidae; genus Palaemon; species Palaemon carinicauda. The sequence continues at coordinate 21,536,300 of NC_090725.1, read as the reverse complement.
TGATCGGAGCTGATATGGTATGGTGTCTGGTGTACGATGATCTCGGCCGGGAATACCAGTCTGTGACGTCATCGGGGGACCTGAGTTTTGATTGGCTGAGGCGTGCTCTGAGCCAGCCAGGCTGCTCTCCCGCTCAGAAAAGTGTCCCACGTGGCTGAGATCATTTCCTACTTCGGCGTCAAAATTCGGGGTATTTTCGTGGTTGGTAGTGTCTTCATTAGGTCCTCCTTGATGGGGGTTTCTTGATGTATCAATACGACGGCTTGATGGTAACAAAAACATCTCTTGGGTCGTATTAAGGGTGGGTTTATCTCGCTGTATCAGTAGAGCTTCTAGGATGCGTAGACGTCGACCATCTGGTGCGACACACACAAGGAACTGGACCGAATATCCCAAGTACTTGTCAACAATGGATTCTCCAATAAGCACGTCCAAAAGGAAGTCAGGAAAGCAGTAGACAAGTGGTACGAACCCGACCCCGCCGAGAGAATCGACAGTAGCAATAACATCAAGCTATTTTACAAAGGACATATGCATCCGAATTACCTGCAAGACGAGAAGGCAATGAAAGAAATCATCAAGAATAATGTATCCCCTACTGAAGACACCCAGAAATTGGACTTCATTATATATTACCAAACGGCCAAGACGAAAAGCCTTATTATGAGGAATAACCCAGCGCCCCCAGAGCAGAATTTCTTAAAGAAGACGAATGTTGTCTATGCATATCAATGCCCTATCCGTGGTTGTCCCGGGAATTTTATTGGCATGACAACTATGCGTCTTTCCAAGAGAATTTCTTGCCACGTACAGCAAGGGGCTATAAAGAATCATGCCCTACAAAGACATAACACCCCTATTTGTCGAGCTGATATTGTCAGTAACACCAAGATTATTGGTACCGCCCCAGATGGTCGACGTCTACGCATCCTAGAAGCTCTACTGATACAGTGAGATAAACCCACCCTTAATACGACCCAAGAGATGTTTTTGTTACCATCAAGCCGTCGTATTGATACATCAAGAAACCCCCATCAAGGAGGACCTAATGAAGACACTACCAACCACGAAAATACCCCGAATTTTGACGCCGAAGTAGGAAATGATCTCAGCCACGTGGGACACTTTTCTGAGCGGGAGAGCAGCCTGGCTGGCTCAGAGCGCGCCTCAACCAATCAAAACTCAGGTCCCCCGATGACGTCACAGACTGGTATTCCCGGCCGAGATCATCGTACACCAGACACCATACCATATCAGCTCCGATCAACCAATGAAAACCAATGAAAATTCCAGCCCTTTCCCTTGTAATCCTGATCCTGGGTATAAATACCACCCGACTGCAGCATCCACCTCACTCTCTACCTGAAGAAGAGGAAGGACTTATCCTCGAAACGCGTCGTAGTTTTTACTATTTTGTACCAAAAGTTTTACTTGTATTTTGTGAGAATATACTTGAAAAGTCTTCCCGATTTTGTCATTCACCCGACTGATGAATTTTTCAAGTCTGCTGGCTGATTGCAGCGCTCTAGAGAAGAGAATTATCCGGAAAATAGAAAAATTGGATAAGAAAATAAACTCTGCCGATGCAGCCATTACTTTTAACTCAACCTGCCTAAAAGAGGGTCTCCTACCACGATATTATTATTATTATTATCATTATCATTATTATTATTATTATTATTATTATTGTAATACTCCTGATATTATTATTGTTGTTGTTGTTGTTGTTGGTGGTGGTGGTTGTTGTTATTATTATTATTATTATTATTATTATATTTATTTTATATATTATTATCAAAAGTATAATAATAATAATAATAATAATAATAATAATAATAATAATAACAATATAATTAAATGAGATTATGGACAGGCAGTCAGAGAGAGACAGAGGAGAGAAAGAAAATGTGAGAAAGAGGACACGTGCTCTTCTTTAGATTGCCTGGAGCTTCTCTCCGGACAGGGGCTTTCGATTGCCTTGGGGGATTTTTGACGGTGCGTCTAGTCACGTGACTCAGGTGTCGAACCTGCTGACGTCACATTAATAACGGCCATCCGAGCGAAAGCTGCGCGTGGGTCGACCTGTTTATTCTATTGGCCTTGCAGTTATAAAGAGTTGTTAACAACCGGTGGGTAGCAGGGAGGCCACGGCACCCATAACTCTGGCTCACTGATAAGCCATTTAGATAGCATCTTGGACCTTTGAGAGGGTTGGTGCTGGCGAGAAAGTATGAGTACAGCCCAAGTTTGTATAGTTAGGCAAAATACAAATTACTTTATAAATTTGTCATTTGTTTCTAAACAAATACAAGATATTGTCTTTTACTTAGGAGACTCCTTGGGCGGTAGGAAATCCCCGTTCCAACTGGCGGGAAAACTTAGCCCAGGAACTCGAAACTCTTGCAACTGTGAGGGTGAAAGAGTTAAGGTTCCTTTCACCATGCGTACCAGTGGTTTATTATTACCATCAGGTTCACAGCCCTGGCTTCAAGGAATGTCTGAGCACAAAATACTAGTGCTATAGACTTGGCGAAGATATGTAATGGGTTTGGTTGAATCACGTTGCATGGAACACTTATATAAGTATGGGTTTTTCTATTTATGTCATAGTCTCCCATACAAGAAAAGTGGGAGAAGACTCTCCTGTAACGAAGTACAGAACAGCCACACACTGAGTAGGGTTTACCTGTTTAGATTGAGTTAAGATAGTGAGATTCTTAGAAGCTGTGCCCCAAGAGAGGGAAAGGCTGAAAAGATAAAAGGTAGGCCTTTCTTTACTTTCATTCCAGATTCACATGTAATCTTTTCCCTTGATCCAAAATGAGAGGAGCCACGGTAGCTATACCACCTGTCATGCAGCTACAACAGCCTCAAAGACAAATTATCTCGGGACTTGTGGGTCACATCTTGCAAATGATAAACAGTTGATGCTGTCTGATGATTCCATATGCCTGCTTCGGGTATCTGTGTCACAGAGATTCCTCTTGAATGCTAAAAGAGCACTCTCACTTCTGACATGTGCTCTTACCAATGTCCTTCCTGAGGAAGAAAGGGAAAATAGTGAGAGTCTGTGTAATAACCTTTCTCAGCCAGAATGAAATTGTGTTTTTGGTTATCTTTGCTTTTGTCCTTACTGCGCTGGTGAGATGTTCCAGGTGAAGTCTAATAGCAATCATATGATTGGGATGGCATCAAAGTAATCTTACAGGACATGAAAACAACTGATCAGGACCATAAGTTGCATCCCTAATTCTCGTGATCTGAAAGGTTGAAAAAATTGTAGTCAGGTATCGAAGGATTCTGGGTCTTCGATACAAATTCACTGACGAAAGAGACCATGTAGTTCATTGACCCATTTACCTGTGACTAAGTAGAGCAGGAAAAACACTTTAAGAGCAAGATCCATATCTGAGGCAAGACTCAAAGGTTTATAGGGTATCCCCTTCAGGGAACGTAACTTAAAACCTTGACAACATTCCAGGATGGTGATCTTGCTTCAACTGGAAGGCAGGTCTGCACAAAGTTTCATATCAGCATAGAGATTTCCTTAAAAGTATCTACTCCCATTATTCTAAAGACTTGGCTCGAGGCCGAGCGATGGCCTTTCACGGCAGAACTCAAAGATTCTCCTTGTGGAGGCAAAGTAAAAAGTCTGTGATTATTGGTGTAGAGGCTTTAAGAAGAGAAAAACCCCTTCCATGACACCAACCACAGACGATGGCGCACTTAGCTTGATAGACCAATGTGCAGGATGGACATTCTCGGCATGTGGTTGGCACAATAAGTCAGGAAGAGAAGGCAATTCTCTCAAAATTTCTATCAGCAGAAGTATAAGGTCAAGGTATCATTCTACTTGGTCACTTTGGGGCTACGAGTTAAGTTGAAACTGAACATTGGTTGAACTTTATTTAACCCTGGATAGGTATGCTACTCACACCCCTTTAAGGGTATACTCGGTCGTGAACGACCCCGACTCCGGAAAAAATTCAGGAAAAATCTAGTTATGCATCAATCTGTATTGTTTGACTTGCTAAAAATACTTCAAAGAATGCTAAAAATTACTGAAAATATAAATGATACCCATCTACAAAATAACTATTTATTGGAAATATATCAAAAATTTAAGTATACAAAAAAAAGAAGACGTAAATATTCACAAAAAATAGAAATATACATATACACATAAATCCCTTTAGGGACACCTTCTCAGATGGCAAAACAACAGCGTGTAATTGCTGGAAATGAGTTGGACCCATAGAAGTCAAGATCTGAAATGAGAAAAAAAGGGTAAATTTTTTTGGCCAAAACAATTTGTCCAAATTTCATGAATTTTTTTGGGTACCCAAATGAAATAGGAAGAGGCTAATTTTTTTATAGAATAAACTCATATTATCCTAGAACAGAAATACATAATAAAATGTGCACTAAGATGTAATTTACTGTTATAACAGGGGCGAAATCTAAAGGTCATTTTTTGACGGCCTACTTCACAATGTAAATTTCTTATGAAAATCATTGTATCTCCTATAAAATATGATATTCATGCATTAAATTATACCAAAATATCACGAATTCTATACAGAACAAGAATATATAGAGATATGCCAACTTACCTTTCGGGTATGTCAACAAAATGGCCGCAGACCGCAACAACTCTTACAGCCCAATCTACCATTTGAAATGAAGAATGGGGTTGCAAGCTCCATATTATCATCAACATCTCTTTTTAACTCCATTAGAAGTGTGTTGATGACATCCATGCCGAGGGAATACGGTCTGCTGGCCATTATTGAAGATAAATTCAAAATAAATAGAAAAAAAATAAAATTTGCAAAAAAACTAAAAAAATCAGAAATTAGCATTTGAGGGAAAATGGACCTCATGGCAATATATGGAATCTAAGCCAAAACCAATGTCATGCAAGTGGTAGACACACCATTCACCTACACTTTCCAACTATAAAGAACCAAACAAGTATTAACACTGTTCGACAATTTATAATTATGTAATAACTTTGCTGTTTGATCACTTACCCCTATAAAGGTATGTAGGGTCGAGGTCGACCCCTGGGGGGGGGGGTAAGAAAACGGGGAAGGAGGGAAGTTAGATGAAAATCAGTCCTAAAGCAGATAATGGCATGTAGACTAGTCACCCCTTGCAGGTCGATCACTTCCATATTCGAGACAGCTGATGATTTATGGGGAAAAAACAGGTTTTGAAAATACTGTAGGGGTCGCAAACGACCCATCATACCTTTCCAGGGTTAAGATGCTGCTTATCAAGCAGAATGGCATTAAATCATAAACATCAAGGCTGTCCTACGGGTGGTAGAATATGTCCTTGCACACTGCCTCTGGATCTGGAACAGGGGAATAGTAGATGGAGAGCTTTTGGGTTAGGGAACTCACAAATATGTCCACTGTAAGAGAACCCCACAAAGGGAAGATATCAGTCACTACCCGAGGACTTAAAGACCATTTGAAGCCAACCACCTGCATCTGCATACTCAGCTTGTCTGTAATGATGTTCCTTCTGCCTGAAATAGAGCAGTTATCAGCCAAATAAAGTTGAGTTCTGCTCACTCGAGAGTCTCTACTACAAGATGGCATACTTACAGTGTTATGGTACCTTCTTGCTTGTTTGTGTAGGCCACTACAGTGGTGTTGCCACACATCAACACCACCGCGTCTCCTGTTAGCTAGAAGAGGATAAAATTACTGGATCAAGAAAGGCTGCTTCCAGCTCTATAAAATTGAAGTTTTTAGAGCTCCTGCTCTGACCAGGGCCCTGACACCATATGGTGACGAAAGTGAGCTCCCAGCCTTCCTTAAAAGCTTCTGTGAATAACAGGAACCCTGGAGGCACCATGAAGAGTGAGCAACCCTTAAGGAGGTTTGACTCGTCTAACTGTCATCGGTCCCTTACGGACAATTCTCTTATCTCTACTACTGAGAGAGGATGGTCTACATGCTGGGACCATTGCCCTTTCAACTCCCATTGAAGCGACTGCTGGGTACTCTACACTCCAAGGATGTCAGGTATCCTAGAAGTTTCTGCCACTCATCTGCTGGCAGATAGGGTTGTTGAGGAAAGGGGAGTGCTACCTTTTGTAAAAGGGAAATTATCTCTTGACACGGATAAATCTTTCTTGGGACCCGTTCTATATCAAATATTAGAGATGTTAATTGTTACAGAAAGAAGTTTACTCTGAAATGAGGCACATTGGAGTTAGGAGTTTGGAGTTTGGAGTCTGGCCAAGGTGCTTTTGGGCGAGGCACGTCGGGGTGAGGTACTAGTAAGTGAGGCGCTTCTGGGTAAGGCACTGGTAGATGAGGCGCTTCTGGGTAAGGCGCTGGTAGACGAGGTGCTTCTGGGTAAGGCGCTGGTAGGTGAGGCGCTTCTGGGTGAGGCACTGGTAGGCGAGGCACTTCTGGGTGAGGCACTGGTAGGCAAGGCGCTTCTGGGTGAGGCACTGGTAGGCGAGGCGCTTCTGGGTGAGGCACTGGTAGGCGAGGCGATTCTGGGTGAGGCACTGGTAGGCGAGACGCTTCTGGGTGAGGCACTGGTAGGCGAGACGCTTCTGGGTGAGGCACTGGTAGGTGAGGCACTGGCAGGTGAGACACTTTTGGGTGAGGAACTGGGTTTGGAACTTCTGGTGAGGCACTTGTAAGCGAGGTGATTCTGGGTGAGGTTTGTCTGGTTGAAGTGCATTTGGGCGAGGCTTGTCTGGATAAAGCTCGTCTGTTCGAGGGCAAGTCATTCCTGGAGGATCCTGTCGAAAGTGGAGAAGAGTAGTTTTGCCTATGAGAGGGTTACCTATGATTCCCTTCCAAAGAGGAAAGATCTAGCAGACATTGTGCAACAATCCTAGGAGCATGCTCCAAAGAGACAGTGCTCAGAAGGAGAAGACCTCCTATGAGGATGAAGGACAGGAACTTGTTTAGAAGGCCTCAGGGTGGGTGAAGGGTGTTTTCCTCAGGAAAAATGTATGGAGGACGAGTCTCCCTTGAAGACTCTAATGGTGGCTTGGGGAACGACTGGAGACCATTCTTGTGAAAAACAAGGTGCAAATAAGTTACTACTTTTAGTATTG
>NC_090725.1:21516707-21524207 GCF_036898095.1 Palaemon carinicauda | reverse complement strand
TGTCTCTTTTTACATTCCACTCATTAATTTGACTTCGTTTGAAATTATATTAATTGTGTAATTATTTTACACACCGTAAGAATACCATCGAAAATTTAATTTAGCTGTTACCTTCATAAATGAAACCACTATTACGCATTACTTCGGAAATTCATTTAACGATTGCCTGTCTTATGACGACCAAGGTTACTTACACACTGACTACAATAACTTTACTAAGTCTACTCCTTTAAAACACCTTCCTCAATACTACGCACTGCCCAGTAGTAACACCAGCCTTTAATAGTCGGTAAACTACCGTCGCCACTTGTATTTGGATAGTTTAGTTATGTAGCAAATATTTAAAGCCAAGCTTCTTGAACGATAAACTATGCGACGCAAGGACTTCTCAATGTAATTAATTTTCTATAATTATATTCCTGTATATATAGAGAAATATTTGTTATTGCTTCAACTTTCTCTTTATTGGTTTAAATGGTTACTGAAAAAAAATCGTCATAGCATAAATGTATTGTAACAGCTGTTTACGAAACACATCGCAAGCCTTATCAAAGCCCTTTTTTTCCATCAACCATTTACATAATCAGGGAAGAATTTCATAAATATACTTTCCAGGTTGGTGTTTAGAGCGGTAGGATGATGAGGGTGACACTTTTATGTAGATTATTTTGTATATTTTCCCATTTTAAAATTTATCACATCCACACTAGATCATAGGCAATAGCCATTCATATCATATTGGATATAAACCAAGTGGGAAGAGTTAAGGGCTCTATCGTATTTTTTCCCCATCTGTTATAAAACACTATAGATCAGGTTAGTATTTAGAGGGTGCTTTCCAACCCCTCCCCGAACTAGAGCCAGTAACCCTTTCTTTCAATTCTTGCGGTGGTAGCAAGGTTTATAGATATGTAAAGACCCTGGGTGGTAGGTCAGTTGGTGCTGGTGGCAGACAAGTGTAGAAGACTTGAAAAGGAAGAGGTAAAATTTCTCCAAAGTTAAGAGTGGAAACCGCTGAAAATCTATCACTGAACATAAACATAATTGTTTTCATGTAATGCACATATGAATCCCATTTTTATTGTAATTGGTGTTACGATGATGGTGTGCGCATTCACATCTGTTATTTAATTTGAATAAAAAAAAAATCAATATTGATCCTATCCTCTTGTACACCAGTGCTCTTACATGGACCCAATGTTATCCAACGCATTTTTAATCCCCGCTTTTTTGTTTTCCTCAACTTCTTTGTGAAGCATCTCAGCTGGGTTTAGTCTGGTCGGAAAGAATTAAAACACTATATCAAAAGATGGATCAATTGTAATCTGAATTTTCTGAATAGGACTCCGATTTCAAATTATAGCTAATCACGTGATGGCAGTGCAATCATTCGGCGACGAAAAATTATTGGAAAAGATAAACACCCATTTACGTGTCATTGAAAAGAGCGGTTTTTGTGTTGAAGTCGACCTCTGGTATTCATAATTAAAGGAACTTGACATGACTTTGAAAGAAAGGGGAGACCTCGAGAAGTGGGAACTAATTCTGCTTTTGAGAACTGATGGCAGAAACAAAGAAAAGGTCACGGGTGTGATGACTTATTTGAATAAATGACTATGCAATGATGTCGGGGTGCTAGGAATTGTTTTCATTTGGGGGGGGGGGGGGGGTTGCTGAATGATTGCTGACTTGCAGTTTAGGCTAGACTGCGTTTTGGGTGTAGGATCATGAGGAAATGTATACTAGAAATAACTTTCAAGTTATAGTTGTGAAATGGAGCATAGAAAATATGCCAAAGTTTCATGTTAATAATCAACCGCTTGGAGTAAAATTAATATAACCATCGAAGTCAATTTGGCCTTTACTTGCCCAGCAATCTTTAACTAAGAAATATGTGCTTAATTGGAAGAGGGGAAATTATGAGAAAAGATTCGAAAGAAATAGAATCAAATGCAAATTAAAATTACACAAGCTAGTCAACTTAAACAAATTATCAATAAACAAGAAAAAAAACAACAGATAAAATTAAGAAAATTTTGAAATTTTTAAAATGATCATGAAGTTGTTTAATCTATTTACAGCAGATGCGCTTTGCTACCTTGGACACCAGGCAGTAGCATCATGACATATTAGCAGAGTAATAATGCATTTTTTTTTTTTTTACTCAGGAGTAATAGGAACAGAAGGTGACAGCGGAAGCACACTTTCAAATGAACGAAAGTAAAAAATTAAAATCTAGTATCACACAATTTCAAGAAATCTTATACAGTAGAAAAATTTAAATATCCCAGAATGCCACAATAGGTTGTGCACTTACATGATAAGCTGTCCATAATATGGAGTCAGTTATGGGTAGCTTTCTCACCTCCAAGAAATTCAAGGATAACTCTATCCAGCTATTGTCTTTAATCATGACCATGTCAAAACAACTATGAGTTACTTTTACAAAGTAACACATAATTTAGTTCATATACAGCAACTGCACATTAAACATATATTGAGAATTCCGATTTCCGCTGATTTTATTGGAAACTACGGTATATATTTGAATTAATTAACTCCCTGTTTCCTAACCATAAAAACGAAGTTATTGGCCCTGAAAACCCTTTTCATACAGCTCACATATATACCAAGGAAAAATGGCATGAAGGCTGAATTTTAGCCTTCCACTATCTGTGTATTCAAAATAACGGTCATGTGTCTTTTCACAAATATATTTCAAGATGGCTACACTTCTGATTCCATTTAGTATGTCAGGTGGAAACGTGATGCCAAATTTCATGTTTTTATCAGGATGTGCACTAAAATTCAGTTAAGCCACCCCAATTTAACAAGTGGTGCTATAAGTACAGAATCATATCTGTATATCATAATAGCATTTAGATACTTACCTTCAGTTGTTACACATTATTATCATATTTTGTAAAAAGATGGGTAAACAACAATGAAATAATCTTGTAATGGTATATCATATACAATCAAAACCTTATTTTTGTAAGCAAGAGCACACAAACACACACAGTCAAAATTATATTTTTCTTATGTTTTGGATTGCAGTTTTCCAAAAAATGAGGATCAGGTATAAGAAAAAACCTACATCGGTTCCTGTAAGGCGAATAAGGCGGGGAGTGGCGTTCCATATCAAATATTACCATCACTATGTATGGTGTATGGGGGTAGTATAAGATATACAATGCAAATATAACTAATTTAGAATAAATATTAGTCGATAATTAAATGTCCTCGTAATTTCCTTACTTTTAATAACAATAAAATGACACGTTTCTTCTTAAACGTGCCAGGATTTTTACAGCGGTGGCACCTCCTATCTCAGGGGTTAAGCTGACCTCAGGGTATAAATATGTCAAACAGCCTATGTCTCCATGTTACCTACAAGCCGACCAAGGGTCCAAGGCCCGTGTCAACAAGAAGTGTTGGCTTTAATACACTACGAAGGAACGACGGACAATGTGTCTCCATAAAGATGGCTCAATCAAAACAGTCATTATGGAGTCTGTCGCCTTTCAAAGAACATAGAAGGAAATCCTCGTTCCCGCATTAGCCTTCATCCCCAGGCTCGAGAAATAGTTTATAGGATCGGGAAGCACTTTAACAAAGAAAAGGCAAACCATGGTATGACACTCAAGCAACAGTATCTTATATTTTGAAGATAAAAACGTGCCAAACCTAAAACAAAATATTCAAAGTAAATTGCAAAGCTAGAACTACGTCTGTAGAAAGAAGGCACGAGAATAAAAAAAAAAGTCACGGATACTCTTAATGAAGATAATTGGGCGTCTATACTATGTATAAATAATAAGTTTAATTGTTGTCGATAATTCTTTGAGTAACCCATGTATATTTATGACACTATTTCTGTTTACTTGCCTAATTTACACCGGATCTCTCTCTCTCTCTCTCTCTCTCTCTCTCTCTCTCTCTCTCTCTTTCACACACACACACACACACACACACACACACACACACACACACATATATATATATATATATATATATATATATATATATATATATATATATATATATATATATCAAACAAATGATAGAGTCTCTACGAGATGGAATTTATGATTAGAGGTAGATAAATTCACACAAATACAAGTTGATTATAAAATGCGGAAACTCGGTATTATGGGATAATCATCAAAAAGGTCCAGTATATTGCCCCGGAAGACATTCGGACGCAGGGAGTAAAAGGAATAAACGGGAGCGGTAGGCCTTTAAACACTCCAGAGAAGGACATTTGACAACGTAGGAGATAACGCCCGGATTACCATGAGGAGTTTATAGGGTATAACAAAATGGGTTTGAGTTCAAGACGTGAAAACCTTTCTCCAAACAAGATTTTTGATGGATCGCTCTCCAAGACTTGATTACGCATTAAGAATATACTGAGCATATTGCAATCTCTTTCTGATCATCTCAAGATAAAAGAAACGCTTAGAAGATGACTACAGAAACAACATCAGTTAAGGGATCATGTTCCTTCACCTGGCTGTGCAAGTGAAAATCCTATAACTGTAACAAAGTTAGTTTGTTAAAAGCAAAAGTGCAGTGATGCTCAAGCTCAGGTATGCTCATCAAGAAAAAATATAAAACAATTGCAGCAATCTAAACGTCATTTTGACCAAATAGTAGCAATTTTGATAAGGTTTTATGTGAATTGAGGAGGAAATCCTTCGTGTGAGCTACCAGTTTGGACATAGACAAGTGTGTTGATGGTTTGTCAGATCTTTTAAAGAGGAAATTTGCAGAGAACAGAAATCTTTTTATATGGGACCAAGTCTGTATTGTGGATTTTAAAATAATACAGACTTAATTTTGGGGAGGAAGAGATTTCAGAAACAATGTTATCTCGGAGGTCGAGTATTTTGAAATGAAGAAAGTTTTTCTGAACGATATGTACGATACTAACTCTTCTAATAATCACTTGGAAATACTTATTAAAGTAGTGGTGGAAACGCATCCCCAGGTGAGATATACTATGGCTGATAGGCATTTTTTCGTCAAAATTATTTGCCTAAAATTGAATAAAATGTTGTCAAACCTATACACACCTGATTCATTCTAGTGGGCACTAGCCAATTTTCTTTTTATGGATGGTTCTTCACATCTTATATTAGTCTGAAAATTATTGTTTGTAGTTTTTTTTTTTCATACGATGAGCTGCTGTCTTCCCTAGGTTTAACGCTTCAAGAGAATTGACTATTTCTGTGTTTACTTTCTTGCAGCTATAAATTGTGTCCTTTTGATTTTTGAATGCTGTGGTATTGGAATATTTTGTAAATATGTTTCATTATTAATATTCAATCTTATTTTTTAAGATAAAAATATAATAAGAAAGTGAATGTTTTTAGAGGTAAGTCCGAGAAGGGTTTATTCGCTAAGGCCCTACACGGAGATGTGTCCATGCGTCCCAGTATTCACGGATTAGTATGTGGAAGCTCAATATCCAAAGAATACCACAGGTATCAAATATTGTACATGCAAGTCACCTCTCAATTTCATAACAGAGCCCCTTTTAGTTCTATACATTCTCCTATTTTGACCTCCTGTAGCATCTATGGAGAAATAATGCAGCATAATCTTCCCCATGCTTTCTTATCAAAATAGCTTTATTTTGACCATGAAGGTTTTAATAGTTCTCAACAACTTGTCATCTAAACCACACATTCTCAACACCCACCACGGTGCCACTATCAATTTCATCATGAACTTTTTTCTTTTGACAGCCTTTTCCCCTTACCTTCTAACTTCAAAAAGAAATAGAAAATATATTTCACAACAAACACTTGTTCCGCGAAACCTCTACTTTTTTCCTAAATCCACTAATCACATCAGGTCAGTGTTTTTGTCCCCTTTCGTACTTTCCTTATCAGAGAACTAACATATACCATTCCCGGTATACCAGGTAATTCCTATAATTCCTACTGAGGCCTTTATAACACTTTATAACAGCAGGAGAATTAATCCTCTCATGGGACTAGCCACCCATTGAGATACTACCGTTAGAGAGTTATTAGATCCCTTGACTTGGTAGACAGTGCTACATTGTATTACTCTGGTTACGACTCCTTTTTTCCATTGATTATACATATAACGAATACTCTGGCCTATTCCTTTCACATTCTCCTCTCATATACCGAATACTCTAGTCTATTCCTTCCACATTCTCCTCTCATATACAGAATAATCTAGCCTATTACTTCCACATTCTCCTCTCTCCTCATATCAGGATGTCATAGAACTTCAAATCAATCATTCATTCTCTCCTCATACGCCTGACAACACTGAGATTACCAAACTATTCTTCTTCACTCAAGGGGTTAAGTAATATACTGTAACTCTACAATGGCTACTTTCCTTTTGGTAAGGGTAGAAGAGTCTTTTTAGCTATGGCAAGCAGCTCTTCTACGAGAAGGACACTCCAAAATCAAATCATTGTTTTTTAGTCTTGAGTAGTGCCATAGCCTCTTTCACTGTCTTGGATTAGTGTGTTCTTGCTTTAGGGTACACTCAGGCACCCTATTCTATCTTATTTCTCTAAATTTTTGGAGTTTTTTATAGTTTATAGATAAAAGACCTATTTTAATGTTGTTACTGTTCTTAAAATATCTTATTTCAATTTAGTCATTACTTCTCTTGTTGTTTATTTTTTTCCATATGTCCTTTCCTCACTTGGCTATTTTTCCCTGTTGGAGCCCTTGGACTTGTAGCATCTTGCTTTTCCAATTAGGGGTGTAGCTTAGCAAATAATAATCTATCTATCTATTTACCAAGGTACTTCCCCCAATTTTGGGGGGTAGCTGACATCAAACAAGTGAACAAAAGGGGACCTTTCCTCTCTCTGCTCCTCCCAGCCTGACGAGGGATTCAACCGGGTTTGGCTGGTACTCCTAGGGTGCCACAGCCAACCCTCCCCTTTTATCCACCACATATGAAGATTCATACGCTGAATTCCTACCTCTGCTGTCACCAAGTCGCCGGAGGAAGCAGCAGGGCCTACCGGAACTGCATCACAATCGCTCGCCATTCATTCCTATTTCTAGCACGCTCTCTTGCCTCTCTCACATCTATCCTCCTATCACCGTGAGCTTTCTTCATTCCATCCATCCACCCAAACCTTGGCCTTCCTCCTGTACTTCTCCCATCAACTCTTGCATTCATCACTTTCTTTAGCAGACAGCCACTTTCCATTCTCTCATCATAGCCAAACCACCTCAACACATTCATATCCACTCTAGCTGCTAAATCATTTCTTATACCCATTCTCACCCTCACTATTTTATTCCTAACCCTATCTAAAGGAGATACACCAGCCATACTCCTCAGACACTTCATCTCAAACTGATTTAATTTCTGTTGCTCAGTCACTTTTATTCCCTACAACTTCGATCCATACATCACATTTGGTACAATCACTTCCTCTTTTAGAACTCTCTTGACATCATGCTTAACCCTCTATTCTTTACCACTCCT
>NC_090725.1:21489207-21511707 GCF_036898095.1 Palaemon carinicauda | reverse complement strand
TAATGCAGCAGTATTAAAGAATGAAACTGATAAACATATCCATGAGATGAAAAGGAATGGTATCTGAATTTTCAGATTCTCAAAGCAGCCTATTTTGTTTTACTAACTGATTACCAAGATAAAAGCTAATAACACACTAATTCAATGTCAGACTGTAAACCTTTAACTAACACAGCCATTACTTCCGCTTGTATTTTCTCTAGTTATTGACTTTTTTTTTATAATTCTCTATGATATGAAATTACTGATGGTATGATTTCTTACATTCTATCTTTATCGCTTTTTAATTGAAAGATGGTGATCGAAAATTAAATGATTAGTGATAATAAATAATACAACGCTGGAATGTTTTGTTTAATTTCTAAAATCCATGGTGCACAGTCACTTTAAATAAATGTCAAACACAAAGGTTGGTTGGCTAAGTTGTGTGGATATTGAGCAGCGAAAATAACTTCACCGGTTAATGGGAAACCGAAATTGTACTACAGCAGTGCTTATAGCATTCGATGGAAAATATACCAAGAGATATTTTCTGTGCAGGAACAAGGTCTGCAACATGGTTTTTAGATGCAGAGATGCGTTATGTTGTAGGGGTTTGGTTTACCTAGTTGGCTGCCAGTGATGACGAAAGAATGAGGCCGGGGTTGTGTTTCGGCCTTGGAAGGAATAGTATTATTCCTCCAAGGTTTCTGTGTTTCCTGGTAAGGTCAAGAGTGCTTGTGTGATAAGAATTTGAGCAAGAATGTTCATTTCAATGTTTTACCAATCGGCACTATCCCAAAACAAGCAAATTAAGAATTTCCAACAAAGAAAGAACAATAACAGTACGAAATTAGAAAAGCACTCTGAGAGTGCAGACCTCCACTACGGCAGCTTATTTCTCGAAACCAGCCTGCCTTTTCCCAGAATAAATTAATCAATTCCAACTTTTTACATAACAGTTTAAAATCCTTGCAAGTTTCTTGACTTTAAGATTAGAATTGTGGCAGTATGGTTGATGACCGGAGTTTGACCTTTTACTTGACCTTGACCTTAGACTCGACCTGGACCATTGACCTTAACAGCTCTTTACTTGACAGTTTAAAATCCTGCAAGTTTCCTTATGATTAAAACTGTGGCCGTTTGGTTAATAATAGGATTTGACCTTTTGCTTGACATTCACCTTGGACTCGACCTTGAACTTCGACCTTAACATGTGGTAATTGGCGTGGATTTTCATACACTCAAATATGAACCAACTTCGAAGTATGTGTGACAACGATGTCCAAACTTATGACTGATTACGGGGCTTTGAAATTTTGCTTGACCGTGACCTTGACATTTGACCTTGAGCTCCCAAAATGTAATCATTTCCAGCTTTTAAATCCCTTCAAGTTTCATTACTCTACGATTAAAATTGTGGCCAGGAAGCTATTCACAAGCAAACACACACACACACACTCACAAACAAACAAGTGGTAAAACATATCCTCCTTCCAATTTTGTTGGCGGAGGTAATCATCCTGGTTATAAATTAATTACGGTCAAACAAATTCGGATCTTTTGTATTAAACCATTAATGATTGGAAGCAATTTGTTTTACCGAATAAGGGAGATAGCTTTTATGTACTCTATATCTATACTGACTCTTTTATGAAAGTAGTTCAACAAGTAACTATTAGAGCAATGGCCTTATTGAGGTTTGGTATGCCTTATTTATCGTTAAGCTATGCCTTAAATGACCGTAAAATTACTAAATTAGAAATCAATTATAATCACCATTAAATAATTTTCGAATGATGCCGTAATTGTTCTATATAGATTCGTAATTTTCCGGTATTGTGGTGAAGTAATTGTTTTTTGGAAAAGTCTTTATATATTCCGTGTTTAATAAATCGACCGATAAATATATCCATTCTTTCATCAAAGCTCTTCAAAATGCAAAAAATAAAATATTTTAAATTTCAACAGAAAATCACAATAATTGAATCCGAAAAGTATATGACAAAACACTTTTTAATGTAATCTGTGTTAGTGTCCTGACTTTAAAGCGGCATTTGCATAATATCATGTTCATCATATGCACAGAATTTTAAATAGAAAAAAATGTACTTTTTCTATGGAAATCCGTTTTCAGTACTAGTAATTTAAGTGGAAAAATCTGACAGGAAAAGCTGATACTTGTTATTTTTAATCAGTTGTTAAAACTTTAAAACTTGAGTAATGCACCAAGTTGTCATGACAAAATTATATGACCCACCACAGTTTCTTGCCGGATTTTGGAACCATTCCATAATAATAAATCGAAGTTCCAAATTGTTATTTTCCTTATGTATATATATATATATATATATATATATATATATATATATATGTGTGTGTGTGTGTGTGTGCGTGTGTGTTCTGAAACTGGGCAGTGGATATCAATTTTATGCCAGTTTATTCCTTTCGTTAGTCCTCTTTAGATATTGCATGAAATATTATTTTTATGTTTCATGTTGGCATATCACATTTTATTCTTATTCTATCATAACTCTAGCTTCTATATCATATCCACAAAGCGTACTTCTATACATTTGCTTAGTCTTTTAATACAGCCTATATCCCCCTGTATACCTTTGTTCATTTAATGCTGTATCCTTTCATTGTGTTATCCGTGGCATATACGTTGTCGTTTTTGTTGACTATTCTCTTATCCTCAGGGCATTTCATCATGGAAGGGGTTTGAAGGCAAAAGCAAAAAAAAATAAAAGCATGTCTGATGTTGATAAGGTTTCACATATTGATAGAGTACAAATGCATAGAGAGAGAGAGAGAGAGAGAGAGAGAGAGAGAGAGAGAGAGAGAGAGAGAGAGAGAGAGAGAGAGAGAGAAGGGGGGATGTACCCGGGAATTAATTTCCAATTAATTTCTAATTGGTTCATTATCTGATAAGGACTACGGTAAGACCGTTCTCGAATAATCATAATATGCTATTATATTCATCATGTAAACATGTTCCAAATATAGATGTACACATGTAAGGGAAAGATTCAGTTCACCTTTCTGTGTGACTTGTTAAAATCTTATATAATAATTTTCATATTTCGTAAATTTTTCTCTCCTTTTAAGCTCACTAAATCGAGACCAGGCTTTACTATTATGTATTGTTTGTATGTATGTATGTATGTATGTATGTATGTATGTATGTATGAAGTCTTTGCGATAAGACAGATGGAAGGGATACCGTTGTACCTTTAGCCAAGTTGAAACCATTATGCACTACGAAGAAATGGGTTGCTAAAATAGACTAAGGCCTAACATTGACGGGAGAGATAAAATTGCCTCCCAAAAATAAGTTTAACGAAATACGTTGATTGAACTCCAAAGTTGAATGGGAATGAGGTAGGTCACTGAACTTGATGAAAAAAAAGGTAATCTTATTAGTGAGACCATAGAAGCCTTTGATCATTACTCATGCTATGATATCACCGTGGCTTCTTTTATCCATGTTAATGAATTGAGGCCAAACACCGTTCTTAGGCTGTCATGGTTACGACCTATTATCACGTTTTTTTTTTTTTTTTTTTTTTTTTTTTTTTTTGTGTGGGGCTGGGGGGAGGGATCATCTCGAAGATTCAATTCTCTCGCCTGCTCTCTTTGATTACCCACATTGCTGTAATGTACTTGTTTCAGATAGAACTCAATGCCCAATGAATTCATATAGCAATCACTTATCTATAACCCTCGATGCCAAACACGAATCAGATTTTGAAACTACGAAATTTGAAGAGGTAAAGCAAACAGTCAATGTACTCAAAGAAACATACAAGTATTTGGCACTGAATGGTCTAGTGGTGTAAGTTAATCCTGGTAATGAGAAACGTTTCACATATAATAAATATTAAATTCTCCACTTAACCACCAGAGGGGAAATTTTGGTGGACATGGAAAATCTGCATAATCCTTTTCCTTTACAAACACTCAACAAAAGACAGGAAAACATATGCTGTGATAAAAAAATTACATGAATAATAATAGAACAACAATTATTGTTACCACACCAAAGACTTTATTTTGGATTCCATAAACAGATCATTAATTTTCAGAGCCTTTGTAATCTTTCCTTTTTCCGTTTCTTGCTATTGACGAGTGGTTATTAGTGCGATGCAAATACATGAAGCAATTTTGATGAAAGCCACATAATTTTGCATATTCTAATGTTTAATTCATTTAAGAGCAATTCACGCAGTCGCCGTCAGATCTTTTCGTTAATATTCATATTGATTTCAATCTCCTTAAAAGAGTTACACATTTTCATATTGTTTTCAGATATTTCCCTATTTCATGTCCAAAAGTATAACCATAAAGACATTATCGTATTTCTGTTTTTGTCAGGAAATTAAAAATTCGAGAAAATTATTTCTGAAAAGAATCATGAACAACTGAACCGTGAAATACAATTCACCTAGGATTTATGGGAACACGCGTTTTACGTATGAAAGTTTTTTAATAAGCCTATAAATACATATACATATATATATATATATATATATATATATATATATATATATATATATATATATATATATATATATATATATATATACATATATATATATATATATATATATATATATATATATATATATATATATATGTACATACATATATATATATATATATATATATATATATATATATATATATATATATTTATATATATATATATATATATATAAGTTCTTATATGTATTTATATTTGTATACACACACACACACACACACACACACACACATATATATATATATATATATATATATATATATATATATATATATATATATATATATATATTTACTCTAGTCATAGTTTGCATTATATTTATAAAACGGCTTCTCGAATATATTTCATTCAACTGCCATAATCATTTGGATTAGTTTACAGATGTTGAAGCATTAATGAAGCATCATTGTCTACAGCGGCCCAAGTTTAAAATGAGAAAACAATATATTTAGAAATTAAAATTTAACCATTCTTGGGTTTTGGTTGAAAAAATAATTATATAAAATCATCAAAACTATCCAGTGGTGGTGGCAATATCTGGTCGACTTCATTTGTTGGTGTTTTACGATTGTTTAGGGAATGTGGCTGCTTGCATAATGGCAAAAGCAGTGCTTGCAAAGATATTATAGGCCGCGTATTGTGTTAAGGAGAGAGTATTAATAATCTTAATCGTGAATTTCCGTGGCTGAACATAGTAATTATTCTGGTTATTTGATTTAAGACGGCAACATACAAATGGCATTCAGCCAACGTCTTTGTCTGGTGTGCAAAATTGTTACTCAACGACCATCGTATGGATAATTTCAGACTTAGGCAAATAGACAATTACGCTGCAGAATTGGTAAGCATGTGAACAACATGTCAATAATCGAATTGTTTTAAGAAGGTAACCTTGTTTTATAAACGAGTACAAAATAAATTTCTAGAAAAATTTAATGCTTTGGAACACGTTTTAACCTTAAGTACGATATAAGTTAAACATACTCGAACTGAGATCGTTTTCTTTTATCACTTTATTTCGTAACAGTAAATGAAGTTTATTGACAGATTTTAGTACTCGCCTGCAATTACCAACACCTCTCCACTGCGTTTTATGTCGTCTGTCGGTAATTAAAACGATATCTAATTACTGAAAATAGAATGTCTTGCATGTAGCCATGACTACAGTGTTTCGCAAAGGTCTAGAGTGTGCATGAGATAAGTCAAATCATATTCTCTAATGAAAATTTGCAGAGAATTTCATAAAAGCATCCCTGTTTGTCCAAGGCCATCTTAGCCTAAGCTGGCAATTACAGAATGACTTCTAGAATTTTTACATCAGTCTCTTTTTTAGAAATTATTAGCAGTAATATCTTGACGTTCCATATAGACGACAATACTGACATGCTTTGCAAGTCTGAGGAATACCTACTGGACTAGGGCCAATATTAGAAGCGCATCACTCTCTTTTTCGGGTGAGAGTTAAAAAAACCATTACTACTGTATATGCAGTAAAATTCATAATTTATCAGACTTTTGCTATTTACTGATTTTTGTTTTTGTTTGATATTGGACATAAGAAATATTAATAAGTCTAACAACGATGACTTGCAAATCCTCATTAAGATTATATTATTAAGTTTTACCCATGGTTATCCATACACAAATCATGCATTTTAATTATCAAAGATAAAATATATATACCATTTTCAAAGAATTGTTTTTCCGAACAAGAGTTAGTTTGAATCATACTTCATCGAAAATATCTACCGAAATAATAGTTACTGACCATACTTCTTTTGGTGGGGGGTGGGGGTGGGGGCGGGCGGGTATTTGTGGTGAGAAAAGACTTATAGGACACGAAATAAAGAAGGGAAAACTTGTTAATGGTGTGAGGTAATTATATTTCTCCCAAAAAAAGAGTTGTGAATTTATGCCAAAAATCGTAAACGATGATTATTTTCTTGAATCCCGTGAGAAAGATATAGGAAATATTCCGATCTGTTTCGAGCACTATCTAAGGGTTGGACACATATATAGTTTCTATTTTCAAATGACACAATATAAAAGCAGTATATATACTGTAGTATAAATATATATATATATATATATATATATATATATATATATATATATATACATATATATATATATATATATATATATATATATGTATATATATATATATATATATATATATATATATATATATATATATATATATATATATATATATATTTCTGTGTGTATTTATGTGTAAATATTTATCTACACATACACATATTTACACACACACACACACGCGCACACACACACACACACACACACACACATATATATATATATATATATATATATATATATATATATATATGTATATATATATATATATATATATATATATATATATATGTATATATAACGGATTTTGAGCGAAGCGAAAAATCTATTTTTGGGTGAGATGGCCATGTCGTCCTGATGGAAGTTCCTCTTGGGTAGCTTCCTAGGGTATATTACAACTACGGCGATATTCCCAGAGAATTTACCTTAAGGTACCAGAATTCTAACTCCTGGAGCGAATATCCCTCGTGAAAGGGATATCGCGACATATCAGAGGACGTATTCTTGACACGCCACATGGCAATCTGCACCCCGAACAGAGATTACGTATCGCAGGGGTCAATTGGCAAGAAACGAAATCGGGAAAGAAAAAGGGGGGAGCCGCTCCCAAGGCTCCCTATCTCCCGATTCGTAAGCGTGCCTGGCGCCAATCCTGGCGCCATCTGTATTCCTTGTAGCGTACACGAGGTGCTACAGATACTGTATGTAGGGAGGGGTCCTACAGCCCTTTCTTAGAAAGGGAGGGGCGGGTCCATCAGGACGACATGGCCATCTCACCCAAAAATAGATTTTTCGCTTCGTCAAAATCCGTTTTTTGGGCTCAAGCCATGTCGTCCTGATGGAAGTATACCAGAGCATTACTGTATCTGTGGATTCTCAGAACGTGCCGTACTCCCCGGAGGTAATTTTTCCCCTGTCGACTAGACCTAAAGACCTAAGATGTTACCATTATACCTCTTTTCAACTAACTATAAACCATATTAGAGCTTCCTGCCCCCTACAGGGAAGAGTCCTACTAGACTCTGGAAAAGTCTCGAAGAGTACATATACCTATGTATGAATACCAGGCAAGCTAATATAGTGGTCTCACCCTATATTAAGTAAAGCGTAGTTTGTAAAGAACCACTGCGTCAATATGAAATATCGACCAGTTCTCCGCACAATCCTTGTATTGGACAAAGGTTTATATCCGCATTGGAGGAAACTATTAAAACTGCCCTCGTCCCCTTAGGGGACGGAGTCCTCCCGTTAAGGGAAAGCATAAACCAATGCAACATAGCTTGCATAAAGGAACAATTCTATTAGAATTATCCCAGATAAGGTACATAGAATGAATGCTCAATTATACCAATAAATTGACACAGGTGAAGGAGACGCAAGGTTCTCAAGAACAAGTTCATTGACAGACAATAAACAGACAGGTTAACCACAATTATATATATATATATATATATATATATATATATATATAAGAAGAGGATAACCCAAAACTTTAAGCATAAGTATGATAGTAAACAGAACTTGTTTATCTGAAAGAAAAAACATTAAATGCCACTTTTAAGATACCAAGGTATCAAAGTCATGAAAGTCTGTATTACAAATCAATGACATTAGCGTTAGAAACGCTCGGCACACATGTCTGCACTTATGCTAGGTTCACCTTTGGAAATGGAACAGTCTACATGGGCAACTCAGTGCCCTCACTTAGTTTGTAGTAGAGTATGTAACTACACACTCACCCTGGAATTAATCGTCCCAATTAAAACCACTGTTCCTCGCAGAGTTAAACAGTAGGGTTAACGACGCGACCCACTGCTACCACAGATCTCTTTAGTTCCTCTACTTGCTTTGCATAGTGGCGAAAGAACACTCTGGAAGACTTCCAGCCAGTGTATGAATGGAGATGTTCAAAATCCATACAATTAAAGAAATTTAAGGATGAGGCAACTTTCCTCGGATCGTGACCTGCGGGTGTACTGTCAGGATCCGCTCTGCGAATAAAATATGTGATTTTCGCTCTGAGTTGATTCAGAGATAAATTTGAGCCTGATGTTTCTCCCCTGAATAGTTGACCACCCTTGAAGTCTGAAGTTCTATGAAGATAGACCTTTAGGCATTCTACTGGACATAGAGATGCATCTTCTTTTAGAGGGCAGATTCTCCAGGGACCCCACCTGTTGGTGGGTAACTCATTCTTGGCGAGAAACGTAGGATCCGGAAACAGGTTCAGTTCTCCCCCATCCAGGAACTGAACACGACCTGCCTCTCTCGAGAGGGCTACAATCTCACAAACCCTGGCCCCGGATGCAAGTGCAAATAGAAAAATAACTTTTTGTGTCAAATCCTTTAACGCACACTCTTCATTGCTCAACAGAGAAGCGAAATGAAGAACTTTGTCTAAAGACCATGAAATGGCCTTTGGAGGTGCTGAAGGTCTGAGCCTAGCGCAGGCTTTCGGAACTTTATTAAAGATCTCGTTACCTAGGTCGACCTGGAAGGCATATAGAATGGGTCTTGTCAAAGCAGACTTACTCGCTGAAATCGTGTTAGCTGCCAATCCTTGACCATGGAGGTGGATGAAGAAAGATAAGCAGAAGTCTGTCGAGATCTCCTGCGGATTCTTCGCCTTGACAAAGGCCACCCATTTTCTCCAAGATGACTCATATTGCCTTCTAGTAGATTTGCACTTATATTCCTCTAGGAAGTCTGTGCTGGCTTTCGAAATCCCGAAACGCTTTCTCACCGCTAGGGAGAGAAAATCATGAGCTGCAGGGTCCGGGTTTTCTGTAATGAAGCGCAGACAGTTGACTTCTGGACTCGCTGGGTCAGAACTGGATCTGGTAGCGGTACAAACTTCAGCTGTAGTTCCAATGCCAGGGGGAACCACACGCTGTCCGGCCACTTGTGGGCCACTATTGCCGCTACCCCCTTGAAGGATCTCAGTTTGTTGAGGACCCTCAACAGAAGGTTGTGAGGAGGGAACAGATAAATCCTGGACCATCTGTTCCAGTCGAGGGACATCGCGTCCACTGCTTCCGCTAAGGGGTCCTCGTACGGGGACACGTACAGGGGCAACTTCTTGTTGTCTTTCGTCGCAAAGAGGTCTATCTGCAGTTCTGGGACTTGATTCAGAATGAAGGAGAATGATCCTGCGTCTAAGGACCATTCCGACTCTATCGGTGTGAACCTGGATAGAGCGTCCTCTGTCACATTGCGGACTCCTTGAAGGTGAACTGCCGACAGGTACCACTTCTTCTTTTCCGCCAATCGGAAGATGGCCAACATCACCAGGTTGAGAGGTGGTGACCTCGATCCTTGTCGATTCAAGCATCTCACAACTACCTCGCTGTCCATCACCAACCTTATGTGGATCGAGTGACGCGGGGAAACTTTCTTTAAGGTAAGGAGCACTGCCATAGCTTCTAGAAAGTTTATGTGAAAGGTCTTGAATAGCTTGGACCAAGTCCCCTGGACTTCTTTCCGATGAGAGTGACCTCCCCATCCCTCCTTCGAGGCGTCTGAGTGAATCGTCACCGACGGGGGAGGTGGCTGAAGAAGAACCGACTTCTTTAGATGTCTGGCTTGGGACCAAGTCCTGAGAAGAGTACGTAGCCGAAGCGGAACTGGTCTTCTCAGATCTCTTCGCGCGTTTGATGCATAACTTCTCCAAACTCCAGTTGCATCCTTTAGCTGTGCTCTTAGCACTGGGTCTGTCACCGAAGCAAACTGGAGAGAGCCCAGTACCCTCTCCTGTTCGTGTCTTGATATCCTTTCGGAATCTAGAAGTCTCTTGACAGAACCCGCTATATCCTTCCTTTTCTTCACCGGGATGGAGAAACGGTGTGACAAAAGGTCCCAGTGGATTCCCAGCCACTGGAGCTTTTGAGATGGAGAAAGTCGAGACTTTTTTCTGTTGATCTTGAAACCTAGGTACTCTAGGAACTGGATCACTTGACTGGAAGCTTGCAAGCATTCTGTCTCGGATGCTGCCCACACCAACCAGTCGTCCAGGTAGGCTACTACCTGAATTACCTTTAGGCGTAATTGTTTGAGAGCTACGCTCGCAAGCTTCGTAAAAATCCTCGGGGCTATGTTTAGCCCGAATGGCATGGCTCTGAAGGCGTATAGTCTTCGTTGTAGCCTGAACCCTAGGTAGGGGGAGAGTCGACGGTTGATTGGAATGTGCCAATAGGCGTCTGACAAGTCTATAGAGACGGAATATGCCTCTTGGGCAGTAAGGTCCTTATGTGTTGCAGTGTTAGCCTCTTGAATTTGCAATTCACTATGAACTTGTTGAGTGGCGACAAGTCCAGAATGACTCTGAGCTTTTCCGAGTCTTTCTTGGGAACACAAAACAGCCTCCCTTGAAATTTGATGGACTTCCCCTTTCGGATCACATTTTTCTCCAACAGTTCTTGAACGTACTCCTCCAGAACGGGGGTGGAGTGTTGGAAAAACCGAAGGCACGGGGGTGGAGTGCTGTACCAGCTCCAGCCCAGTCCATTCTTGAGTAGGCTGTGGGCCCAGGGATCGAAGGTCCACCGATCCCGAAATTTCAGAAGTCTCCCTCCTACCGGTATCATCCCACTTGGACTGCCGTCCTGAGGTCTTGCCTCCCTGACCACGACCACCCCTGAATCCCCTTCCCCTTGAAGGGCGCCTAGACAAGCCTCTGGCTGCTCCTCTAGGCTTTGCTCGAAAGGAAGTAGACTGCCCTTCGAACGATGGGGTGAATGCCGTGGACTGTGTCGACACGGCCTGGGGTACCCACTGAAAAGTGGTTGGGGTTTGTGCCACGATCTGGGGCACTGGAGGCAATGGCAATTGCAATTGCTGTTGCTGTCTAAAAGGCTTGGCTGGCCGAGACGGTAGCCTAGTCCTCATAGTCTTCCTCTTTGGTTGAGGACCCTCATCCGGGGAAGACTTTCTTTTGATAGCCAGGCCCCACTTCCGGAGAAGGTTTCTATTCTTCAAGGCGGCCTTATCAACTACTTCTTTGACCAAATCGGTAGGGAAAAGGTCTTTGCCCCAAATGTTGGAGGAGATTAGTTTCCTTGGCTCGTGCCTCACCGTAGCCGAGGTGAACACGAACTCCCTACAAGCTCTCCTCGCCTTGACGAAGCCATAAAGGTCCTTCGTCACTGTGGCCAGATGAGTCTTGGCCACCACCATGAACATTTCATGGACCTTGGGGTCACTTGCCATCGTCTCAGGAGTAGTCTGAAGAGACATTGAGGCAGCCAGTCTTTCTTTTGTCTCGAACTCTCTCTGCAAGAGAAAGTCAGACAGCTTAGGGAGGTCCTCGCCGAACTGACGTCCGGCAATATCAGCCTCCAACTTTCCAACTGAGAACGTAAGATGGACGTCCTTCCAGTCTTTGTGGTCCATAGGCAGGGCCAGCGACAAAGGTTTACACTCCTCTAGGGAGGGGCAAGGCTTGCCGGCCTCGACTGCTTTTAGTACAGCCGCAAACCCTTTCTGTAAAAAGGGGAAGGCTCTAGCAGGAGAGGACACAAAGGAAGGGAGCTTCTTGCTCAATGCAGCTACCTTTGAGTTAGAGAAGCCCCTCTCTTTCAACGAGGATGAAAGCAGAGCTTGAGCCTTAGTATGGTCCATCACTATGACCTCCTTCGGCTCTGTCTCCTCCTTTGATGCTGGTTCCTTCCTCAGCCGGACATAACAGTCCGGATATGATGCCCTGGTGGGCCAGAATTCCACCTCCTCTATGGGAACTGAGCCCAACTTATCCGAGATGACGATCTTTCCAGTCGTCATCGGCATGTGCTCAGCATACCTCCATGGTTTAGCATCTGAGCACAAGGGAAGGTCTTTCACATTGAGCCTTTTCTGGGGCCCATGTGATTCTGCAAGGCTCTGTATCCGCAGTTCCTTTGCAGCCGCCTTCTCTTGATTCTCCTTCTGCATTTGTTGGATCATTCCAACAATGGAGGAGAGGGCCTGTCCCAGCTCTACTGGGAGACCGGCCGATGTTGAGGGAATAGGCTCCGGGATCTGAACTGGAGTAGTCGACACCTCGTCGACCTCTTCCTCTACAACGTCTGGGGCTTGATCCAGTTCCTAGAGTACCTAGGTTTCAAGATCAACAGAAAAAAGTCTCGACTTTCTCCATCTCAAAAGCTCCAGTGGCTGGGAATCCACTGGGACCTTTTGTCACACCGTTTCTCCATCCCGGCGAAGAAAAGGAAGCATATAGCGGGTTCTGTCAAGAGACTTCTAGATTCCGAAAGGATATCAAGACACGAACAGGAGAGGGTACTGGGCTCTCTCCAGTTTGCTTCGGTGACCGACCCAGTGCTAAGAGCACAGCTAAAGGATGCAACCGGAGTTTGGAGAAGTTATGCATCAAACGCGCGAAGAGATCTGAGAAGACCAGTTCCGCTTCGGCTACGTACTCTTCTCAGGACTTGGTCCCAAGCCAGACATCTAAAGAAGTCGGTTCTTCTTCAGCCACCTCCCCCGTCGGTGACGATTCACTCAGACGCCTCGAAGGAGGGATGGGGAGGTCACTCTCATCGGAAAGAAGTCCAGGGGACTTGGTCCAAGCTATTCAAGACCTTTCACATAAACTTTCTAGAAGCTATGGCAGTGCTCCTTACCTTAAAGAAAGTTTCCCCGCGTCACTCGATCCACATAAGGTTGGTGATGGACAGCGAGGTAGTTGTGAGATGCTTGAATCGACAAGGATCGAGGTCACCACCTCTCAACCTGGTGATGTTGGCCATCTTCCGATTGGCGGAAAAGAAGAAGTGGTACCTGTCGGCAGTTCACCTTCAAGGAGTCCGCAATGTGACAGTGGACGCTCTATCCAGGTTCACACCGATAGAGTCGGAATGGTCCTTAGACGCAGGATCATTCTCCTTCATTCTGAATCAAGTCCCAGAACTGCAGATAGACCTCTTTGCGACGAAAGACAACAAGAAGTTGCCCCTGTACGTGTCCCCGTACGAGGATCCCTTAGCGGAAGCAGTGGACGCGATGTCCCTCGACTGGAACAGATGGTCCAGGATTTATCTGTTCCCTCCTCACAACCTTCTGTTGAGGGTCCTCAACAAACTGAGATCCTTCAAGGGGGTAGCGGCAATAGTGGCCCACAAGTGGCCGGACAGCGTGTGGTTCCCCCTGGCATTGGAACTACAGCTGAAGTTTGTACCGCTACCAGATCCAGTTCTGACCCAGCGAGTCCAGAAGTCAACTGTCTGCGCTTCATTACAGAAAACCCGGACCTTGCAGCTCATGATTTTCTCTCCCTAGCGGTGAGAAAGCGTTTCGGGATTTCGAAAGCCAGCACAGACTTCCTAGAGGAATATAAGTGCAAATCTACTAGAAGGCAATATGAGTCATCTTGGAGAAAATGGGTGGCCTTTGTCAAGGCGAAGAATCCGCAGGAGATCTCGACAGACTTCTGCTTATCTTTCTTCATCCACCTCCATGGTCAAGGATTGGCAGCTAACACGATTTCAGCGTGTAAGTCTGCTTTGACAAGACCCATTCTATATGCCTTCCAGGTCGACCTAGGTAACGAGATCTTTAATAAAGTTCCGAAAGCCTGCGCTAGGCTCAGACCTTCAGCACCTCCAAAGGCCATTTCATGGTCTTTAGACAAAGTTCTTCATTTCGCTTCTCTGTTGAGCAATGAAGAGTGTGCGTTAAAGGATTTGACACAAAAAAGTTATTTTTCTATTTGCACTTGCATCCGGGGCCAGGGTTTGTGAGATTGTAGCCCTCTCGAGAGAGGCAGGTCGTGTTCAGTTCCTGGATGGGGGAGAACTGAACTTGTTTCCGGATCCTACGTTTCTCGCCAAGAATGAGTTACCCACCAACAGGTGGGGTCCCTGGAGAATCTGCCATCTAAAAGAAGATGCATCTCTATGTCCAGTAGAATGCCTAAAGGTCTATCTTCATAGAAATTCAGACTTCAAGGGTGGTCAACTATTCAGGGGAGAAACATCAGGCTCAAATTTATCTCTGAATCAACTCAGAGCGAAAATCACATATTTTATTCGCAGAGCGGATCCTGACAGTACACCCGCAGGTTACGATCCGAGGAAAGTTGCCTCATCCTTAAATTTCTTTAATTGTATGGATTTTGAACATCTCCATTCATACACTGGCTGGAAGTCTTCCAGAGTGTTCTTTCACCACTATGCGAAGCAAGTAGAGGAACTAAAGAGATCTGTGGTAGCAGTGGGTCGCGTCGTTAACCCTACTGTTTAACTCTGCGAGGAACAGTGGTTTTAATTGGGACGATTAATTCCAGGGTGAGTGTGTAGTTACATACTCTACTACAAACTAAGTGAGGGCACTGAGTTGCCCATGTAGACTGTTCCATTTCCAAAGGTGAACCTAGCATAAGTGCAGACATGTGTGCCGAGCGTTTCTAACGCCAATGTCATTGATTTGTAATACAGACTTTCATGACTTTGATACCTTGGTATCTTAAAAGTGGCATTTAATGTTTTTTCTTTCAGATAAACAAGTTCTGTTTACTATCATACTTATGCTTAAAGTTTTGGGTTATCCTCTTCTTATATATATAATATATATATATATATATATATATAATTGTGGTTAACCTGTCTGTTTATTGTCTGTCAATGAACTTGTTCTTGAGAACCTTGCGTCTCCTTCACCTGTGTCAATTTATTGGTATAATTGAGCATTCATTCTATGTACCTTATCTGGGATAATTCTAATAGAATTGTTCCTTTATGCAAGCTATGTTGCATTGGTTTATGCTTTCCCTTAACGGGAGGACTCCGTCCCCTAAGGGGACGATGGCAGTTTTAATAGTTTCCTCCTATGCGGATATAAACCTTTGTCCAATACAAGTATTGTGCGGAGAACTGGTCGATATTTCATATTTACGCAGTGGTTCTTTACAAACTATGCTTTACTTAATATAGGGTGAGACCACTATATTAGCTTGCCTGGTATTCATACATAGGTATATGTACTCTTCGAGACTTTTCCAGAGTCTAGTAGGACTCTTCCCTGTAGGGGGCAGGAAGCTCTAACATGGTTTATAGTTAGTTGAAAAGATGTATAATGGTAACATCTTAGGTCTTTAGGTCTAGTCGACAGGGGAAAAATTACCTCCGGGGAGTACGGCACGTTCTGAGAATCCACAGATACAGTAATGCTCTGGTATACTTCCATCAGGACGACATGGCTTGAGCCCAAAAAACGGATTTTGAGCGAAGCGAAAAATCTATTTTTGGGTGAGATGGCCATGTCGTCCTGATGGACCCGCCCCTCCCTTTCTAAGAAAGGGCTGTAGGACCCCTCCCTACATACAGTATCTGTAGCACCTCGTGTACGCTACAAGGAATACAGATGGCGCCAGGATTGGCGCCAGGCACGCTTACGAATCGGGAGATAGGGAGCCTTGGGAGCGGCTCCCCCCTTTTTCTTTCCCGATTTCGTTTCTTGCCAATTGACCCCTGCGATACGTAATCTCTGTTCGGGGTGCAGATTGCCATGTGGCGTGTCAAGAATACGTCCTCTGATATGTCGCGATATCCCTTTCACGAGGGATATTCGCTCCAGGAGTTAGAATTCTGGTACCTTAAGGTAAATTCTCTGGGAATATCGCCGTAGTTGTAATATACCCTGGGAAGCTACCCAATAGGAACTTCCATCAAGACGACATGGCCATCTCACCCAAAAATAGATTTTTCGCTTCGCTCAAAATCCGTTATATATACACACACATATATATATATATATATATATATATATATATATATATATATATATATATATATATATATATATATGTGTGTGTGTGTGTGTGGGTGTGTGCGTGTGTGTGTGTGTAAATGTGTGTATGTGTAGATAAATATTTACACATAAATACACACACAGAAATATATATATATATATATATATAATATATATATATATATATATATATATATATATATATATATATATATATATATATATATATATATATATATATATACATATATATATATATATATATATTTATACTACAGTATATATACTGCTTTTATATTGTGTCATTTGAAAATAGAAACTATATATGTGTCCAACCCTAAGATAGTGCTCGAAACAGATCGGAATATTTCCTATGTCTTTCTCACGGGATTCAAGAAAATAATCATCGTTTACGATTTTTGGCATAAATTCCCAACTCTTTTTTTGGGAGAAATATAATTACCTCACACCATAAACAAGTTTTCCCTTCTTTATTCCGCGTCCTATAAGTCTTTTCTCACCACAAATACCCGGCCGCCCCCACCCCCACCCCCCACCAAAAGAAGTATGGTCAGTAACTATTATTTCGGTAGATATTTTCGATGAAGTATGATTCAAACTAACTCTTGTTCGGAAAAACAATTCTTTGAAAATGGTATATATATTTTATCTTTGATAATTAAAATGCATGATTTGTGTATGGATAACCATGGGTAAAACTTAATAATATAATCTTAATGAGGATTTGCAAGTCATCGTTGTTAGACTTATTTATATTTCTTACGTCCAATATCAATCAAAAGCAAAAATCAGTAAATAGCAAAGTCTGATAAATTATTAATTTTACTGCATATACAGTAGTAATGGTCTTTTTAACTCTCACCTGAAAAAGAGAGTGATGCGCTTCTAAGTATTGGCCCTAGTCCAGTAGGTATTCCTCAGACTTGCAAAGCATGTCAGTATTGTCGTCTATATGGAACGTCAAGACATTACTGCTAATAATTTCGAACAAAGAGACTGATGTAAAAATTCTAGAAGTCATTCTGTAATTGCCAGCTTAGGCTAAGATGGCCTTGGACAAACAGGGATGCTTTTATGAAATCCTCTGCAAATTTTCATTAGAGAATGTGATTTGACTAATCTCATGCACACTCTAGACCTTCGTGAAACACTGTAGTCATGGCAACAAGCAAGACATTCTATTTTCCGTAATCAGATATCGTTTTAATTACCGACAGACGACATAAAACGCAGTGGAGAGGGGTTGGTAATTGCAGGCGAGTACTAAAATCTGTCATAAACTTCATTTATTGTTACGAAATAAAGTGATAAAAGAAAATGATCTCAGTTCGAGTATGTTTAACTTATATCGTATTTAAGGTTAAAACGTGTTCCAAAGCATCAAATTTTTCTAGAAATTTATTTTGTACTCGTTTATAAGACAAGGTTACCTTCTTATAACAATTCGATTATTGACATGTTGTGCACATGCTTACCAATTCTGCAGCGTAATTGTCTATTTGCCTAAGTCTGAAATTATCCATACGATGGTCGTTGAGTATCTATTTTGCACACCAGACAAAGACGTTGGCTGAATGACATTTGTATGTTGCCGTCTTAAATCAAATAACCAGAATAATTACTATGTTCAGCCACGAAAATTCACGATTAAGATTATTAATACTCTCTCCTTAACACAATACGCGGCCTATAATATCTTTGCAAGCACTGCTTTTGCCATTATGCAAGCAGCCACATTCCCTAAACAATCGTAAAACACCAACAACTGAAGTCGACCAGATATTGCCACCACCACTGGATAGTTTTGATAATTTTATATAATTATTTTTCCAACCAAAACCCAAGAATGGTTGAATTTTAATTTCTAAATATATTTTTTTTTTCTCATTTCAAACTTGGGCCGCTGTAGACAATGATGCTTCATTAATGCTTCAACATCTGTAAACTAATCCAAATGATTATGGCAGTTGAATGAAATATATTCGAGAAGCTGTTTTATAAATATAATGCAAACTATGACTAGAGTAAATATATACAGTATATATATATATATATATATATATATATATATATATATATATATATATATATATATATATATATATATATATATATATTTGTGTGTGTGTGTGTGTGTGTATACAAATATAAATACATATAAGAACTTGTATATATATATATATATATATATATATATATATATATATATATATATATATATATATATAGGCTTATTAAAAAAACTTTCATACGTAAAACGCGTGTTCCCATAAATCATGGGTGAATTGTATTTCACGGTTCAGTTGTTCATGATTCTTTTCAGAAATTATTTTCTCGAATTATTTATATCCTGACAAAAACAGAAATACGATAAGGTCTTTATGGTTATACTTTTGGACATGAAATAGGGAAATATCTGAAAGCAATATGAAAATGTATAACTCTTTTAAGGAGATTGAAATCAATATGAATATTAACGAAAAGATCTGAAGCGACTGCGTGAATTGCTCTAAAATGAATTAAACATTAGAAAATGCAAAATCATGTGGCTTTAATCAAAATCGCTTCATGTATTTGCATTGCACTAATAACCACTCGTCAATAGCAAGAAACGGAAAAAGGAAAGATTACAAAGGCTCTGAAAATTAATGATCTGTTTATGGAATCCAAAATAAAGCCTTTGGCATGGTAACAATAATTGTTGCTCTATTATTTTTCATGTAATTTTTTATCACAGCATATGTTTTCCTGTCTTTTGTTGAGTGTTTGTAAAGGAAAAGGATTATGCAGATTTTCCATGTCCACCAAAATTTCCCCTCTGGTGGTTAAGTGGAGAATTTAATATTTATTATATGTGAAACGTTTCTCATTACCAGGATTAACTTACACCACTAGACCATTCAGTGCCAAATACTTGTATGTTTCTTTGAGTACATTGACTGTTTGCTTTACCTCTTCAAAATTCGTAGTTTCAAAATCTGATTCGTGTTTGGCATCGAGGGTTATAGATATGTGATTGCGATATGAATTCATTGGGTATTGAGTTCTATCTGAAACAAGTACATTACAGCAATGTGGGTAATAAAAGAGAACAGGCGAGAGAATTGAATCTTCGAGATCATCCCTCCCCCCACCCCCCACCCCCTATCGCCCCCCAAAAAGCGCGATAATAGGTCGTAACCATGACAGCCTAAGAACGGTGTTTGGCCTCAATTCATTAACATGGATAAAAGAAGCCACGGTGATATCATAGCATGAGTAATGATCAAAGGCTTCTATGATCCCACTAATAAGATTACCCTTTTTTTCATCAAGTTTAGTGACCTTACTCATTCCCATTTAACTTTGGAATTCAATTAACGTATTTCGTTAAACTTATTTTTGGGAGGCAATTTTATCTCTCCCGTCAATGTTAGGCCTTAGTCTATTTTAGCAACCCATTTCTTCGTAGTGCATATTGATTTCAACTTGGCTAATGGTACATGGTATCCCTTCCATCTGTCCTATCGCAAAGACTTCATACATACATACATACATACATACATATACACAAACAATACATAATAGTAAAGCCTGGTCTCGATTTAGTGAGCTTAAAAGGAGAGAAAAAAATTACGAAATATGAAAATTATTATATAAGATTTTAACAAGTCACACAGAAAGGCGAACTGAATCTTTCCCTTACATGTGTACATCTATATTTGGAACATGTTTACATGATGAATATAATAGCATATTATGATTATTCGAGAACGGTCTTACCGTAGTCCTTATCAGATAATGAACCAATTAGAAATTAATTGGAAATTAATTCCCGGGTACATCCCCCCTTCTCTCTCTCTCTCTCTCTCTCTCTCTCTCTCTCTCTCTCTCTCTCTCTCTCTCTCTATCTCTCTCTCTCTCTCTCTCTCTCTCTCTCTCTCTCTCTCTCTCTCTCTATGTATTTGTACTCTATATCAATATGTGAAACGTTATGAACATCAGATATGCTTTTATTTTTTCATTTTTTTTTTTTTTGCTTTTGCCTTCAAACCCCTTCCATGATTAAATGCCCTGAGGATAAGAGAATAGTCAACAAAAAAGGCAACATATATGCCTCGAATAACACAATGAAATCATAGAGCATTAAATGAACAAAGGTATACAAAGGGATATAGGCTGCATTAAAAGACTAAGCAAATGTATAGAAGTACGCTTTGTGGATATGACATAGAAGCTAGAATTATGATAGAATAAGAATAAAATGTGATATACCAGCATAATACATAAAAATAATATTTCACGCAATATCTAAAGAGGACTAACGAAAGGAATAAACTGGCATAAAATTGATATCCACTGCCGAGTTTCAGAAACACACACGCACACACACACACACACACACATATATATATATATATATATATATATATATATATATATATATATATATATATATATATATATATATATATACGCACACACACACACACATATATATATATATATATATATATATATATATATATATATATATTTACATATATATAAATAAGGAAAATAACAAATTGGAACTTCGATTTATTATTATGGAATGGCTCCAAAATCCGGCAAGAAACTGTGGTGGGTCATATCATTTTGTCATGACAATGTGGTGCATTACTCAAGTTTTAAAGTTTTAACAACTGATTAGAAATAACAAGTATCAGCTTTTCCTGTCAGATTTTTCCACTTAAATTACTAGTACTGAAAACGGATTTCCATAGAAAAAGTACATTTTTTTTTTATCTAAAATTCTGTGCATATGATGAACATGATATTATGCAAATGCCGCTTTAAAGTCAGGACACTACACAGATCGCATTAAAAAGTGTTTTGTCATATACTTTTCGGATTCAATTGTTGTGATTTTCTGTTGAAATTTAGAATATTTTTTTTTTTTTTTTTTGCATTTTGAAGAGCTTTGATGAAAGAATGGATATATTTATCGGTCGATTTATTAAACACGGAATGTATAAAGACTTTTCCGAAAAACAATTACTTCACCACAATACCGGAAAATTACGAATCTATATAGAACAATTACAGCATCATTCGAAAATTATTTAATGGTGATTATAATTGATTTCTAATTTAGTAATTTTACGGTCATTTAAGGCATAGCTTAACGAGGAATAAGGCATATCAAACCTCAATAAGGCCATTGCTCTCATAGTTACTTGTTAAACTACTTTCATAAGAAGAGTCGGTATAGATATTGGGTACATGAAAGCTATCTCCCTTATTCGGTAAAACAAATTGCTTCCAATCATTAATGGTTTAATACAAAAGATCCGAATCTGTTTGACCGTAATTAATTTCTAACCAGGATGATTACCTCCGCCAAGAAAATTGGAAGGAGGATATGTTTTACCCCTTGTTTGTGTGTGTGTGTGTGTGTGTGTGTGTGTGCTTGTTTGTGAAAAGCTTCCTGGTCACAATTTTAATCGTAGAGTAATGAAACTTGCAGGGATTTAAAAGCTGGAAATTATTACATTTTGGGAGCTCAAGGTCGAATGTCAGGGTCACGGTCATGCAAAATTTCAAAGCCCCGTAATCAGTCATAAGTTTGGACATCGTTGTCACACATACTTCGAAGTTAGTTCATCTTTGAGTGTATGCAAATCCACGCCAATTACCACATGTTAAGGTCGAAGTTCAAGGTCG
This sequence comes from Palaemon carinicauda, assembly GCF_036898095.1. Taxonomy (NCBI): domain Eukaryota; kingdom Metazoa; phylum Arthropoda; class Malacostraca; order Decapoda; family Palaemonidae; genus Palaemon; species Palaemon carinicauda. Next base: position 21,489,635 of record NC_090725.1, on the reverse strand, counting down.
AGTCCAAGGTGAATGTCAAGCAAAAGGTCAAATCTTGTTATCAATCAAATGACCACAGTTTTAATCATAATGAAACTTTCGGGATTTTAAGCTGTTAAGTAAAGAGCTGTTAAGGTCAATGGTCCAGGTCGAGTCTAAGGTCAAGGTCAAGAAAAAGGTCAAATTCCGGTCATCAACCATACGGCCACAATTTTAATCGTGAAGTAAAGAAACTTGCAGGGATTTTAAACTGTTATGTAAAAAGTTGGAATTGATTAATTTATTCTGGGAAAAGGCAGGCTGGTTTCGAGAAATAAGCTGCCGTAGTGGAGGTCTCCACGCTCAGAGTGCTTTTCTAATTTCGTACTGTTATTGTTCTTTCTTTGTTGGAAATTCTTAATTTGCTTGTTTTGGGATAGTGCCGATTGGTAAAACATCGAAATGAACAT
>NC_090725.1:21481707-21484207 GCF_036898095.1 Palaemon carinicauda | reverse complement strand
GGTGTATGTGTGGGAAAAGGGAAAATGAACTGTCATTAGAGAGAAGAATGCAATGTAGTACTGTCTGGCTAGTCAAAGGACCCAATAACTCTCTAGCTGTAGTATCTCAACGGGTAGCTGGTGCCCTGGCCAACCTACTACCTAAATATATATATATATATATATATATATATATATATATATATATATATATATATATATATATATATATATATATATATATATATATATATATATATATATATATATATATATGGTTTCCCATGAGACATGAGACCGAAATTAAAAGAAGGATAAGCATGGTATGGAGAGTTTATCTTGAGCAAAAGGAGATTATGAAAAGTAAAATGTCACATTCTTTAAGAAGAAAAGTATTTAATCTGATAGTCCTACCAGTATTAACTTATTCATCAGTAACATAGAGCCTTACTAAAACCTTAGTACATAAGCTAGTTAGAATTCAAAGAACTATGAAAAGAATAATGATGGGAATTAGAGACAAAAAAACAAAAACAGCTTGCCAACGAGAGAAAACTAAAGTACAGGATATTCTAACAAGAAGTAAGAAAAACAAATTGACGTGAGCAGGGCATATAATGAGAATGACAGATAACAGTTGGGCAAAAAGAATAAAAGAATCGATCTTTTAGAGTGGTTTACAACTCCCCAGTTTACACAGGATGTAAACTGAGGCTGTGACAGTAAACAAATCGAAAGTTATAATTTTCTTTTGAAACTAGAGATGAGATGTATTGAAAGTTTCAACCCCGGCCCCCATTTTCTCTCCTCATTTTTCTTCCAAATTATCAAGTAGATTAAGTATAAATGATCCTTTAGATCTTTTGTAACGCCTTTGGATTTCTTGGTAAAACATCCCCAGTATGACAGAAAATTTAATTTTCAAAATAATCCGGTATGCTTTCTTCTGAGGATACGCTGATTCTCGATAAAGCAAATAATACTAAAGCTTATTATTTAAGAGAACCAATAACATATCAAAGATGAGATCTGAGTATCACGAAAGGAAGAGTTGTCTATTATTGAGTGATACTATAAAAGAAAACTATTGAAGATAATATGCCTGTACCATGAATGATAGTCAAAATCTTAACTTAGAAAAATATGTATTAAATAGATGGATGTACAAATTTTAGACCATATGACCTGACGATGGAGCCGGGAGGCCATTCAATCCCCAAGTGCATGTTGGGGAATATCAGGCAGTTCTACTATAAGGTAAAAGTTCAAAGAGGGTGGACAGTAAAATAGAAGAAAGAAGGCGGCAACGGAAATTGAGTAGACGACTGTATTAAACTACTTTACAAATTTTCTGAAGAGTTATTATAATCTTATTATGTTCAAACACGTAGTGATGGGAGAGGGCGTGACCTTGATTAGACTCCTATTAAATTTTTCATGAAAGAGATTGAAGGACCTGCTCGTGTACAGTGTACGAAATGCAATGATTAAACTTAAAAAGATGCTAAAGAGGTATAGACCTATGCTGCTTTCGTATTAGTTTAGTATATGATTTATATCCACAATGAATATGTGCAAGAATAAGATTTAATCTTTACTATAACCTATCATCATTAGTTACAAGCTTATTCAGGTTATATATTCAAATCATAAGTACATTTATACATTGATGGCTGTGGTAACATGTATTCAGAATTATTTTTAAAAAATCATATCAACAGTATCATATAGCTTGTGTGTTTCATGCAATGCTTATCGTTTTTAGAAAAAAAAAATACTTATAAAAAAATCATCCCATGTTCGTATTAGAAACAGTAAGATTAGTTTAAGCTTGTTGGCAATCTTTTGCATCTTTGAGACTTTGTGTTTCTCCAATGTATCCGCAAAACTTTTACTTTGATTTCCACGACCGTCACTTCCAATTGATATTTTTCAAAATACAGCTATTGTTTTGTTACGTTTTACTCAAGATTAATATTTTTCAATGTAGTGTGAATCACAATTTTGGATTTCATGTTTACATCTCTATTTCTCTTCCTCTTCTGCTCTTAAAATCTCGTTCAGGTCTTTAATAATAGTTTGATGTAAAGCTTGTTTTCCAATAAGAAAAAATTATAGATGGAAATCCAAACGTGTTTTATAATTAAAACGATTTGAATGGCAGACTGCAAAGTTCACAAAGAAAAATGTAACCTTTTCTTACGGGCGTCAACAGATTCAGGACTATTCCTGAAATCGATCGGAGTTTTATATAAAAGTTTTTTGGTACTATCTGTTCGAACAAGAGAAATAAAGAAAGGTTATGAATAGAACATGAGAGAATGTAACTCAAGAAAGATTGAGTAAAATAGAAGACTAACATCAGAAGGAAAATACTATTTTATAATGCAATATGATATTATCACCCTGGTTCATTTACAAAGGTTCTGCTCTAACCTCCCTGATCTATATTTTTCATGAAAATTGAAACATTATAAAAATAAAATCATTTATTGAGGAAGTAAACGTTTCATCTGTCGTT
>NC_090725.1:21466707-21479207 GCF_036898095.1 Palaemon carinicauda | reverse complement strand
AAAAAAAACATAAGACTTGATTTACTTGGGTGATTTCTAAAGAAGAGAGGAAAATCAGCTGTAAGTATATTTAGAATAAGTACAAGAAATGACAGAGGAAACATGCTTGTAAAATTTGCTGAAAGAAACAATGTAAAAATTATGAACATCTTTTTTCATAAAAACAAAAAACGAAGTAGATTTTATTTTTCAGTAAAAAAGTTGATTTAGTTAATGATATAATAGTGTTGAACAAGTTAAAGTCCCGTGTAGGTCCAGGAAAAAAAAGAGAAAAACTAATCTTAAGAAAGAAAATAAACAAGCTTGTGAGAAGGGAAAAATTTGATGAGCTTACTTTAGCAATACAAAATCGGTACAAGCAGCTATATGATGAAACGGAATAAAGTAAAGATGAAATGAATAGTAATTTAACAAAATTTGTATTGGAATTAGCACAAGAGATAGGTGGAAAAGTTACTAAACAAGATCAAGAAAACTATCAGAAAATACCAAAAACTTAATAAATAACCAATTGGGTATGATGGTAAAATCCAAGAAAGATGAAATAGAATTTAGCAGAACTATGTCAACACAATCAGAAAAAGATTGAAGAAGCACTAATGAAGGGGAGAAGCATCCAGTTGATAAAAAGAAGACTTGGAATAGGGCGTTAACAGATATTTACTTTAAAGGATGGAAAATGAAATATCATCAGCAATCCAGATGGACTGACAAAAGTTGCACTATTGTATAGATTTTTATACAGTGCTATACAATAGTGCTATAAGAAATAACTTGTCATTAGAAATAATGAAACACTTGATCTTGCCAAAAGTAACATTAGGAGAAGTACTGAAAGCAGTAAAGGGAATGAAAAGAGGCTAACAGCAGGAGAAGATATCCTAACAAATAGAAAAATTCGCTAAATTTTATACAAAATGTTTGCAAGAATCATCTATACCTATGGCTTGGAAAATTTTTTTTATTTTACTAATCCACAAAAGGGAGACACAAAAGACCTGAAAAATTGGCGTTCAATGAGAATACTAATAGAAATATATGAAATATCCACAAAGATCACATTAGGTCGAATAGAAAGATAGCTAGACTTTAATCGACCAAGAGAGTGGGCAGGTTTTAGAAGTGGGTATTCAACAACTAACCATATTCATATGATTAACCAGCTGATGGGAAAATCAACTGAGTATGGAAAAGCCCACTATGTATGTCTTTTTTAGCACTAATGAAAGTCCTTTAAAGACAATGAATAGATGATGCTTATGTCAGAACACTTAAAAGTATTTGTAAGGGTAGTACAGCAATAGTAACACTACATAAAGCTAGTAAGAATATTACTATTGAAAAAGGAGTTAGGCAGGATGACCCAATATCTCCTGAATTATTCATAGCATGTCTAGAAGAACTTTTTAAAATTAGGATTTGGAAAATGTAGGAATTAACAATGGGGAATACCTTAACAACTTAAGATCGATTGAACTTCAAAACTTCAAACTTGCAACAAATTTTTTTTTATGCTGAACAGGATGACATAAGTCTCTTTTTATAGTTTACAAATAAAAGATGTTTTAATGTTTCTACTGCTCTTGAAGTATTTTATCTTAATTTTTCATTACTTCTCATATAGTTTATTTATTTCCTTTCCTCCCTGGGCTATTCTATTTCTTTTGAAGCCCTTGGGCTTAAGCATTCTGCTTCTCCAACAAGAGTTGTAGTTTAGGTAGTAGTAGTAGTAGTGGTAGAAGTAGTAGTAGTAGTAGTAGTAGTAGTAGTAGTAGTGATGATGATGATGATGATGATGATAATAATAGGTACTTGGGACAGGCAGTAATTGTTTCCCCAGGATATGAGACCGAAATTAAAAGAAGGATAAGCATGGGATAGAGATCATTTTTTAAACAAAATGAGATTATGAAAAGTAAAAGGCCACTTCCTCTAAAATATAAAGGTTTTAATCAGATGGTGCTACCAGTGCTAACCAATGAATTAGAAACTTGGAGCCTTAATAAAGCCGATATATATATATATATATATATATATATATATATATATATATATATATATATATATATATATATATATATATATGAGTGTGTGTAAATGTGTGTATGTGTAGATGAATATTTACACATAAATACACACAGAAATATATATATATATATATATATATATATATACATATATATACACGCGTATATATACATATATATATATATATATATATATATATATATATATATATATATATATATATATATTTATACTACAGCATATATACTGCTTTTATATTGTGTCATTTCAACATAGAAACTATATATGTGTCTAACCCTAAAACAGTGCTCGAAACAGATCGGAAGATTTCCTATATCTTTCTCACGGGATTCAAGAAAATAATCATTGTTTACGATTTTTTGGCATAAATTCCCAACTCTATTTTTGTAGGAATATAATTACCTCACACCATTAACAAGTTTTCCCTTCTTTATTCCGCGTCCTATAAGTCTTTTCTCAACACAAATAACCGCCCGCCCCCACCCCCACCCACCACCAAAAGAAGTATGGTCAGTAACTATTATTTCGGTAGATATTTTCGATGAAGTATGATTCAAACTAACTCTTGTTCGGAAAAATAATTCTTTGAAAATGGTATATATATTTTATCTTTGATAATTAAAATGCATGATTTGTGTATGGATAACCATGGGTAAAACTTAATAATATAATCTTAATGAGGATTTGCAAGTCATTGTTGTTAGGCTTATTTATATTTCTTACGTCCAATATCAAACAAAAACAAAAATCAGTAAATAGCAAAAGTCTGATAAATTATTAATTTTACTGCATATACAGTAGTAATGGTCTTTTTAACTCTCACCTGAAAAAGAGAGTGATGCGCTTCTAAGTATTGGCCCTAGTCCAGTAGGCATTCCTCAGACTTGCAAAGCATGTCAGTATTGTCGTCTATATGGAACGTCAAGATATTACTGCTAATAATTTCGAACAAAGAGACTGATGTAAAAATTCTAGAAGTCATTCTGTAATTGCCAGCTTAGGCTAAGATGGCCTTGGACAAACAGGGATGCTTTTATGAAATTCTCTGCAAATTTTCATTAGAGAATGTGATTTGACTTATCTCATGCACAGTCTAGACCTTCGCGAAACTCTGTAGTCATGGCTACATGCAAGACATTCTATTTTCAGTAATCAGATATCGTTTTAATTACCGACAGACGACATAAAACGCAGTGGAGAGGTGTTGGTAATTGCAGGCGAGTACTAAAATCTGTCATAAACTTCATTTATTGTTACGAAATAAAGTGATAAAAGAAAACGATCTCAGTTCGAGTATGTTTAACTTATATCGTACTTAAGGTTAAAACGTGTTCCAAAGCATTAAATTGTTCTAGAAATTTATTTTGTACTCGTTTATATAACAAGGTTACCTTCTTAAAACAATTCGATTATTGACATGTTGTGCACATGCTTACCAATTCTGCAGCGTAATTGTCTATTTGTCTAAGTCTGAAATTATCCATACGATGGTCGTTGAGTAACCATTTTGCACACCAGACAAAGACGTTGGCTGAATGCCATTTGTATGTTGCCGTCTTAAATCAAATAACCAGAATAATTACTATGTTCAGCCACGAAAATTCACGATTAAGATTATTAATACTCTCTCCTCAACACAATCCGCGGCCTATAATATCTTTGCAAGCACTGCTTTTGCCATTATGCAAGCAGCCACATTCCCTAAACAGTCGTAAAACATCAACAAATGAAGTCTCCCAGATATTGCCACCACCACTGGATAGTTTTGATAATTTTATATAAATATTTTTTCCAACCAAAACCCAAGAATGGTTACATTTTAATTTCTAAATATATTGTTTTCTCATTTCAAACTTGGGCCGCTGTAGACAATGATGCTTCATTAATGCTTCAACATCTGTAAACTAATCCAAATGATTAAGGCAGTTGAATGAAATATATTCGAGAAGCGGTTTTATAAATATAATGCAAACTATGACTAGAGTAAATTTATACAGTATATATATATATATATATATATATATATATATATATATATATATATATATGTGTGTGTGTGTGTGTGTGTGTGTGTGTACAAATATAAATACATATAAGAACTTATATATATATATATATATATATATATATAAATTTATATATATATATATATATATATATATATATATATATATATATATATGTATATATATATATATATATGTACATATATATATATATATATATATATATATATATATGTACATATATATATATATATATATATATATATATATATATATATATATATATATATGTGTATATATGTATATATATATATGTATATATATATATATATATATATATATATATATATATATATAGGCTTATTAAAAAAACTTTCATACGTAAAATGCATATTCCCATAAATCATAGGTGAATTGTATTTCACGGTTCAGTTGTTCATGATTCTTTTCAGAAATTATTTTCCCGAATTATTAATTTCTTGACAAAAACAGAAATACGATAAGGTCTTTATGGTTATACTTTTGGACATGAAATAGGGAAATATCTGAAAGCAATATGAAAATGTATAACTCTTTTAAGGAGATTGAAATCAATATGAATATTAACGAAAAGATCTGAAGCGACTGCGTGAATTGCTCTAAAATGAATTAAACATTAGAAAATGCAAAATCATGTGGCTTTAATCAAAATCGCTTCATGTATTTGCATTGCACTAATAACCACTCGTCAATAGCAAGAAACGGAAAAAGGAAAGATTACAAAGGCTCTGAAAATTAATGATCTGTTTATGGAATCCAAAATAAAGCCTTTGGCATGGTAACAATAATTGTTGCTCTATTATTTTTCATGTAATTTTTTATCACAGCATATGTTTTCCTGTCTTTTGTTGAGTGTTTGTAAAGGAAAAGGATTATGCAGATTTTCCATGTCCACCAAAATTTCCCCTCTGGTGGTTAAGGGGAGAATTTAATATTTATTATATGTGAAACGTTTCTCATTACCAGGATTAACTTACACCACTAGACCATTCAGTGCCAAATACTTGTATGTTTCTTTGAGTACATTGACTGTTTGCTTTACCTCTTCAAATTTCGTAGTTTCAAAATCTGATTCGTGTTTGGCATCGAGGGTTATAGATAAGTGATTGCTATATGAATTCATTGGGCATTGAGTTCTATCTGAAACAAGTACATTACAGCAATGTGGGTAATAAAAGAGAACAGGCGAGAGAATTGAATCTTCGAGATCATCCCTCCCCCCACCCCCCACCCCCTATCGCCCCCCAAAAAGCGCGATAATAGGTCGTAACCATGACAGCCTAAGAACGGTGTTTGGCCTCAATTCATTAACATGGATAAAAGAAGCCACGGTGATATCATAGCATGAGTAATGATCAAAGGCTTCTATGATCCCACTAATAAGATTACCCTTTTTTTCATCAAGTTTAGTGACCTTACTCATTCCCATTTAACTTTGGAATTCAATTAACGTATTTCGTTAAACTTATTTTTGGGAGGCAATTTTATCTCTCCCGTCAATGTTAGGCCTTAGTCTATTTTAGCAACCCATTTCTTCGTAGTGCATAATGGTTTCAACTTGGCTAAAGGTACATCGGTATCCCTTCCATCTGTCTTATCGCAAAGACTTCATACATACATACATACATACATACATTAATATACACAAACAATACATAATAGTAAAGCCTGGTCTCGATTTAGTGAGCTTAAAAGGAGAGAAAAAATTACGAAATATGAAAATTATTTTATAAGATTTTAACAAGTCACACAGAAAGGCGAACTGAATCTTTCCCTTACATGTGTACATCTATATTTGGAACATGTTTACATGATGAATATAATAGCATATTATGATTATTCGAGAACGGTCTTACCGTAGTCCTTATCAGATAATGAACCAATTAGAAATTAATTGGAAATTAATTCCCGGGTACATCCCCCCTTCTCTCTCTCTCTCTCTCTCTCTCTCTCTCTCTCTCTCTCTCTCTCTCTCTCTCTCTCTCTCTCTCTCTATGTATTTGTACTCTATATCAATATGTGAAACCTTATGAACATCAGACATGCTTTTGTATTTTATTTTTTTTTAATTTTTTTTTTTTGCTCTTGCCTTCAAACCCCTTCCATGATTAAATGCCCTGAGGATAAGAGTATAGTCAACAAAAAAGACGACATATATGCCTCGGATAACACAATGAAATCATAGAGCATTAAATGAACAAAGGTATACAAAGGGATATAGGCTGAATTAAAAGACTAAGCAAATGTATAGAAGTACGCTTTGTGGATATGATATAGAAGCTAGAATTATGATAGAATAAGAATAAAATGTGATTTACCAGCATAATACATAAAAATAATATTTCATGCAATATCTAAAGAGGACTAACGAAAGGAATAAACTGGCATAAAATTGATATCCACTGCCGAGTTTCAGAAACACACACGCACACACACATACATAATATATATATATATATATATATATATATATATATATATATATATATATATATATATATATAAATACTTACATATATATACATAAGGAAAATAACAATTTGGAACTTCGATTTATTATTATGGAATGGCTCCAAAATCCGGCAAGAAACTGTGGTGGGTCATATCATTTTGTCATGACAATGTGGTGCATTACTCAAGTTTTAAAGTTATAACAACTGATTGGAAATAACAAGTATCAGCTTTTCCTGTCAGATTTTTCCACTTAAATTACTAGTACTGAAAACGGATTTCCATAGAAAAAGTACATTTTTTTTATTTAAAATTCTGTGCATATGATGAACATGATATTATGCAAATGCCGTTTTAAAGTCAGGACACTAACACAGATTGCATTAAAAAGTGTTTTGTCATATACTTTTCGGATTCAATTGTTGTGATTTTCTGTTGAAATTTAGAATATTTTATTTTTTGCATTTTGAAGAGCTTTGATGAAAGAATGGATATATTTATCGGTCGATTTATTAAACACGGAATGTATAAAGACTTTTCCGAAAAACAATTACTTCACCACAATACCGGAAAATTACGAATCTATATAGAACAATTACGGCATCATTCGAAAATTATTTAATGGTGATTATAATTGATTTCTAATTTAGTAATTTTACGGTCATTTAAGGCATAGCTTAACGAGAAATAAGGCATATCAAATCTCAATAAGGCCATTGCTCTCATAGTTACTTCTTAAACTACTTTCATAAAAAAAGTCAGTATAGATATTGGGTACACAAACGCTATCTCCCTTATTCGGTAGTACAAATTGCTTCCAATCATTAATGGTTTAATACAAAAGACCGAATCTGTTTGAACGTAATTAATTTCTAACCAGGATGATTACCTCCGCCAACAAAATTGGAAGGGGGATATGTTTTACCCCTTGTTTGTGTGTGTGTATGTGTGTGTGAGTGTGTGTGTGTGTGTGTGTGTGCTTGTTTGTGAACAGCTTCCTGGTCACAATTTTAATCGTAGAGTAATGAAACTTGCAGGGATTTTAAAGCTGGAAATGATTAAATTTTAGAAGGTCAAGGTCAAAGGTCAAGGTCACGGTCAAGCAAAATTTCAAATTCCCGTAATCAGTCATAAGGTTGGACATCGTTGTCACAGAGACTTCGAACTTGGTTCATATTTGAGTGTATAAAAATCCATGCCAATTACCACATGTTAAGGTCGAAGTTCAAGGTCAAGTCCAAGGTGAAGGTCAAGCAAAAGGTCAAATCCAGTCATCAACCATACGGCCACAGTCTTAATCATAAGGAAACTTGCAGGATTTTAACTGTTAAGTAAAGAGCTGTTTTAAGGTCAATGGTCCAGATCGAGTCTAAGGTCAAGGTCAAGAATAAGTTCAAATTCCGGTCATCAACCAAACGGCCACAATTTTAATCGTAAAGTAAAGAAACTTGCAAGGATTTTAAACTATTATGTAAAAAGTTGGAAATGATTAATTCATTCTGGGAAAAGGCCGGCTGGTTTCGAGAAATAAGCTGCCGTAGTGGAGGTCGGCACTCTCGAAGTGCTTTTCTAATTTCGTACTGTTATTGTTCTTTCTTTGTTGAAAATTCTTAATTTGCTTGTTTTGGGATAGTGCCGATTGGTAAAACATCGAAATGAACATTCTTGCTCAAATTCTTATCACACAAGCACTCTTGACCTTACCAGGAAACACAGAAACCTTGGAGGAATAATACTATTCCTTCCAAGGCCGAAACACAACCCCGCCCTCATTCTTTCGTCATCACTGGCAGCCAACTAGGTAAACCAAACCCCTATAGCACAACGCATCTCTGCATCTAAAAACCATGTTGCAGACCTTGTTCCTGCACAGAAAATATCTCTTGGTATATTTTCCATCGAATGCTATAAGCACTGCTGTAGCAGAATTTCGGTTTCCCATTAACTGGTGAAGTTATTTTCGATGTTCAATATCCGCACAACTTAGCCAACCAACCTTTGTGTTTGACATTTATTTAAAGTGATTGATTGATTGATTTAAAGTTTTCAGGCATCCTGAAAACTTTAAATCAATCAATCAATCACTTTAAATAAATAACTGTGTGTGCACCATGGATTTTAGAAATTAAACAAAACATTCCAGCGTTGTATTATTTATTATCATTAATCATTTGATTTTCGATCATTATCTTTCAATTAAAGACCGATAAAGATAGAATGTAAGAAATCATACCATCAGTAATTTCATATCATACAGAATTATAAAAAAAAAAAAGTCAATAACTATAGAATATACAAGCGGAAGTCATGGCTGTGTTAGTTAAAGGTTTACAGTCTGACATTGAATTAGTGTGTTATTAGCTTTTATCTTGGTAATCAGTTAGTAAAACAAAACAGGCTGCTTTGAGAATCTGAAAATTCAGATACCATTCCTTTTCATCTCATGGATATGTTTATCAGTTTCATTCTTTAATACTGCTGCATAATATTTTGCATAATCATACGTTCCTGCGTGTTTAGTTGTGACATATAATAATGTTATATTATTTCTATTCATAGGACGTTGCATATATGTATAAATATATATATATATATATATATATATATATATATATATATATATATATATATATATATATGTATATATATATATATATATATATATATATATATATATATACATATATATATATATATATATATATATATATATATATATATATATATATATATATATATATACAGTATATATATACATATATACACACACACACACACATATATATATATATATATACATACATGCATACATACATACATAAATCTATATATATATATAGATATATATATATATATATATATATATATATATATATATATATATATATATATATATATATATATATACATACATATGTGTGTATAAAGTATGTAGAAATTCACTTTTGATGACATTTGTGGACTATGAAAAAGCCTTTAATAGTGTGCACCAACCAATTTTGTGGAGTCCTGCGTTATTATGGAGTTCCTCTTAAATATGTAAATTTGATTAAGTCTGTTCATGGGCATAGTAAGTGCAAAGTTAATGTTAGTGGAGTCCTATCAAATGAAATTCCAGTGAACAGTGGATTACTCCAAGGGAATGTGTTGTCACTTATGTTTTTCTAACCTCCTCATGTATTTTGCAATGCATAGAACAGTTGGGGATGGTGGAAAAGGAATGCACTGGACTGGTAATAGAAAATTAGCTGACACAGAGTATGCTGATGATGCTGTCCTTATTAGCAGAACACCACAGGATTTGCAATGCCTACTTACCAGAATGCATGAAATATCACAGGAGGTTAGGCTTAAGATAAATAGAAGAAAGACAGTGATGATGAGACCGGAATATACAATGGAAGCTGAAATCTCATTGGAAGGATTAATGAGGAACTATGATCTCAAATATAAGGTCATTAGAAATGGAATTTAATGAAAGATTGAAAAATGGGAATCAGACAATGGTAAGATTAAGTAAAATTTGGAAATCAAATCGCCTGAAATTACATATAAAAATCAGACTATATATCAGTTAAGTGAGTCGTGGTATGACAGTGAAAAAGTATCCAACAGATTTTGTAGATTTGAGAATAAAGCCATCAGAAGAATTTTTGGAGTGAAATGGCAAGACAGGATTAGAAATGAATCCATAAGAGAAATTACTCGAGTGCCATATGTGGATGAAATCATGGTGAGGGGTAGATGGGGATGGTATGGTCATATTCTTCGCACTCCCCAAGAGAGACTAGTACACCAAACGTTTAATTGGGTTCCACAAGGCACTAGAAGAGTTGAAACACCGAGGACTACATGGCTGAGGACTATGAAACGTGAAATAGGAGATGGTGAATGGAAAAGCTTTGATCTAAAAGCTCAAGATAGAAAACGACGTCGACTGGTGAAATCTAATCGAGGCCCCTGCCATCAATAGGCGTGGGAGTAGATGATGATGATATATATAACTTTTGCGCAAGTTAGCAAGAAGAGGAGCTTTTAGCACTAGTTGGAGAATTGGTAATGTTACTCCTCTATGTAAATGTGTTTGTGGTAGCTCAAGTCCCACTGATTACCGCCCAATTTCCATAACTCCCATATTATCTAAAGTTTTTGAACGTCTTCTGGCAAAACGTCTTAATAGGTTTGCTGAAGGTAATCATCTACTCCCTAGTTTGCAATTTGGTTTTCGTAAAGGCCTTGGAGCATGTGATGCCCTTCTTACAATCTCCAATGCTGTACAGAAATCCCTTGATTGTGGTCGGGAAGTTCGTATGATTGGCCTTGATTTTAGTGCTGCCTTTGACCGTGTTAATCATGAGGCCCTTGTTTTCAAACTGAAACAGTTGGGAGTGGGTGGGTCGTTTCTTAGCATTATTATTGATTTTTTAAGTAATAGATCTCAAAGAGTTGTTGTTGATGGGCACCATAGTGATTATAGGAATGTGATATCTGGTGTTCCACAGGGTAGTGTTCTTGGCCCATTACTTTTCATACTATATACACATGACATGTGGTTTGGCCTAGAAAACAAGCTTGTTGCATATGCAGATGATGCTACTCTCTTTGCATCAATTCCATCCCCTGAATGTAGATCTAGGGTTGGTGAATCCCTTAATAGAGATTTAGCTAGAATTAGTGCATGGTGCAAATTATGGGGTATGAAGTTGAATCCTAACAAAACTCAAAGTATGATTGTAAGTAGGTCAAGGACGGTGGTTCCTCAACATCCGGATCTCAGTATTGATAATGTTTCTTTAAATATGTATGACTCTTTCAAAATTTTAGGTGTGATTCTCGACAGTAAATTTACTTTTGAGAAACATATAAGGTCTGTGTCTTCTTCAATTTCACAAAAAATAGGCTTATTGAGAAAGTCTTTCAAGATTTTCGGTGATCAATCTATTCTGAAGAAGTGTTTTAATTCTTTCATTCTACCTTGTTTTGAGTATTGTTCTCCTGTCTGGTCTTCAGCTGCTGATTCTCATCTTAATTTGTTGGACAGAAACTTACGGTCTATTAAATTTCTTATTCCTGATCTAGATATTAATCTCTGGCACCGTCGTTCAATTAGTTCATTATGTATGTTGCATAAGATTTTTCACAACTCTGACCATCCTTTACATTCAGATCTCCCTGGACAATTCTATCCTGTTCGTAATACTAGGCAGGCAGTTAATTCTAATAGCCAGGCCTTCTCCATCACGAGGCTTAATACTACGCAGTACTCTAGAAGTTTTATTCCAGCTGGACCAAGTTGTGGAATGATCTTCCTAATCGGGTGGTTGAATCAGTAGAACTTCAAAAGTTCAAAGTTGGAGCAAATGCTTTTTTGTTGACCAGGCAGACATAGTCTTTTTATAGATTATTTATGACATATTTGTTTTTGATGTTGTTGATAGTTTATTATATGACATGTCTGTTTTGATGTTGTTTCTTATTTTAGAATGATTTATTGTTAATTTGTTCTCTTCATTTATTTATTTCCTTATTTCCTTTCCTCACTGAGGTATTTTTCCCTGTTGGAGCCCCTGGGCTTATAGCATCTTGCTTTTCCAACTAGGGTTGTAGCTTGGATAGTAATAATAATAATAATAATAATATATATATATATATATGTATATATATATATATATATATATATATATATATGTATATATATATATATATATATATATATATATGTATATATATATACATATATATATGTATATATATATATATATATATATATATATATATATATATATATATATATATACATATATATATGTATATATGTATATATATATATATATATATATATATATATATATATATATATATTACTATTACTATCGTTATTATTATCATTATTATTATTAATTGCTAAGCTACAACCCTAGTTGGAAAAGCATGACGCTATAAGCCCAGGGGCCC
>NC_090725.1:21459207-21461707 GCF_036898095.1 Palaemon carinicauda | reverse complement strand
AAAATCATTTATTGAGGAAGTAAACGTTTCATCTGTCGTTTGCCTTACATCTTTTAATAACCACCACATATTCATCATATCATATGAATCTTTAATTCAAGACGTAGGATTAATAATCTACACTCATTATGGCTTTCTATTGCCTCACTTACGAAAAATCTCTTTCGATGAGCCCTCGCAGGACCTATCAAGTACCTTCTTATTGCATTTACTCAAATTTTCCATGGCTTGCGCAAACATATGCTTTATAATAAATGAATCATCTCCTTCCTCTGGTGTTAGGGCCTACTCTCGCTTTTCTCTTTGCCCAAGGGAATTGCATATTGATCCTGGCGGCCTCTTAATAACAGATGTCTATTTGTGACTTGCAAATTTATTTGTATGGCAAACAACTATTGACGAGACAACTGTATTGTGTTATTTTGCAGAGACAAAATTCACATATCTAGATTAAATTTTACTAAACAATAATGAATAAAGGTCTTCGAGTTCAGTGAATTAGGGGGTCCCCCCTTTTAGTGCAATTACGTGTTACTCTGAATGTAAAATTTAACGGTAAAAGGAAGTACAAGTGCACGTGACAATACCGTTCATTGCATAAGAAATGAAGGCCTGTCAGAGATGTTTCCCTCTGTAACAATCTTCTTAATAATCTATCTATCTACCTATCGTATATATATACATACTTATATATATATATATATATATATATATATATATATATATATATATATATATATTTATATATATATATATATATATTTATATATATATTTATATATATTTATATATATATATATATATATATATATATATATATATATATATATATAATATATTGAGGTGGAAGAAGTAAATGAAGAGTTTTTAAAGCTCTTTGAAGAAGTCATGGGACCGTGGTGAGTGGTTATGAATTTAATAAGCAATGAAGTAGGATAAGAAATAGCAAGTGTTAGGATGATTGATTGATTGATTGTTGGGATGAGGTAATTAATAAAATGTTTAGTGGAAGGACAAAATAAGAGTATTTGGGAGGCCGTTCCATGCTAGAAGGAGAGGAGGAAGGCTATGTATAGACCCAAATAGACATGGCTATCAAGAATAAGATTAAAGATAAAATATAACCACTAATAAATCAGATGGGAAAAGAAATTGGAATTCTCGACATTACAGGGAATGTTTTTACAGGGTAGTAAATCAATGTATCTTCCAAGACAGGATAGAAGTGGAGGGTGCAATTTTATGTGGAGGAAGACCTGGGTCGATGGGAGTGAATATCTTGAATATTTGCTGAATGTGGACCTGAATGATGCAAGACTTGTAAAAATATAATGTAAGACAGAATGCTTGTGAGAAGGACTACAATGGTTGCGGGTGTAGCCTAGCATAGAAAGATTTCAAACAGATGTAAGTGGAAGGACATGTCTGAGGTCTTTGTTCTACTGTGAACTAGTAACAACTGATGATATATATATATATATATATATATATATATATATATATATATATATATATATATATGTATATACACATACACACACACATATATATATATATACTTTATATACAGTATATATATATATATATATATATATATATATATATATATATATATATATATATATATATACATTTATATATATATATATATATATATATATAGAGAGAGAGAGAGAGAGAGAGAGAGAGAGAGAGAGAGAGAGAGAGAGAGAGAGAGAGAGAGAGAGAGAGAGAGAGAGAAGCGCATATGCTTCAGAGGACACGAGAAGAAAATCTTATAGGTAAAATAAAAGAAATTTTAGTATTTGTGATAGAAATCCAGGATTAATTATCAAACTAAATAAGAGGTGTAAACTAAACATCATTCAAACAAATGCACCAACAACATAATACACAGAGGAAGAACTTGGAATATTTTACGAAGATCTGCAGATATCTATGGAAAAAAAAACATAAGACTTGATTTACATTCCCATTGGGTGATTTCTAAAGAGGAGAGGAAAATCAGCTGTAGGTATATTTAGAATAAGTAGAAGAAATGACAGAGGAAACATGCTTGCAGAATTTGCTGAAAGAAACAATGTAAAAATCATGAACATCTTTTTTCATAAAAAACAAAAAACGAAGTAGATTTTATTTTTCAGTATGAAAGTTGATTTAGTTAATGATATAACAGTGTTGAACAAATTAAAGTCACGTGTAGGTCCAAGGAAAGAAAGAGTAAAACTAATTTTAAGGAAGAAAATAAACAAGCTTGTGAGAAGGGAAAAATTTGATGAGCTTAGTTTAGCAATACAAAATCGATACTCCCAGCTATATGATGAAACGGAATCAAGTAAATATGAAATGAATAGTAATTTAACAAAATTTGTATTGGAATTAGCACAAGAGATAGGTAGAAAAGTTACTAAACAAGATCAAGAAAACTATCAGAAAATACCAAAAACTTAATCAAAAATAACCAATTGGAAATGATGGTAAAATCCAAGAAAGATGAAAT
>NC_090725.1:21449207-21451707 GCF_036898095.1 Palaemon carinicauda | reverse complement strand
ACCATTAAATATTTAAAAACTATTCAGTTTTTCTTCTTTAAGTATAGGAGTTGGTGTTGTGATTTCACAAAATTTGAAATGCAACAATGTCTTTTCAGGTAGCAGTGTATCTCAAAGGGAAGACACTAGATATGCATGAGCCATAAAGCGAAGACTCAAGAGGACAGCCGAGGAAATGTTATGTAAAATGAAGAATTTCACCGGGTTTCTTTCACTGTTGGAGGTTCACTTTAGGATTTAACATTTTGTATTTACAATGAGGATTATAAGCTATAATTTATAGCTTGGATGTGATAATAATAATAATAATAATGATAATAATAATAATAATAATAATAATAATAATAATAATAATAATAATAATAATAATAATAATAATAATAATGCATAAATGGATAACCAATAAGGAATAAAAAAAATCTAGTCCCAATGACTTTTCTTTACAAAATAATGAAAGGTGAGTTATTATCTTTACTCGAAAAGTAAATTTTCAACGTCATCAGCATAGTCCTCAGCTTTAAAATGGACTGAACAAATTAAAGCAGGTTTCCAGTTAACATGGTCTGCGCGTTTACAAGCAAACACAATTTCTTCTTCGTTTTTTTCTTCTCTTGGGGAAACTAAAATATCGAATACCAATACCAATGGTCTTTTTGGTATTACTATGACATCCTTATACAGCACAAACGAAAGGAGGCATGGCTGCTAGAAGTTAATAAAAAATGCGACAGAGATCAAGTAAGATTACCTCTAGTCAGGTCAAACCTCGACCACCGTCTCCGAAAATTGTATGATTTTCATGAAACTTTGATGTATGGTCCACCATAAGGACAATCTATACTTTAGGTAAACAAAATAAAAATATTTTTATCTTAAGAAGTATTTTTGAGAAGGTATTCTTACTTCGTGTTTCTAGGTATAGCTATCAGAGTCAGTGTTCCCAGGGGAGACTGCAGGTAACGTGATGTCATGCGCAGCGGAAACGTATTTTCGCTAGTTGATGAGCCGACCTCTCTGAGAATATTTAAAGGACCTTGGTAATGATAGTGATTTATTTGGTATATGAAAGTATACATAATACAGAAGTACATAGATTATTTCTATCATAATTATGCGTGTTATACCCTTGGCAGGTGGTGAGACAACAGTAATTATAGAACTGACATTACTGAAAAGGATCGAAATCATTTGTTGGCCTTATTGAAGAGCATCTTAGTGTTATGACCGAAACAATCAGCTGTTACTTTCTTTATCTTCATAGACGAGGCAAGAGAACTTGGGTAACCATTTACGCACATGGTTAGATGTTGTCTAATTTGAATATTGTAAGGTAAAAAAAAAAAAAAGTTAAGTCACTCAATAGAGGAGGAAAAAAGGCCTAGTAAACAAAAAAAAAAAAAGGATATATAGGAAAGCTGCAATAAGATTTTCTTTTTTTGTCTTCATAATAAAAGTAACATTAATTTTGCACGCCATCTTGAAAAAAAAATGTCAGAATACAGTTTTTATGCAATTATCTCACTTGAAACACACATTAGCGGAAAATCTTTTGGTACCTAAAATAATCTACATCACCTTTGTCTACAAAATATTCCATCAATTTTTGTGATACACTATTGTTTTTGGTGCTAAATGTACGAAAATGTGTGTCCAAATGTCACAAGGTAATTTTTCTTACATGCAAGATTAATGAAATGTTTTAAGTTCCTAAGTCAATGAGAGGAAGAAGAGCTATCTTATCACAATTCTTATCACTGTATTGATCATTGAGGGCTTTACTGTAAAACAGGCAACTAAAGATGTTACTACCAAAGGTGAATCAGTAAGAATAGTACAAGATGTAGGCTAGACCTCTTAACTATCTCTATAGCCTTGGTGGATAAGACAACTTGTAACTTTAAACTTGCAACCAGGCAAATGAAATATAGAAAACAAACTCTGCTCACCATCCTCCATGAAATTGGGATCAATCATCAAGGACACATTCTTTTCTTACTACCATTATTTGGGCTGATACTCCTTCTACCTTTTCAGACAAGGAAAACTGAACTTCATAAGCTTGGCGGAAAAGCACGAAAAACTACAAAATATTGTTACCACGTTTAACGAACCATCTGCTGAACCTATGAAGATATTTGAAGTAGGAAAGGCTTTCATTCTTCAGTTATATAAGATAAATGAATGTGAATGCCTTTGTTATTCAGGATATCGGTACTTTGCCTATTCACTTAATAAAATAAAATTCATTTGGGCTTCTTTGCCTCTAAAAATGTGGCTGCTGGAATTTAATTCCTTACGTATCTATCTCTAAGTGCAAATGTAGCATGGAAATGGCTTGCCACCTACTCAATGTGGTTGGAATGTCACTTAAAAAAAGACTAGTACCAATCACTACAAATAAAGATCCTGCTCCTCCCGGTCTGTTAAACATTTGTGTACTATGTAAATGCATCAAAGGTTGCATGACTACCACCCGCAGCTGCAGTCAGGAGGGCTTTAT
>NC_090725.1:21384207-21444207 GCF_036898095.1 Palaemon carinicauda | reverse complement strand
ATATATATATATATATATGTGTGTGTGTGTGTGTATGTATCTATATATACTGTATATATATGTGTATGTATATATATATATATATATATATATATATATATATATATATATATATATATATATATATATATATATACAGTATATATATATATATATATATATATATATATATATATATATATATGTAATGATTAGAATAGTTAATATTACATGTTTAAAACAAATGACGTAATATATCATGTTGGTTGGAGGAACTAACCCTGGGATTTGCTGTAGTCATTCAAATCGTAAACAGGACATACAATGCAAACCTATGCAAACCTCGGCAAATTGACATTCTTCTTAAACGTCAACACATTGTCTTAGCGTGTGAAAGTTTGTGACGTCACCGGATGCAGGTGTCTTCCGAGTTTGTGACGTGTCTAAAGTAAACTAAGCATACGATATCTGTGATATCGATAATTTAGTCAGTTCATATCTATACTTCACCAGAATTGGTCATCTGGACCAACCCAGCTTCCTCCAGTGATGGAGATGTTTAACTCTGTTGTTTTTATAGAATAAAGACTTAAAACTATTAAGATGTATTCAGTTACCATTTACATACATCTGAAAACAACTCATACTCAATGTGTGCTTATAACAGTAGCACGCCAATAAATGGTGGCAGCGGTTAAACTCTAAGACAGCGGTTAAACTCTAAAAATTAGAGAAAAATCATCAAGACTTCAAAATAATAGCTGTAAAACCAGAGAAATATCTTCAAGACTTCAACATAAAAGCTGTAAAACCAGAGAAAGATCTTCAAGACTTCAAAATAAAAGCTGTAAAACCTGAGAAAGATCTTCAAGAACTCAACATTATCTACAAGAATCTACAATTTTGACTAAGTCCAACGAAACAGCTAACATCAACATATGTTAGAATACAACCTGAATCTTCAATCAACATCCTAGGAAACCCAAGGACTGGCGTTCAACAATTGCAAGACATATCCAGGAAGAACTACATTCAACAAGAAACTAGAACGAGACATCGCTAACAAAACATCAAGAGAGAGAGAGAGAGAGAGGACGTGTCGACTTCATATATAAGCTAAGTACAGATATTTTAAATTCATTCCAGTTTGGGCAGTGAAGTGTAGTTATCACAAGTCGTTAGTCGATTATTGCTGGGGTGAGTAAATTGCTAAACTTTGTTATAGGAAATTCTGAATTCTCATTTAGAATTTTTCTTTCTTTGTGCTAATTCCTTTTTCTTTCAGAAATTCTCGGGGAAATGTTTTGGGATTAGTAACATTGTTGGGGGAATTTTATTATACATATGCGTTTGCGCAGTGGGCGTCTGTACTCATATAGATATTTTGATAGAATTGCAAGGGGTCAAAGAGATAGAAAAAAAAAAAAAATACAGCAGACATGGCTCCTCCTGTCAGCCCTACCCCTGGACCTAGTGGTGTAGGCCAGGCTAATCCTCCTCCAATTGTGACGCTTGTAAATGCCAGGTCAGCAATCCTTCCTTTTCAAGGTCGGGTCAACGGGTTCTTGCCACAAAATGTGGAGTCATGGATTTCATCCGTTGATGCCCATTTAAATGCCAAACAAATCGTAGATCCTTTTGTACAATTACAAGAAGCTAAAAGTTTTATAGATTTTTCTAAGGGGGATGCGAGTGCATATTTAAGAGGTGTTTCATTTCAAGAAGCAGTTACTTGGGATGATTTCAAAGTTAGGTTACGCGCGATCTATGGGGGTGAGGAAGCCTTGGATGTAGTGTTAACGTTACGAAATACACTTAATCAAGCCACTATGAATTGGCTTAATGTTATTGAGAGAGCAGCTCTCATAGCTGATAGGCTTAACGAATATCAGGACATTTTAGGTAATTCCACTTGGGTTACTAACGATAACATCTCCGTGAAAGATTTTTTGCGATTAATGTATTTGACTTGCATGACACTTATGTTGCCTGAAGCTTTAGTGCGGTGTTTTGATAAGAAGTTAACGCCTGCAAGTACGGAATTGGATGTCTATAAACAGATAAAGAAACACATGTCCAAGTGTCCAGATCTCGATCCCATGTTAACTCAAGTTTTTGCAAAGAATGAAACAAAACCACAAACAGTGAACGTAGTTAACAGTCCAGTAGCGGGAGTGACGTGTTACAACTGCAAACGTCAAGGTTACATAAGAGCAGACTGTAGAACGAAATTTTGCTCAATTCACAACACAGCAACACATTCTTATAGTCAATGTTACTCGCGTAAGACACAACAATATCCTAGAAATACACAGTCAATTCCACAGACAGTTCCATATGGAAATAAAAAGAAAAATCCTCATTTTAACAATAAGAAGAAACAACCAAATGTCAATGCGGTTCAGAGTCCGAAACAAACAAACACTTCTTCAAATATCGCTGAGCCTGGGCCGTCAAACCAGACCTCGGAAGGTCAGTCTAATTTTCAGAATGTGCAGAGCAAAGCAAATACCACATAGTTAACTCTAGAGGGGAAGAGAGTGATGTTGGGTCAAGGTCATTCATGTCAACATCAATAGTATTGAATAATCAATTTAATGTTTTATCACATAATTGTGAGACAATAGATTTTCCTATGAAACACACGGCCGAATTAAGTAAAACAGTGCATGCTCCCGTAGATTTGCAACGAATTCATACAATAATAAGCCAAAATGAGTTACGGCCAACCTTATATGCTGTAAATTTAGAACACAAATCCTTTACGTTATTTTTTGACTCTGGTAGTCCACGTAATATTATGGATTTGAAGACGCATCATTTGTTGTTTCCGAACTTTCCGATTGAAAAATCAGGAATTAGACTTTCAGGTATAGGAAATAATGAATTAAACGTCATAGGCATAACTCATATTCAGTTCAGAGTCGGTAATCGCACGTTTGCCGATACATTTGTTGTTGTAAAAAAACATTAATA
This sequence comes from Palaemon carinicauda, assembly GCF_036898095.1. Classification (NCBI taxonomy): domain Eukaryota; kingdom Metazoa; phylum Arthropoda; class Malacostraca; order Decapoda; family Palaemonidae; genus Palaemon; species Palaemon carinicauda. The sequence goes on along the minus strand of NC_090725.1, from coordinate 21,441,252 downwards.
TGTATCCAGCTGTAATTATAGGATACCCATCTATGGGAAATCAAAACATTATATTAGCTCCTGCCAAGCACGGCGTGTATATCAAAGGGAAATTCTATAAGTCTTCTAATACCTTAAAGTCAGTTTTGGATAAAAAGGAGACGACAAATGTAACCGTAACGTACGTTGAAGAACCAATAACTTGTCTCACTAATAAAGATATAATATACGCGACCCAGCAGAATTCTCGTTCACCCGTAATATCATCTTGCACGCAATCTATCGAACCAAACATACCTTCGAATTTAATAGTGCAAATAAAGAAAACACTACCGGGATCTGAAATATTAATCCTTTCCGATACTTTGAAAACTAACGGATTGTCTGTCACACAAGCTATTTATACAGTAGGCTCACATCAGCAATGTAATATCGAAGTCTGTAATCATTTAAATAACACTTTAGTAATTCACAAAAATCAACATATCTTGGATGTAGAAGTTTATAAACATCGTATTCTTACCGTTGCTGAAATCAATCACTCTCAATCAGTTGCGGATGAATCCCTTTTGCGATCTATTAAAAATAAAATCAGTATGGACATTCAAGACGAAGAAATTCAGCAGAAAATTTTTGAACTTTTAACTAAATATCAAGATGTCTTTTCCACTACGGATGGATCCTTAGGAAAAACAGATGTGATCGAGCATCAAATAAGGTTAAAGGACAAGCAGAAAATTATATATGTACCCTCGTACAGACTCCCTATGAAATTCCAGAATGAAATAAATGATGAAGTAGGTAAAATGTTAGAGGAAGGAGTCATTAGAAAATCAAACAGCCCTTATAATTTTCCTTTAATAGTTGTACCGAAAAAAGATCGAACATGGCGTATCTGCGTCGACTTTCGTCGTCTAAACGAGGAAACGATCCCTGATCGATTCCCAGTGCCATGTACTGACGATATTTTGTCTTTGTTAGGTCAGAATAAATATTTTACCAGTTTGGACTTACTTAAAGGCTTTCACCAGATATCATTAGAAGAAGATAGTATCCCATACACAGCCTTCAGCACAGCCAGGGGACATTATGAATTTTTACGGATGCCTTTTGGTTTACGTTGTGCTCCTATAACATTTACAAGAATGATTAACATAGTGTTTGGAGACTTGTTAGGGGATATATTGCATGCCTATATGGATGATCTTGTAATCTCTTCCAACACCTTAGAAGAACATCTACGTAAGTTAGAACTAGTACTACAGAGATTAAGACAACATAACTTAAGGGTAAAGATTAGTAAGTGTGAATTTTTCAAAACAGAATTAATATATTTGGGTTTCATGGTGTCAAGCCAAGGTCTTAAAGTAGTCCATGATAAGGTGTCGGCTATACGTAATTTTCCCATACCTACTAATGTCAAGGGAATACAGCAATTTCTGGGTTGTAGTGGATATTACAGGCGTTTTATACGCAACTATTCAATAATAGCCGCTCCTTTAACTAATCTTACGAAGAAGGGCGTAGATTTCATATGGTCTGAGCAACATCAACAGGCGTTTAATACTTTGAAAGATGAACTGTGTAGTTCTCCTATCTCAAAATTTCCTGACTTCGGTAAGGAATTCTTCATTGCAACAGATGCATCAGACTTAGGAGTAGGAGGGGTATTGCTTCAGCAATATGATAAACAATTTTTCCCGATAGCTTTCTATTCTCGAAAATTGAGAACTTCCGAAAGTAAGTATGCAGTAATAGGCAAGGAAGGACTAGCTATTGTTAATTCGCTAGTGCATTTTAAGTTCATAATTTACGGTTATCCCGTTAAGGTTCTTACTGACCATAAACCACTAACAGAGTTCTTTAAAGGCTTCAACCACAGCCCTAAACGAACTCGGTGGCATTTGATCATTCAAGATTTTGGCGCAAGAATCGGGTATTTACCTGGGAAAGCAAATATCATTGCGGATGCATTATCACGCAACCCCGTGTCATCTTGTACGGAGCCTTTAGCTGAATTAATAGATATGTCAACATCCATGCCTATTGTAAAAACAATATCTGAACCAGTAGAATTAGGCTGGTGTGCTGAATTGTTACAGACTGAGCAAAGGAAAGATCAGAAAATAGAAACAATTATAAATGCTTTGAAAGGCAATCATAAAGAAAAGGAATATATAAAGTATAAGCAGCAGAATTATATAATCAAAGATAATATTCTGTGTAGGACTGTGACAAGGAAAACCCGCAATACACGCCATGTAACTAACGACCAGGTAGTAGTACCAATCTCACTTATTTCCACTGTCTTGAATTGGTTGCATTCAAATCCATTACATGGACACCCTGGGTTCTCATTAATGTCACAGAAAGCCAAATCATTGTTTTATTGGCATACAATGCTTACAGATATAAAAAGACACATAGCTAATTGTCGCACATGTCAGGAAAACAAAGGGCATACGAAAACACCTGTCAGCCTAGGAGCTTATCCTGTGCCCAATCAACCCTTTGAAAGAATACATTTAGATTTGTTAACAGGATTTTACGAGTCAGACAGAGGAAATAAGCACCTCTTAGTAATTATAGATGCTTTAACTCGATATACAGAACTAATAGCTCTTAAAACTAAAACTGCGATTGAATGCGCTAGGAAGTTTTACGAGTGTTACATTTGTAAACATGGAATTCCACACATGATAATCTCAGACTCGGGTGGTGAATTTAATAATCACTTTTTTACCTCATTGTGTGAATTCCTCAACATAAAGAAGATTAATACCATGATATATCACCCAGAGTCGAATGGGCTAGTGGAAAGAGCAAATAGGAAGATATTAAATATATTGAGGGTAACACTAGGGGGATCAGACCCCAACTGGGATATTGCAATACCGGCGGCACTGAGTACTCTGAATCATTCATATCATTTATCAATTAAAATGTCACCGCATGAAGCATTGTATGGTACCCCAGTTAGAACACCTTTCCATGTATTAACGCCTACAACTAATTTATCAAATCCTTTAAAAGAATGTATAAATGCAAGTATAAGTCGATATGATATCCTTCGAAAGAATTTAGAAGAATCACAAATCATAATGAAAAGGAATCATGATAAAATAGCGAAACCAACTAAAACATATACCGTGGGTGATAACATCTATGTTCAAATCAATGTCAGAAAAGGGCTCAACTATAAATTAACACCTAAGTTTGAAGGCCCATTTAACATTTTGGAAACATTAACGGCCAATAGGTTTAGAATTCAAAACGTAGCCCAACCCACGGATGAGAGAATAGTACCATTGGCTCACATAAGAAATTAAAAAGAAAAGAGAGGAAAAGAAGTGAGGGAAAATTTTATTCTGTTTTATGTGATTAAAAGTTTTCTTTTTAATACAGGAGTAATTACATATATTTTTTCTCGTTACAGGTTTCCAAGATGAATTTTTTGTTGTTGGGAGTGATATTGTTCGCTCAGACATTTTTCTCGTATGGGATGAGCTCTAAGACTAAAAATATATATTTTAAATATGGCAATATAGTTGAAAGACAAGAAGACATTTTTATTACATCAACCAACGTATTTGTAGAAGTGAATATGCAAGCAATTTTTCTTCAAGAGAATGATGTCATTAGCTTAAGAACCGCCATTTCAAGGTTTTCTGCATCATTGGATGAGTTGCATAGAAGACATTTTCATTTGACTACAAAGAGTTTGCTTGGATCAACATTAAAAGTTGCAGAGATGCTATCTGATGACTTGAAAAATAAGACTGGCGAGACGGGATCTTTGGCTTATGACCTTTTGATGTGGACTGTAGGACACGAACATAAAGAAAGACGGAATCCGTTTGTTTATGCTGCATTAAGCATCTTTGGGTCTGTTGCAAGTTTAGGTTTAGGAATTTCCAATCGTCTTAAAATTAGTAATCAAAATAAGAAAATTGAGTTCTTGACTCATAAAGATGAATTGATTATGTCAGAACTAAGAAATCAGTTAGCTTCAATCAATAAAATTATGGGTTTATTAAATGAACATTCAGATAATATCGTTCAAATTATGGAAGTACAGGATTTGTTGGCAACATTAACGTATTATGATTCAAAGATAGATCACATACATAACAGAATTACACATTTCATTGAGAAATCCAAGGATTATGTAGAAGCTATCACGTTAGCAACTAAAGGTGTATTGTCGCCCCATTTGTTGCCTATAAGTTACTTGAAATTAATTCTGAAGAACGGAAGGGATAAACTAGGCTATGTTCCTTTGTTAGACGAACATAGGTTAGAATTTTATTACAGCCTAATTACAGTAAACGTAGATAATAACAAGATTAGGATTACAATTCCCTTTGATTCTTCTGATGCCTGGCAATCTTACAGGATATCACCATTTCCGACTTTCATGACGAATCACTCAAATCCAGTAATATCCAGTTTGACAGGACACGTATTGATTTCCCCAGACAAGGAAACATATACGGTCATTAAAGACTTAAATCAATTAACTCACTGTTCAGACGCAATGGATAGAAAAATATGTACAGCTGACTCATTTGAATTCCATAAAAACTTAATGGATTCATGCGAGTTAGGTATAGTGCTAGACGGTGCTCTCTCCCATACAAGTGAAAATTGTCTGGATAAGCTTTATCCCTTTGACAATAATGAGTTCAATTGCAGACTGAATAATGGCTCGTGGATACGATACGACAAGGACGGCTTCAATATATCATGCCCTGACGGATCCACGTCCTTCACACATATCTTCGTCGCAGCAGATGGTTGTGTCGGGACTTCCCCGAATTCCATGGTGACTGGTCTACGGACAATCATCAGAGAACGAGCCTACTTCGCGAACTTCACGTGGACCTCTACAATGCCAGCACTTCCTCTCCCGTACAACGGACATGTGGCAAAGCGGTTGATGAAACTTACCGAAAAGGACCACCTGTCACCGACTTATAAAGAAATTCTTCACCCCATACTACTGGCTGGTTTGTGTATCACGGTGGTGATATTTATTGCCATGAACATCCTTGTTTGGCGTAGGTTACGGCACAGCAAGCAGCTTAAAAGGAATGAGTTGCCTAGCCCCGACAATACCCCCTATCTGATTCAGTTCAAAGCCGTTTGAGTGGCCACCTCATTCGCTAAGGGAGTAATTTGTCGGGAAGATGTTTGTATGAAAAGCTGATTAGTACGCTAGTAATATGTAATTAAAGAAATTTTCTACATTTGCATTGTTAAAAATACATTTAAAACGACATTTAAAAAAAAATAATAAATAAAATAAAAAAGGATATAAATCATTTTTTCTCTCGGCATCTAATAAAAATATATAAGCCGGAATGTTAAAAAAGAAAAGAGAAGAAAAAAAAATAAAATATATAACAGAATCTATGGGCATCTAATAAAATATATCAGCCCTATATATATATATATATATATATATATATATATATATATATATATATATATATATATATATATATATATATATGTATATATATATATATATATATATATATATATATATATATATATATATATATATATATATATATATATATATATATATATATATATATATATATATATATATATATATATATATATATATATATGTACGAAACCATGGTACGTGTACGTACCAGGAATTCGTGTTTGTGCACTAAAAATTGAGTATTTTGTTTCTGACAAAGGTAACAATTATTCTTTATCAAGTTACCGAATCATATGTAAGTCAGAAGTTTTTTTTGTTTTTTGGTACCATATAATCATTTGCTAGCAATGTACCATATATATGATCTTGGTTTTATCATGCATTTTTCTTTTTGCTTTGGTAATATCTTTTTTGTATGCATTATTGTTATTATTTTTTAATGTGCCTATTTGGACATTCGTCCTCAGTTGATTATGGCTATAGTTAAACAAAGAATAATACGTATGTCCAGTCACACCTGATAACCATGTTTCGGCTTGTTGTTAAATTTTTGTAAAAAAATTGAGATAGCTGGCCGAGCTGATGTAATGATTAGAATAGTTAATATTACATGTTTAAAACAAATGACGTAATATGTCATGTTGGTTGGAGGAACTAACCCTGGGATTTGCTGTAGTCATTCAAATCGTAAACAGGACATACAATGCAAACCTATGCAAACCTCGGCAAATTGACATTCTTCTTAAACGTCAACACATTGTCTTAGCGTGTGAAAGTTTGTGACGTCACCGGATGCAGGTGTCTTCCGAGTTTGTGACGTGTCTAAAGTAAACTAAGCATACGATATCTGTGATATCGATAATTTAGTCAGTTCATATCTATACTTCACCAGAATTGGTCATCTGGACCAACCCAGCTTCCTCCAGTGATGGAGATGTTTAACTCTGTTGTTTTTATAGAATAAAGACTTAAAACTATTAAGATGTATTCAGTTACCATTTACATACATCTGAAAACAACTCATACTCAATGTGTGCTTATAACAGTAGTACGCCAATATATATATATATATATATATATATATATATATATATATATATATATATATATATATATATATATATATATATATATATATATATATATATATATATATTTATCAAATTAGGATACAGGTACATGATTGCAAGTCTCATTAATAGGGGATAACCAGGAAATTGTGCAGCTGAATGCTAAATTTGGAATCCAAAGCCTTAGAGGAGAGGATCTGAGGGGTGCTTTATGTACTTGGAAGCTGGCGGATTTTAATTGCTCTCTGGTGCATTCTACGCATTTTGTGCTACATATGTAGTTTATATTTTATTATAATTTAAATTTACATTTCAGCTCTCCATGCTTTATTTTGTAAATGTCATTCCAATAAATTTTGCATTAAAGTTGGGTTTAATGGTTTTATCAAAACATGTAAACAAGCTTTTAACCTCATACATTAAACCTTCATCATTTAGCACAAACGAGTAATGCGAATCCGAATATATACCATTTTCTTTTATTCAACGATCCATAAAAAAAATAATAACAGTCATTACAATTAACAGATTATATCGACAAAGCTATTCGACCTAGTAAATAAAAAATCAATTTTCCTTGGGCGTTTTCTAACGAACTCCGTGACTACATCTTTGAGATCTACATCGAAATATCTGTGAATGTGCATATCATGAGTGCAAGGCCAGTTAGGCGATTATTTGTCACGCTTCATCTTAGCCTATACTTGGTGTTCTTGACGCTGCTGTGTGATAATTTAAAGATTATAATCAAAATATAAGAAAAATGTATTACATTAATATTTTACACAGCCACTGGATCACAGTGACAATAGCTGTAATAATTATTGCCACTAAATTGTAGATATTTCTAAGTTAAGCATTATTTATTCTTTTATAAATATGTATATGTGCTGGAATATTACTTTCCCTTCTTCCCTATTTTTGTTGGAGTTGAGGCTGAAGCCCCCAGTACTCTACCCCACCCTGGCTACTCCTCTGATTGTACATTTTGTGAGTTCCACTTCATTGAAAAATAGCAAGAACAAAATAATTTTCTTCTGGATTCCTGCAAAAGCAAGTCCATGACCACCCTTGACTTCAGAAGAAGAGTGTTTTTTTTTTCTTGTAACTTTTCGCCCTACCTATGGGTCCTAAACAGTTAACTTAGTTCCGTTCTACCCATAGCATTGGCATCTCCTTGATCAACATTGATCAGTCTGACGTATCTGACTTAAATTGCTTCTAGAGACACAAAGAAGCTTATATATTATCTAAAGAGCATTTCCTCATTCAATTGACTCGTAATTCTAGCTGCTAGTCTTCCTTGAAGCAGTGCATTAGAACTCCAAGCTATTGGCAACATCTAAAGCAGCCATGTTAGGATTGTACTATTTACAATGACTGTGGTAGCAGTGTATGTACAGAATTTGACACGTTCCTCTTGATCCTTCCAAGTATGGGTCTAAAGTAACAATTGTTGTGGAAGTTTTACTAAACAGGGGAATCATCAATGATTCAATAGTTAGAAAATGGATGTATTTCTATAGGATCACCCATTACTAGAAAAAAAAATTCCCATATATATATATATATGTGTATATATATATATATATATATATATATATATATATATATATATATATATATATATATATATACATATATATATATATATATATATATATATATATATATATATATATATATGTGTGTGTGTGTGTGTGTGTGTGTGTGTGTGTGCGCGCGCGCGAGTTCGATTTTTCTGAAGCTCCAAACATAGTATTTACTTGCTTCACATATAATACTTGGGCCTATTAAAGTTACTCCCTTATGGATTACCTATATTGCTTAAAATAAGATGAGAATAAAAAGGTTTAAAAGAGAAAACAATTAGTGTGAAAATTATATCTCAATAACATCATATATGCAATCGAATTGGAGTCCCTAAAGTAGGGAAGCATTAAAATCGGTGGCCCCTGATGTTTATGAAACAGATTTTGTATAGTGTGCATTACTCCTCTTCCCTGTAAATAGAGTCATTAGTTTAACTTTTCATATTTCTGAGGATTCTTTTGTGTAATCTATTCGACTCCATCGAAAATGCTTTATGATTGATTAGATTTATGAATTTAGCCAGAAGGCCCAGCACTTGGGCCGTGGAGGATATTCAGCACCCATAAGGAACATGACAAAGGTAAAGGTCAAATGGTTGTGGGAGTCTATTGGAAGCGTCGTTTCCTGGCTATATGTTGGACAGGGGTTAGAGATCCACTCAGGCTCGATAGTTTCTAATTGAGTGTGCAACCTCTCCATCCTTGAGAGGTAGGGATGGATTCGGGGGAGCCTATAGGTTTACCTGCTGAGTCATCAGCAGCTATTGCCTGGCCTTCCCGGGTCCTAAATTGGTGGAGAGGGGCTTGAGCCGCTGATCATATGCGTACATGATCAGTCGATAGGACGTTTTCCTGGGATTTGCCTATGACATTCATGAGTGACCTTAACAACAATATGGAAGATAAAAAGTGGAAATAATCTCCGATCACAATACTCCACCCATTTTAGTCCAAGTGGGGCTCTTATACTTCTTAAAGTTACTTGCAATTACTATATCCGTTGACGATGGGGGATTTGAGTTTATAGGAGATTCAAGTAAACTAATAATGAACATTAGCTAATAAACCATTTTGGAAAAGTTTTTTGAAGCCACGAAAACACACTTACTGAAACAGAACGAGGAAAGCTTCCCCTTTTGCGTCGGTAAAAGAAAGGTAATTATAGTTGTAAAAATAATTAATTAGTGCATTAAGGAAAGGCTGGTTTAGATTCGGGATGAAATTATCTGCTTCATTGTTTTGGTCAGAAGTAATTATTCCGGTGAAATATTTTCCTAAAGACCAGAGATGGCTGTAAACATAATTTTGCGGTATTCATTTTGAAATTATTCGGAATTATCATCATCCATATGATTTATGATTATTTCCTAATAAAATTCTAAATACGAAATTCCAACTAATCTAAACATGTAGGACCAGTGCTTTAACTTTTACTTTCATACTAAACGGAACTTAGGAAATTAAATAGTCTATTTCTAATATTTTAAATTATCAACGTTAAGAGGAAAGGATTTAACTTAAAAATATACAAATTTATTACTACAAATTAAATGGAAAACAAAATTCATGTTTTTTAAAAAGGGCAACAGGTTAATCATGCCGTTGTCAAAATTCTGTGAAAAGTGCGCTAAGCTTTCTTGCCATTCACTGTAGAATGGTACATAAATTCATAAATACCTACGTCATCTGTGCTATTTGATGAGAAATATAAAAGTTTGGACTTAACAAAACAACAATAAAGATGTACACTGTTCTGTTTCTACTCTGGTTTTCTGGAATATAAACAGATGAATATAAGCAAAGAGGGAACTATCAAAATACGTTGTCAAATAATCGAAAACGTACTGCCATGAAACAAACCTAATTTGTGATAACGGTCTGGTGATTCTACAATGCATATTTACTATTAGGAGTATGTAAAGTGAACACGCTTAAAGAGTTTACCATTCCAGCGTTTTATTTTTATAACATCTATATGTCAGAAATTGTCTCAGATCAACCAACCATCGAACTATCAATCACCAGTGTACCACCCCGGCCAGATGTCCCTGAACTTGTGTTGCTGACGGTATGGCTCATGATTTCGGCTCCATGCAGGGGAGTAGATCGCCGCGAACCTTTGATGGGTTAAGTCCAATTTTCTCTATGTGAATATAGATTCATAGAAAACCGAAGCAGTGGTTACTTAACGTTCAGATTACTATTTTATGAAATTAGAAGTGCTGTAGACTTAGACATCTCGATTTTTTTTTGTGTAGTATGTATCTTACTTGAATCCAATGGAAACCCCTAACGTTTTTACTCAGAAGCTGTGCACTTAAACAACATGGTAACGATTAGCAACATACCAGACATGGAAATTTGTCGATTGTTTATGGTGTAACTTCATGTGTTATTGACTATCCTTGCTTCATTTTCCATGGCATATCGACTATATCATTGAGATTAGGAGCTTCAAGCCATCGTCGACATCGTACAACCCTCTCCCACCACCACTTGCCTTCACATCAGTCGTCTTACATTACCGCCTGAAATGTTTGGCGGTGTGGATATTATTATTGTTGTTATAAAGCAGTGTATAACTTTTCAGATAGGCTCCTGAGTAGAAAAGAGAAAGAATTATTATCCTTATGGATAGAACATAGAGCATACAACACTATGTTAAGGAGTTTGTGGCAATTGTCTTTTGAATTAATATAAATATTTATTATTCTACCCACGCATCATAATTTGGATTAAAGCTTGTGCAGCTCATTTTGCCGAAATGAATTTTGTAAAATTACACTATGTAGATATTGCCAAGGTTTAAATCACACTGCAAGTCCTTATGTTGTATGTTGTTCCCAGCAAAGGCAGTACTTAATGCCGCACTTATTGCTATTACAAGAAATGTCATTCGTGAGATTTTCCTTTTTAACATGCATTGGTATTGTAAGGACACCGATCCCTTCGTCGTCCAGAAAATCGACAAACTACTTATTTATTTAAATTCTCTCTTCGCCACACTGTGGTGTCCTATGTATATATATTCCGCTCTACCAGAGCTACATTTTGATATATGTATCGTTTCATGACATGTTTTTGTTAACCCATAATTCATATATTTGTAAGTGTAAGAAAACACATATATTTTGGCGGGCACTTCAATCTGACTTGGCGCCAGTGTAATCCTACGTTTCCGTCCGCACCTTGTTATGTATTTCCGTGCGCATTCAAATAAAGTATCAGTTGATCTTGGTGACGCTTGTCTCACTGTCCTTACAACTGGTGACCCCGGAGTTGAAAGTAGCATCAGCGGTTTTGGCTTTGCCATTAACGGACTTATTACGGCCGTGCTACCTTCTACATACTCCGTTACCTTAGGCAAGAACCTGCCTTTGGTTCTCCCACACTTCGGTGAACGTAAGGCAGTAGGATGAGCTTAACCGACATATCAACCTCTCACCTCTTCGCCGACTCGTCGTCTGGCCACGATGTAGGAAGCAACACGCCCATCGCACCCAACGGCCTCGCCTCCACGCCCAAAGTCAAACTGCCGCCTTTTTCTCAACACAACACCGCTTCCTGGTTCCTGAGAGCGGACGTACTCTTCCGCGTCGCTAGACTCAGCGACTCCTGCGCCAAGGCTGACATCGTTCTCACCTCCATACCTGAAGAAGTATTCGACAAGATTTCCCCAAGGCTCGACGCCCAGGCCAGCCAAGTTTCATACGACGACCTGAGAACGAAACTCATCGGTATCTACTCCCTCTCCGTCTCAGCAAGGGCACAGAAAGTACTGGACCTCGCCGGCAAGCCCATGGGTGACACCTCTCCTGTCGAGGCGTGGGACGAGCTAACCGGCCTGCTCATGCTCCCCGAAACAGACAGCAACGGCCGACGACGTGAGATTAGCTTATCTCGCGAGATCTTTCTTCGACGCCTACCACAGGACGTACGGGCCCAATTGACAGACGCCGACACGCTCCCGATGAACGAACTCCTGTCGAAGGCTCAGAAGCTCCACGAGGCCTCCAAAGCATCTCGCCTCGGAGCATCATCGTCAACACCGCCTCCGTTCTCCTCCTTCAGCAGCTGCTCTTCCATAGACTCCTCGGCAATGGCCCTCGAGGACGACGAGATCAACATTCTATCAAGAAAGAAACCACCGCAACCGACGCGACCAAACCCTAGGCCTAACCCAGCATGGTGCTTCTACCACCAACAGTTCGGCAGTGACGCCAAGAAATGTAGAGCACCATGCAGTTTCCCTAGAAGACGACGCCAGAAGCATCCACCTGCCACCATCGCGGCAGCAGTTAACCATAACAAGATTGGTTTCTCTATCCTCGATACCATTTCCAACCGTAGACTCATGGTGGACACCGGCGCAATGCAGTCAACGTTCCCTCCTTCGAAGTCCGACCCAGACCGTGGTCCCGACAAAAACGCTCCCTCACTCATCGCCGCCAACGGATCTCCCATACGGTGCTATGGAATCAAGACCCTCAAGATATCTATCATGGGCCGTTAGTATTCTTGGCCCTTCGCTATCGCCGACGTCAATCGCCCCCTCCTCGGTGCGGATTTCCTCGCCCACCATGGACTCCTCGTCCATGTCGCTAACAGACGTCTCATTGACACGGGGACCTGCCAGTCTCGCGCCCTAGAACATGGCCCAGCAACAATGTCCGTATCCGCCGTAACAACGCACCCTTACGCCGACCTCCTACGAGAGTTTCCCGAGGTTTTCAAGCCCGAGCTCCGACATTCGCCAGGTTCCCCGTCCAAGCATGGCATCTACCACCACATCACAACAACAGGACCTCCCACTCACGCCAAATTCCGCCGCCTCCCACCTCAGAAACTGAAGGATGCCAAACACGCTTTCGAGGACATGGAACGCATGGGTATCTGTAAGAAAGCATCGAGCCCCTGGGCATCACCCCTGCATATGGTTAAAAAGCCGGACGGGTCCTGGAGACCTTGCGGCGACTACAGGCGCCTCAACCTCATCACAACGCCCGATCACTACCCACTGCCCAACATGCAGGACCTAACAAACGCGTTGCACGGCACAAGGTTTTTTACCAAGATGGACCTTCTCAAGTCTTACTTCCAGGTCCCCGTATTCCCGGAAGATCTCCCGAAAACTGCCATTGTAACGCCGTTCGGATCCTACACCTTCGCATACTCAACCTTCGGTCTACGCAACGCCGGGGCAACCTTCCAACGACTAATGGATAGCATTCTGGGTGACCTACCTTTCTGCGTCTGCTACGTCGACGACATCCTGATATTCTCGAAAACCAAGGAGGAACACCGGGGACACGTCCGCACCGTCCTAAAGCGCCTACAGGAGAACGGCCTAGTCGTACGCTTCGACAAATGTACGTTCGGTGCGGAGGGAGTGGATTTCCTTGGTCACCGTGTATCCTCGCGCGGGGTAAAACCCATGACAACCAAAGTCGACGCCATCAGGAAGTTCCCAATACCTACGACCATTCGCCAACTTCAGGAGTTCTTGGGAATGGTCAATTACTACAGGCGCTTCATCCCCAACATCGCACAAACCCTGTCACCCCTCGACGACGTCCTGAAAGGTAAAGCAAAAAAACTCGAGTGGGGCTTGCCCCAGCAACAGGCATTCGCTCGGACGAAGGATGCCCTTGCGAATGCCACCACCCTGGCTCATTTCGACGACAACGCGCCCCTGCGACTAACGACTGACGCCAGCAACGTCGCCTGCGGGGCTGTGCTTGAGCAACTCGTCGATGGTTCTCCTCGACCGCTGGCATTCTTCAGCAAGAAATTGAAACCCGCCGAAACAAGATACAGCACCTTCGATAGGGAACTCCTCGCCGTCTACCTCGCCGTCCGCCACTTCAGGCACATCTTGGAGGGTACCCCCTTCACGATTGCAACGGATCATCAACCCCTCGTCCACGCCTTCACGAAATCAACGGACGCATGGTCATCCCGACAACAACGTCATCTCGCATCAATCGCCGAATTCGGGTGCACCATACGTTACGTCCCAGGAAAGAAAAACCCAGTCGCGGACGCCCTTTCAAGGATTGAAATTGACGCGATCCACCTGGGAATCGACTACGCCAATCTCGCAACCGAACAACGCACCGACCGAGAATCACAGGTTCACCTGACGGAGCCATCCGCGCTCAAGATAAGTGCGGTTCCCCTCGGACCAGCAGGAGTAACTATTCTTTGCGACACCAGCACGGGCCGCCCTCGTCCCTGGGTACCAGCCTCCTGCAGAAGGAAAATATTCGATATCATCCACGGACTTTCGCACCCCTCAGGACGCACCACCGCTCGCCTTCTGTCTGAAAAGTTTGTCTGGCCAGGGATAAAAAAGGATGCCCGGGAATGGGCGAGGTCATGCATCAACTGCCAGTCAAGGAAGGTCAGCCGTCACACCGAATCGGGGGTGGGCGATTTTCCCCAGCCAAAAAGACGTTTCGGACATATACACATCGACGTCGTGGGACCATTGCCCCCTTCTGGATCCGCTCGCTACCTACTTACGATCATCGATCGCTCCACGAGGTGGTTGGAGGCATCGCCGATGACCGAAGCTACGACTCAAGCATGTGCCGAAGCCCTCCTGTCAAGCTGGGTGAGCAGGTTTGGCGTTCCTGACGACATCACGACTGACAGAGGCCCCGCTTTCCTCTCAGAAATATGGCTGGCTTTGGCGAACCTGATGGGGACGACGCTCCACAGCACCACGGCATACAACCCCGCGGCAAACGGCATGGTCGAATGAACGCACCGCGCCCTCAAGGCGTCCCTGATGGCGAGCTGCACCGACGGGGACTGGAAATCACGACTTCCTTGGGTACTCCTCGGCCTTCGCACCGCCCCTCGCGCAGACGGCGAACCTTCGCCCGCCGAAAAAGTTTACGGGGAAGCGCTCGCAGTTCCTGGCGAATTCTTTCCCTCATCAACCGACGACACGCAGCTGGATCACCTAAGGGATATCGCCAGGAAGTTCAGGCCGTGTCTCAAAACTTACCAGGACAGAACCAAGCACTTCAAGCCAAAAAGCCTGGATGACTGCAAGTACGTTTTCGTCCGTGTCGACGCTCATCGACAACCACTGACTAGACCTTATCGAGGTCCCTACCGGGTTATTAAAAAGACAACGAAAGCCTTCCTTCTTGACGTCCATGGCCAAGAGGACTGGGTCTCTATAGACCGCGTGAAACCAGCGTTTCTCGAAGGAAGCGACACCGCCTCCGCTGGACCTGGCAGACCCAGAGTTCCGCCACAAAACAAGCCGCCCAACGAAGGAAAAATCATCAAACGGCGTCAAGAGGAAGAGATCCTTACACCGACCGCCAGCGCGCCCCTCCGTTCAAAAACAAGAGGAACCCTCCGACGCCCGAAGAGATACGAAGATTGATCATCAGCCCTCTACGCCGCCCGATGTCTTGGGGGGGGGAGTACTTGTAAGGACACTGATCCCTTCGTCGTCCAGAAAATCGACAAACTACTTATTTATTTAAATTCTCTCTTCGCCACACTGTGGTGTCCTATGTATATATATTCCGCTCTACCAGAGCTACATTTTGATATATGTATCGTTTCATGACATGTTTTTGTTAACCCATAATTCATATATTTGTAAGTGTAAGAAAACACATATATTTTGGCGGGCACTTCAATCTGACTTGGCGCCAATGTAATCTTACGTTTCCGTCCGCACTTTGTTATGTATTTCCGTGCGCATTCAAATAAAGTATCAGTTGATCTTGGTGACGCTTGTCTCACTGTCCTTACAGTATCATTGTTTGACAAAGTGAATTTTAGGACGCATGAACACTTCACTTGAATTAATGCTAAAACAGAATTCATGTGGCTGAATAAAAGGAAGGTCCTAACGAAAAAACTTGAAAAGCAACCTTGGACTGAAATCCTTGCTACACTCTTGTTTTCCAGTCTATTGAGTTGACATTCTCCCTATAAAAGGACAACAACATTTAAGAATTTAATATTACTTCAGATTATTTTCTATGCTTGTTAGTTTAGATAGATATTTTGTATTTTGAAAGGTTTCTTTTAATATTCTTGAAATCCCATGGCTGAGTTCTAGGTTCCAGTAGATATTTTTTAATTTTGTTTTTCCGTGGTAGCTGGTATATGTTTTATTTGTTTTTATTTGATGTCAAAATTTTGAGCTTATTTTATTAATTAAAATTACTAAGGTGTTCGCATGCCATATGTTTGTTCAGAATATATTCATAAAATATGTAGTGTCTTATTCTGGAAAACAAGGGAGAACGTTCCAAATCCTCCCCAGATAACTATTATTTTTAGTTACATAATTTTCTCTTATGTAAATGTTTTTGTGAAAATTTTAATAACACAATTTATCAGTAAAGGTCCAGTGTTATCAATATCATCGTGACCAATTTTACTCTATAACATTCACACATAATTCTCTTCTGTTCATCCTTTTCAAGGGAAATAGATTCTTATTCCTGAGGAATTCAGTTTCTATCAAGTGATTGTTCAAAATCGTGATTCAAGTGGCTATTTCTCCTTGCGTTCTTTAGTCTACATTTTTTTTGTTGCGTAGTCTTAACCCTGGATAGGTACGGTCCTCGGACACCCCTTTAAGGGTAAACTCGGACGCGAACGACCCCGACGCCAAAAAAAATTCTTGAAAAATCAGTTTTTGCAGTAACCTCCTTTTTTCTTTTGTCAAAAAAATCTGTAATGAATGCTTAAAACAACTGTAAAGATAAATACTACTCATCTGCAGAAAAACTATTTATTATAAATATTTTAAAAAATTAAGTAGAAAAAAAAAAGACCTGACATAAAAATTCATAAAAAAAAGTTTATACATATATACACAAATCCTTTTAGGAATTGATTCTTGAATGTTTAGGACACATCTTGATGTATTTTGGATGAAGTCAGACCCATGGAGGTGAAGATCTGAAATGAGAAAAAAAGGGTAACTTTTTTTGGCCAAAAAAATTTGTCCAAATTTCATGAATTTTTTTGGGTACCCAAATGAAATAGGAAGTGGCTAATTTTTTTAGGGAATAAACATATGTTATCCTAAAATAGAAATATGTAAAAAAATCTTCATTATTTTATAAATTACATTTATATCAGGGGCCATATCTAAAGGTAATTTTTTGAGTACTTGGAAATTTCGTAAAAAAATACATATATTTAATATATAATATGATATTTATGCAGGTAAAAATATACCAAAATATCACAAATTCTATAGGGAACAAGAATATATATAGATAGGGCAGCTTACGCTTCGGATATGTCCAAAAAATGGCCAACAACCACACTGACTCAGACTCCCTAATCTGCCACTTGAAATGTAGGAAGGGTATGTCAATTTCAAGGTGTTATTTACTAATCTAATTATTATTGGATATGCATAAAAATTGTATGGTGGGTTGCTGGATAATTGTCGATTATTTTACGACTATAAAATTAAAATTCTGACCCAAAAAATTTTTTTTGAAGGGAAATAAAATCGAAAAAAAAAAAAAAAATGTAAAACAATATTTTAGCTAAAAAAATTTGATGATATTCAATCAAAAAAAAAGTAAACAAAATTTTCCGACAAATAAACATCTAGAGGAATCATTACTCTGTGATAGTTCCTTAGTACGTAGTAATTTTGAAAGAATTGGGAAAAAACAAAAAAATGGCAATCACCCGAAAATCGAACACATACCTGTATATACGCCATATCTGGCTAAAAAAAAGATAGGCATGGGTAGCCAGATCATCTAGAAACACTTTCCAACACTATAAAAATATAAGTTTTGCGACACTACTTGCCAATTCCTTACGGTAACATGACTAAGCAAAAAAATGCAAAACAAATAAAAAGGGGCACTCGTGGAAAAATGGCCATTCTAATATACGGCATTTCAGAAAAAAAAAATTTCAGCCACGTGCTAGGCAAACCATCAAGGCATATTTTCCGACAAATAAACATATAAATGAAATATTACTCTGTGATAGTTCCTTAGTACGTAGTAATTTTGAAAGAAATGGGAAAAAACGAAAAAATGGCAATCACAGGAAAATCGAACACATACTTATATATACGCCATATCTGGCTAAAAAAAAATAGGCATGGGTAGCCAGATCATCTAGGAACACTTTCCAACACTATAAAAATATAAGTTTTGCGACACTACTTGCCAATTCCTTACGGTAACATGACTAAGCAAAAAAATGCAAAACAAATAAAAAGGGGCACTCGCGGAAAAATGCCCAACATTCTAATATACGGCATCTCAGATAAAAAAAAAAGACATGCACGTGTTAGCCCAACCATCAAGGCACACTTTCTAACACATAAACATGAAAAAAAAATCAATAATATACGGCAATTCCTTACTACGTAGTAAATTTTTACAAATATTGAAAAAAAAACAGAAATTGGCAACCGCAGTTAAATACCCAATATACCAATAACTACGTCGTATCTGACAAAAACAAAATCACGCATGGGTAGCCAGATCATCTAGACACACTTTCCAACATTAAAAAAGCAAAAGTTTTACGACACTTTCGCAATATCTTACGGAAAAATGACTTGGCAAAAAAATTAAAAAAAATTAAAAAGGGACACTCGCGGTAAAATGCCCGACATTCTAATATACGACATCTCAGATAAAAAAAAAAGACATGCACGTGTTAGCCCAACCATCAAGGCACACTTTCTAACACATAAACATGAAAAAAAAAATGAATAATATACGGCAATTCCTTACTACGTAGTAATTTTTACAAATATTGAAAAAAAAAACAGAAATTGGTAACCGCAGTTAAATACCCAATATACCAATAACTACGTCGTATCTGACAAAAACAAAGTCATGCATGGGTAGCCAGATCATCTAGACACACTTTCCAACACTAAACAAGCAAAAGTTTTACGACACTATTTGGCAATATCTTACGGAAAAATGACTTGGCAAAAAAATGAAAAAAAATGAAAAAGGGGCACTCGCGGTAAAATGGTCCTCGTGGTGATGAACGACATTTTAACTAAAAAAAAAAACATGCACATGGTAGCCAAACAATCCACCAAGACTTTCCACAACTGATAACCTATACAAGTTGCACCATTCTACGACAATTTCATAATACGTAATAACTTTGATAATTATGCAAACTACCTCAGAAGGGTAAACTCGGACGCCAACGACCCCGACGCGTCTCAGAAATCGGGGAAGGAGTACAGCTACAGCAATGCACATCTGGACACTACTAGAGCGTGTAGGGGAGACACCTCCTGCAGGTCGATCACCCACAAATTCAGTCACAGGGGTGAGTCACGTGAGAAAAACCTTTTTTTTTTTGACGCTCGGGGTCGCAAACGACCCACCGTACCTATCCAGGGTTAAATAAATGTATTTGATCACACCACGATAAACGCGCAAACATCGTACAAACTGTGAATTCATACACACATTAGTGTGATAGTTTAATTACAAACGAGTAACACAAGAGAGTGGCGAGAAGCAAATGCAGAGTGGCCTGTATGAAAAATTTGGTTCCATGCTATTTCACCTTGGAGACATCTCTGTGAAGCTTCAAGCTAGCTATGTCTAGTAGTTTATCTAATTAATAGCGACTGGGAAAATTGAGATTGTAATTGTAATGTCGTATTACTTATGTTATTTTATCAATAAACAGTAAATTGGAATTGTAATATGCTTATTACCTTTGGCAACTTCGTTGTTGCGAAGGTTGTGTTTTGATAGGCGTGTGTTTATCTATTTATGTATGTATGTATTTGTTTGTGACTCGCATACCTCAAAAACTATTTGACTGAATCTCGTGATAATTGGTGGGATAATTGGCCATGATCCAAGGACAATTTAATTAGATTTTGGGAGTGATTTGATCAAAGGTCAAGGTAACAAAAGGCACAAAACGTATTTTTGCTGTATTGTGGTAAATATTTATCTGAGTTGCATGAAACTATTGCAAAAATGTGCCTAATTCAATCGCCTATCTTTTGACTTGGAAGTTAAAGGATCAAAGGCCTCGGTAAAAACGTCTTTTTACTATATTGTGGTAATTTTTTTATCCGATTTGCATGAAACTTGCGCCAAAATGTGCATAATTCAATTACCTATCTTTTAATATACAGTATAACATGATATAGACAAAGGTATGCACTCTACCAAGTGCCCGTTTCAGGTAGCATATGTTTTCCAGGGCATTATTCAAATAAATTAACTGAGATTAAGATGTAAGCAATTAAAACACAAAGTGGCACTAGGTTTAGTCAGTTATATTAACACACGAGTTCCGCAAGCAATTCAAATATACTAAAGTTATTATCATAGAGATCAGAGATGTAGAGAGTAGAGGTATCAGTAGCCAAGGGAAACTTAACTTGATCTGGTTTCTATAGGCGATTGTATAGTGGACTTCAAGTTCCCAGAGAGTTGTGTTCTCTGTAACCGAAACTGGCCTTTATTACCCCCGCCCCTTGGTACGTATATTACGGCTGTATCACGTCATACATCACAAAACCTAGCCCACAAAATGCTTGTAAGGATCTTTGTAATAAAATAATTTTGTTTACATAATTTCATATGTTACTAAAATCATCCCTATTCACTTGATAAAATCACTTTCACAAAGAAACCCCTACTTACTAAGATATAACATAATTTATGATTTGAGACACTTCTTAAATGATGTCGCTTCCTTTCCAGCTTCCACATATGCATGATTCTATACATTCTAGATCCTTCTAGATTTTCTACATCAGATTGGATTTTTTCCTGCGCCATGATGAAATACACACCATTAGATTTGTATGCGTTGTAGTAAGTTCATTAAAAATCACAATTCATTCACGTACTAGATGTACAGTATATATGACTGACTGAGAAGTTACATGATAACTAAATAATAATAATAATGAGTATAAATACTGCTATTACTACTCATATCAACATAATTGATATTCTTCACCACAAGAGATTATTCTTAATACCTATGGCAACTGTCTCTGCTTAATCGGTTATGCTGTGATCGGTCCTGCCATGATCGTCAATGCGAGACACGAACTCCAAGCACTTCGGTTACTACGTGATTGCTCTCACCATGATCTGTAACCATGTGAATGGCTTCTTTGTGATCAAGCACATGTGTTATAACATCAAGCATTAGAACACATGTGTTATAACACCAAGCAGTAGAACAAATGTGTCATAACAACAAGCATTAGAACACATGTGTTATAACACCAAGCATTAGAACACATGTGTTAAAACACCAAGCATTAGGACACTACTACGATTGGACCTCTCACACTTTTTTAAGAGATCGTGGTTCTGGATTTTCTAGGGATTCTGATCCTTCCACCACCTGTTCCTTTCCCTCGACTCCAGTAAGTGCACTGACATCTCAATGCATTGAAAAACTTCTATTCACGGAGTTCTTCTGACTTGCTGGGATGGGTCCACATCTTAAGATTTCTCATTGCCAAAGGAATGATCTGTGACTCGAGATAGCCTATTTCTACGTGCCAAGACCTTCCAACACATCCGCATGAGAGGGAGCTGGAACAGGGGACATCTCAGTAATTCTCTCTGTGCGATGTTCAGGAAGGTTCCTCCAAATTTGGACATGCACTAATGCTCTCCTGTTCGTGATTCACACAAGACACATGGTGCCTCTCTAGCTTTTGTGGGCATGAGAGCCAGGGGTAGCTCATTCCCCAAATGAGAATCTGTTTACCGTTTGTCAGTCTATTCATCCTCAACAGGATACCATTCTAGGCTGATTTGAGACTAATCAAAAGGGGACTCTACCAAGGTACAGTACTTGATGAGTTCCAAGGGGGAGGATTCCTGGGACATAGTCAACTGTATGGCACCAAATTCTGGACCTCTGCCAGCAGGGGCTGACAATCCCAAGATGGAGTCGGCATGCATTAAGGTCCTTGCACACATGAATTCAGCACCCTTGGAAAGGCTACCATGGCACTACTCAAAGGAGTGTTGATGGCTGTTCATCAGCACTTTGGTCCCTGTTAAAGATACAAGCCTGCCCTTAGTTGCCTTGGTTGGTTCTTGCTTGTAGAGGCTTTGATAGTGTTAATTCCTGGATTTCCAGTCCAAGGAATTCCTTACGCTCCAGTCACTCATCCCATTTATTGATCAGTAGTAGCATTGACAGCAGTGAGACTGAGGTCACTTCGTTCTTGCCCTTGAGTCAGCTGCCATGAATACGGCTTCCTTTTCCAGCCTCCTGGAACATCCTAGATAGACTACTGGAAAGGGGTAGTTGTGTACTTTGCCACAACCCAGCATTTGACAGTCCTGAGACGAGGAAAGAGTACACCAACTTAAGATTCCTGTCAAATACAATAACAGTAACGTTGATGCATCACTGAGCTAGCTAGGGTGCCAATTTGGTCTTGAATAGGAAGAGTAAAGTTCCCTACAGCTTTACTGGATAGAGGGAGGAGGAGGTTGCACCGGTCTGAGGAATGACCTGGGGCTGGAGTATGCGATCTTCTTCCTGCAGAAGAATGTGGATGTGGCAATGGAGAAGTGGAGGAAGGCGAGCCACAACTTCTTCATCTATCAGATAGTTATCTTTAAAGGCCCAGGCTCTTAAAGGATACTACCGCTAGAGAGTTATGGGGTCCTTTGACTGGCCAAACAGTACTACATCGTATCCTTTTCTTTGATCACTGCTAATTTTCCCTTTGCCTAAATACACACTCCGAATAGTCTGGCCTATTCTTTACATATTCTCCTCTGTCCTCATACACCTGACAACACTAAAATTACCAAACAATTCTTCTTCACTCAAGGGGTAACTACTGCACTGTAATTGTTCAGTGGCCACTTTCCTCTTGGTGAGAGTAGAAGAGACTCTTTAGCTATGGTAAGCAGCTCTTCTAGAAGGACACCAAAATCAAACCATTGTTCTCTTGTCTTGGGTAGTGCCATAGCCTCTGTACCATAGTCTTCCACTGTCTTGGGTTAGTTCTCTTGCTTGAAGGTACACTCGGGCATACAATATTATCTTATTTCTCTTCCTCTTTTTTTGTTAAAGTTTATATAGTTTATATAGGAAATATTGAATTTAATGTTGTTACTGCTTTTAAAATATTTTATTTTATCTTGTTTCCTTTCCTCACTGGGCTATTTTCCCTGTTGGGGCCCCTGGGCTTATAGCATCCAGCTTTTTCAAGTATGTTTGTAGCTTAGCAAGTAACAATAATAATAATAATAATAACAGCAGCGATGGCTCTGAATGCTATCCAACTGCTGAATTCGGCGCTAGAGAAGTCTCCAATAACTTCCAGAGCCTGATCTCTACCTCTTCTAAGATAGGCATGGACCCTTTCCCCCAACTTGGCTGGTCCAGGAAGATTAAAAGAGTAAGGATGGGAAGGAGACACTAAAGTTAGCATTCCTCTACCTCCAGCTACCGCAAGTAGGGGGATGCCTGTCAAGCCATTGGTCAACATGGTAGGGGCACAGAGCAGAGAGTTGGGTTGTGGAAGTCCTTCAGGATGGATAATTCCTTCCTTTCATCAGCTCTCCCCATCCTTTTACTCACACACTGTTGACACTCCTGTCCTACCCTCCTGGATAACCTAAAGCTTTGATGCGTGTGGCAGAGGTGAAAGTAATGAAGGAGAAGAATTCTTTCAAAGTTGCCCAAAAAGGTTCTCCAGGGTTTTTGAGTTGACTATTCTTGTTGGATAAGTCATCTGGGGGCTGGACAAGGTTATTCTACAACTCGATTCAAGATGGAAACTGCAAGTACTGTACGATCTGTTATTACGAAAGAATACTTCAAGCATACTGTATGTAGAACTGAGAGATGGGTACTGTATTTTCAAATATCTATCCATCAGCCCAACAAAAAGTATCTCTGCTTTATCCTTCGGTGAGTAGTGTATAATTTCAGTCTTATGCATTGGACTGTCTACCTCTCTCCACTTATTCACTCCAGAATTCATGTTCATCTCTTATTGGGCCACTTGACTGGGATTCGTCTTCTGAGGTATCTTGGTAATTGGCTAATTCCTAAAATCTTTGAAGAGGCAATTGCTTTAAGATTAAAACCTACTGATGTCCTTTTGCCACAATCTAGGGATTGTAATCAATCGGGAGAAGTCAAGTCTCATGCCCGAGAAGAGGATGGAGTTCCTGGGTATGCTAATAGATATAGCAAAAGTGAGAGTCTTCGTATTGGATGATCGTATCAGCACACTCTGGGAGCTAGTGCAGGTCTTCCTGCCTGATCCAGAAACTCATTCCACCCTCGCACCACCACCTCCAGTGATCGCTCTATGGATGTTTGAAGCGTCACTGATTAGCAGCCAGTAATTCCATCTAACCTTCTGATTTTTGTAGAGTAAGAAGTATGGGATAATCTGGTATGGTGGCTGAACAAGAAAACTTCTCCAGGGGAGTTCCACTTGACTCCCCTGCTCTGGAGATACTTCTGTTCACAGATGCATCCAAGGATGGGTGGGGCACAAACCCAAGGAACAAGACTACCTTAGGAACGTGGTGTTAGGAAGAAAGTGTATGCATATCAACCTGCTCAAAATGCAAGCAGAAGCACTAGCTTTGCAAGCTTTCCAACAAACTTAAATAAGGCAGTTTGTAGCATTGATGATCGACAACTCTACAATGGTCATCTTGGTCAACAACCATGGGGCCACTATTTTACAGTCCCTCTAAGAATTGGCAAATTAGTTAAACAATTTGGTGTTTGATAACACGGTAGAGCTGTCAGCGAGGTTCATTCCAGGAAAGAGGACATGGACATGATAAGCCACCGGGAGTGGTCTCAAAATGGCTACACTCCAAATTGTATTTAGACCTGCTGATGCTCCTTGTCGAGGTAATGAGAGAACTACCTAAATGGCCCAACCTCCTCTGTAAGCTCCACCTGCAAAGGTACCACATCTCTCTGGAATCCGCAATATATGCACTCCAACCGAAGGGCTTTTCGTGAGCCACTACACAGATGTCTGGATATCTGAAAAGATCCTCTTAAACTGTCTATGAGGGGAAGTGTGCCATCTTTTGGGATTGGTCAGAGCCTCACTTCAATAGGTTGATAATTCATCTACCTAAGTCGAGAGAAGCTCTTCTCAGTCTTCGCAGTGAAAGGCTACTGCTCAGTCTCGAGCCAGATTTCCAAACAAAATGCTATAGACTTTTTCACTTTGTGATAAATGTCTATGCAAATGAGGAGCTTTGAACAGTCCTGTCCACTCATAGATCTCAGACCCATGCAGGGGCCTTCTACTACATATATGTAAACACCCTGTTGTACATCTACAACTACAGAACATTCTTATATGTAATATAGAGATGGGACAATGAGAGAGGTGAGGAGGTAGGGGGAAAAGAGTAGTGATAATGAGGGCGAGAAAAG
This sequence comes from Palaemon carinicauda, assembly GCF_036898095.1. NCBI lineage: Eukaryota > Metazoa > Arthropoda > Malacostraca > Decapoda > Palaemonidae > Palaemon > Palaemon carinicauda. The sequence continues at coordinate 21,415,717 of NC_090725.1, read as the reverse complement.
TGAGATTGAAGTACGGGTGGTTATGGAATGGTTTGAGAGGATATTGTTGGGGCGGTTAACAGAATTGCTACAGTTTCCTTTGTATGCATTAACATGACCTTTGTTATCATCCACTGGTGAACTTGTAACAACACATAGGCTGTAGGCTAAATTAGGTTGAAATGTTAAACGCAGTGTACTGCAAAATCATACAAATCCAACGTTTCGTTTGAGATATTTGCGTTAAATGTCATTAACAGCTTCTGAAATCATATTAACCATGTTAAGTAGGGTCTCTTACGGATATCAAAAGTAACTTGTTGATAGGAAACACCAACTTATATATTTCTAGCAATTTCTCAACTACTTTTTGATCAGCATCAGATTTTGTAGTTTCAGCTACACCACTATTAGGACTATAAGAATGTATCATAGCTAATCAAGTTCAGGTAGTTGTTAAGTAAGAAGCTGAGGAAATATATAGAATTTGCTAACCCTTGCATTATCGTGAGAGATCTTAATAGTACCAAGTTTATTGCAATGATATTTATTAGGAAACCGGCAAGCATCAGTAATACTTCAACCTAAGTTTTAAATTAATTCCAGGAGACCTGACGTAATGAGATTTTCCGATGTAGGTTTAATTTTTTCCATGTAAAGTTACTTATGTTCTCCCTACACACGCAATAATCACAGAAAAGGACATACAACTTGTTATCATTATATGGAAACTACATACTTAGATAAATAAACTGCCTTGAGAGAGAGAGAGAGAGAGAGAGAGAGAGAGAGAGAGAGAGAGAGAGAGAGAGAGAGAGAGAGAGAGAGAGGTACAATAAACAATATTATGGTGCAATAAACTGTCATATTAATAATAACATTAATAATGTGAATGGGAGCTAGGAATGTTTGTATAAAAAAAGACTTGACTGATTGCAATAATTACGTCAGTTATTAAAATATATAGATTGCTTATTTTAAAGTGACTGGAGTGAAAGATTGATGAAAAACTGAGAGATCAACGAGCAGGATTTCGAAAAGGTAGGAGTTGTACTGAGCAAATTTTCATTTTGAGACGATGTACGGCAAAGCATAGAATATAGAAAGCCCCTTTTGATGGCATATGTTGACTAAGAAAAAGCCTTTCATTGTGTGCACCAGCCCATTTTGTGGAGAGTCATGCATTATTATGGAATTCCTCTTAAATATGTGAATTTCATTAGGTCTATTCATGAGCATAGCAAGTGTAAACTTAATGTTAATGAAGTCCTATGACATTAATTTCCAGTGAACAGCGGAGTACACTAAGGGACTGTGTTGTCACCTATGTTGTTTATCCTCCTCATGGATTTTACAATGCATAGAACAGTTGAAGATGGTGAAAAAAACAAAAAAACATTAGACTGGATTGGTATACGGAAATTAGCAGACCTAGAGTATACTGATGATGCTGTCCTTGATAGCAGAACAGCACAGGATTTGAAATGCTTGCTTGCCAGAATGCATGACATATCACACGAGGCTGGGCTCAAGATAAATAGAAGAAAGACACAGATGAGGAGAACGGAATATGCAATGAAAGATGAAATATCATTGGAAGGAATAAGGATTAATGAGCTGGAATCATTTAAATATTTTGAAATTATGATCTCCAATACAGGGTCTTTAGAATAAGTAAATTAAGTAAAATTTGGAAATCAAATCGCCTTATATTGCATACAAAAATCAGGCTATATATCATTTTAGTCGGATCAATATTACTCTATGGACATATGTCATGGTATGACAATGAAACTGTCTCCAATAGATTTACCAGATTTGAGAACAAAGCCCACAGAAGGATATTGGGAGTTGAATGGCAGGGCTGGATTAGAAATGAAACTATAAGAGAGATTACTCAAGTGTCATATGTGGACGAGATCATGATGAGGGGTAGATGGAGATGTTTTGGGCATGCTCTTTGCACTCCACTAGAGAGGTTAGTTCACCAAACGTTTATCTGGGCTCCACAAGACTGAGCACTATGAAGCGTGAAGTGCGAGATGATGAGTGGAAGAGTATTGAATTAAAAGCTCAACAGAGAGACAACTGTTAAAGTCTGAGGCCCTTTGCGTCAATAGGCGAAGAAGTCAATGATGATGAATAATGGTCACCTTACCTTGAAGTTGGCATCCCTTCTGCTTACTGGTCATGGGAAAAGGTGTAGTTAGAAGTGAGGAATTAGTTACAGTTTTAGGAGACTGTGTTTGATGGCGATGATGAAATATAATTGTCAATGGTTCTTCGGTGTCAAGAGCAGGTGATGAATTGTCTTTTATTTTTCTACTCTTACTAGGAAGTGGTCGTATGTTTGCTGAATACTGTTCCTTGTCCTGTTGTTGAGAATTGTCCCATAATCCATTACTAAATCTTCAACGTCATTAATAATTTTATCAGAACTTACTTTCAGGGCTGCTTTTCTGGTCCTATACAGCAAAGGAACCCTATTTTCTACAGAACCTCTACGGTCATTTTATCATGTTCAATCGAAAGCATTTAACATTTCACACCACCTATTGCTCGTGTATTGTCAAATTCACACTATCATAGCACTTGGAGAACAAGAAAGTCTTCAGTTTCCTCTTGAAAACCTTAATATCTTCAGTCTTTCGAATGTTTAGTGGGAGCTTATTGTATAATCTCGGGGCTGCATATCTAAAGGCTGTAGAGCCTACTTGAATAAATTGTAAAAACTTTTCTCTATTCCTTTGAGCTTGAAGTCTCTTGGTTCTGGATATGGGAAACTTTATTAAATTCTCTGATGCTCCTCCTACTCCAATAATTCTTTGTTTGTCAGACGTTACTTTTGGGCATCTATTAACTGTTCAAAATATTCTCTTCCAATTCCATCTATAGTTACTTACTAAGGGATTCCAAACTCATTGAGAGTCCTTTAGTGGTTTTTTTGATCTCCCAAAATACTTGAATATTCATCCCGCCCTCTGCTGAAGTAGCATCAACTGCCTGGCGTAAAGTACATTGTAAATAATATCGCTTGAATATTACTAAAGTGCCTTGGTCCATAGGTTCTATAAGAGTGACACTCAGATGTATGTTGTTCAGATGCATAGGATTTTCTGGGTCATTATCAAGGATCAACATAACCTTTATAGGTAGTTCCTTCACCCTTTAATTGATGATTTTTTTTTATTTATGGATTCTGGAAATCCCTTGGCAGCAAAAACGGAAGCACTTCTTGAACCAGTTTAATGTTGATTTTCTCTACACAAGTCCACAAACAAAGAGCCATTTCTTGCAAAAGCTTCTGGCTCATAAAAATTCATTCATGCATCTTTATTTTTATCCAGAGGGATAATAAGTGCTCCATTTCATTATAGATAATGCTTCTCTTCACATTTATAGTAGAAGTTTTAAATGATGTAGGGTCTTCAGTCACTTATTGGACAATGTGGTCATTATGGTAGATAATGGTGGACGCTGATATCCAAACCAGGCCTGAACCACGTGCAATGTTTATCTAATTTTTCAACCTTTTTATATATCCTTATGTCCAGTTTACATTGCATTGTAATGTATCTCTCAGGTTTACTAGTTTTAAATTTCCTGAGATACATGGCTAAGATATGCAAAGATTGCCGAAATACTACAGGATAACTTTAATGTGTGCTTACCACAAATAACTAAGGTGTGTTGGCACTGATACGTGAGACAAATATGAATAAGCTTTACTATAAACCAAGTAGTATCTGAAGAGGTTGGGAACTTTTGTTGACGTTAGTAATACCAGGTCAGAATGTTTTATGGCTCAAAGGAAGGTTCCAAAGAATGCATTGTCGGCTCGGTAGCAAAATTCCGGTTATGTTTAATTTGTTACTTCTATATCATATCGTTAAGAATATGGTTGCGTAATTTGTTCTACCTCATACAAAAGTCATTGATGAATCAACGGCAACATGTTCTTAACGTGAAAGTTATCTACTTATCTGGACTGATGAGAAGCAGTTAGTTGATATGATTACTGAAAACATTATTTGCATATGAACGGTATTGGAGCTGAATAAGTTGCCGCATCAAGTGAGTGCGGAGGAGATTTCAATGGAGGTGGAGTGGATATTAAGAATGTGGGAAAGCCTGCAAATTTTTATAAAGTTAGTCTCATGAAGTCGAGCAGTGAATCTATTTAATATTGACTATTTAATGTTGCATGTTCTTGGCATTTTAAAGGAAAGGACAAAGCAGTCGGCTCTAGATTGTTCCTTGTCAAAACAGAATATGAGAGTGAAAAAAAGTGTCCTAAAAGCGTAATTAAGGGATGCAGTTAGTGATAGTAAACACTGTTCAACAGAGAACTCCTAGCAGTCCTCAATGAGGAGATTCTCCCTCCAAGCAATAACCCAGGCCCCCCTCTTCCATCTCTTCTCTTGTCTCCCTCATGGCAGCAATGACTTTCCCTCCTCAAAGGTAAATGGCGAGTTGATTTGTAAATATATATATCGTTTTTTTCAATGTGAATTATTACTTTGTATTCATTTCTGATGAAAAAGGCATTAAATTGTTTCTTGAATAACATTATAAATATTTAAACATGAGTATATTTGTATTTGTGGATGTGTGTAATGCACCGAGTAATTTTTCTCTATTTATTATGGGAAAAAATTCCTTTAGTTTACAAGAAAGTTTTGGGTTGCAAGCTTGGGTTATTTCCAAATTTTAACCTCTTAGCATAATTACTTTAACTTTATCGTGAGGTTTATATGAAACGTCCCTCCTCCTGTCATAACAGAACTTACCAGCAATATTCAGTTTATTAAATGAAATTACGAGTTTTCCTGTTTCCCTCATTATTTTCTGATTTCGTCATCACCAGTGACAGAATGAATGCAAAATACCCGGCTTACATTTCAGAATCTGTGCAAAGGAAATCCTCTCTTAATTAGCAAATATGAATAGTGTTTGGTGCTTATGCTCCTGGGAGTGAAACCTGACTGATGGATGTCATCATCGCTCCATTGACTGACCGGTTTATTAATCATGAAAACTCTTTTCTGTGAAGAACCTAGCACAGGAAATATCTTGTGTTTGTGTGATAATGAGAACTTAGGTTATGCCACTTCCTTTTCAAACTTGATTAATTTTTGTTTTATTGCTCTTTTTTACCTCGATTCTTCCTCTTTCTATACTTGTTTGATTGTATAAGTTTAAAATGCTCTTCATATCGTGAAATGCTTTCTTGAGCAGAGACTTTTTGAGAAACTTCATTGGTCTCTTGAATGACAATTCTCAATTTCACAAAATTTTTTGGTGCTGTTTTCTTGAGTGTTCATGGTATAGCTTGTGCACCTCTTTCTTCTTCCTTTTCAGATACACTGCTACCTGAAATATCGGTATTATATTTTGAATTTTGCGAAAGCACACCATCAGCAATTCCTACACGCTTAGGGAACACAAATCTGAGAATATATTTTATATTTTCAATGGTTACTTAAAGACCAAGAAAATAACTTTAATTTGATTGTGTAATGTAATTTACTGTATCGTAACGTAGATGTCTAAGAGTCGAAAGGAAACTTATACTGCAGCTTTTGACAAATGGTTCAACTTACCGTTAGGTAAAAAGGGATGGTACAGCCTCTTTCATTAATAGACTACGAATTTTGGGGTTTTGAATTCTGGGTAGTCTGTTTTTCATGTCATCAGCATATTGCTCTGCTTTTAAATTGGACTGGGCAAATTAGAGCAAATTTCCAGCTACATTTTTTTGCTCATTTGGCAGCATATTTCCTTTTATTTTTTTTTCATTTTTCATTGAAAACTGAATATATGGAATACCCAAGTTAATTGTCCTTTTGCTTTTATTTTAGCATCCAAATGCAATACAATGTGAAGGCATGACGACTGAAAATGAATAAGCATTACATACATCAAGAATAATATTGAGAAACTTCTCGTCAAACCTTGGCCACATTCTGCTAGTGACGTCATGTAACTCTACCTACAGTATATGCGCGTTGCTCTTTCACGATGCGACCTCTTTATAATAATTATAATAATCATAATAATTATGATAATTATGGTAATTAAAGTAATTGTAATACTTATATCAGTCAAATTTACAAATCACCGAAAAGGAGAACTTAACACTCCCCCACACTATAAGATATAGAAATATAACAATGCTAATATTTTCTTGGTAGCCATTGATGTCATACCATCTATTTGGCGGCCACATACAAATAGGTTTATTCCGATATGTTAGAGAGAAATTTAATACAGTACAACTCTATGAAAGATAGATATAATAAAGAGAATAAATGCCAGATTAAGAATATCTTATTGGATTAATGTTTTCGTAGAAATATTGACAGCAAACCCATCCTATCAAGAAACTGAGATTTGGTGAATGAGAAACAATATTTTAAATAAACACCTACCTCTGAAAAGAAGATTCCCATCTTTAAAAATCTCAAGTTTTTTCTCTGCATGTTTGTCTAGGTTTACGTTGCGTTTATCATTGTCCTTTTAAATGTGAGGGAAAATTTGTGCGATTTTATATTTAGTGCCAATTTTCCCTCCGGATAATTTTATATAGATACATAAATTATCTTTCATGTTTGAAAAACCTTTTTGATTCATCCCATCAAACAATGACTTACTACCCATTCCCATTCCTGATTCCATATATCACTCTTGTATGAATATGTTCCACAGCTGATTTTTCAGCTGATTTTTCAATCGGCCTACAGAGCTAATAACTCTACAGAAACTAACATATGCTCAATAATGAATGTATATTATAGGTCTTCTTCATGAGGGAAAGTGTTGAATTTTGATTATGTTAGATCTTAGTGCTGCTTTTGATACTGTTGTGCACGAGTACTTACTTGACGACTTAAAGTCCATTTGAGTGACCGAGGAAGCACTGGAATTTTTGCGAAGTTACTTAACGAATAGGAAGACTATAGTAGAAGTTTCTGGAAACCGATCCAGTGAGAGAATTCTTACGAAAGGTGTACCACAGGGTAGTGTTCTGGGCCCTATCTTGTTCAACATATATACTATCGAGCTATCACACATCTTGAAAAAACAAGAAGTGGGCTTTAAACTATATGCATATGATACTCGGTTCTACCTTTCAATTTCAACAACGCAAGATACAAAGAAGAAAATTGATGAGACAGTGACTGAAATAAAAACATGGATGCAGAGGAAAAAGCTTAAATTAAATGATGATAAAACAGAATGTATGTTTTTTGGCACAAAGGTGGCTTTGAAGAATTACCAGTTCTTTCAAAGTATAAAAATTAGTGACTCTGATGTTAGGATTATGCCTGTTGTGAAAAATTTGGGTTTGCTGATAGATTGTAATTTGTTAGTGAGGGATCAAATAGTGAACACAGTGAAGTGTGTAACTATCACCTAAGAAACAGCATTTATTAGAAAATATTTAACAGGGGGCAGTACAAAAATTTTAGTGATGAGTCACGTAATATCAAGGCTTGATTATTGCAATTCTCTGTACTATAAATTTCCCAATACACTACTAAGAAAGCTTCAAAATGTGCAAAACCGGGCGGCCAGACTGATAAAAGGCATTAAACTTCGGGAGAGAATAACTCCTGCATTGATCGATCTAGATTGGTTACCTGTTAAGGCTAGAATTGAATTTAAGATTTGCTTGTTGACTCACAAAGCACTTACAAGTGATAAGCCTAAATATCTTTTTGATTGCTTGGTCCCGTACCCTCAAGCTACCAGCGCTGCTGTAAGAGTTAGACATGCTGATGACCCACATAGACTATTCAAAATTAGTGTGAATCATGCAATAGGAGGAAGAACGTTCAGTTATGCTGCACCGAGACTCTTCAACAACCTTCCACTTGATGTCAAGAATAGCGAAAATGTGGCACATTTCAAGAAAAACCTAAAGACTTATCTTTTTAGAAAGTGTTATAATAGTGACCTGAAAACTATTAAGCCTGAATACAAATGCTAGCGAAATAACTAATGAGATACAGAGCAAAATATTAACTGGAAAGAAATTATTTTCACACCAAGGCTCGCCTGAACAGACTTTTAGTGTCTGATGGAGGGCGAGAAATAAACCCGTAAAAGTAAAAAGAACCGACTGGTTTTTAGTGCTTCAAGCAATGCGATACCTCGGCTATTGTGTAAATTCACGCGTGGCACAAGGGATGGTAACAATTTGAATTATGGCTAATGATGAGTTGCCTCGTAAATGGAACTTTTACCGAGTTCCATATTAGAGAAAGCAGTAATTGTTGATGGGTTGCAACAAAGATACCTTCCAAATTTTGGTATCATGAGGGGCTTTTTTGATACGTGGAGTAACAATAATAGGAATAACGTTTTACGAAAGTGTTCGGACATTGACGTGTTGTATTTTATATAGAAATAACATTTAATAATAATAATAATAATAATAATAATAATGATAATAATAATAATAATATCTTACTCAGTTATATTTCAAGACGTCTTTTATTATTATTATTATTATTATTATTATTATTATTATCATTATTATTATTATTATTATTAATTGCTGAGCTAAAACCCTAGCTGGAAAGGCGAGATGCTATAAGACCATGGGCCCCAACAGGGAAAATAGCCCAGTGAGGAAAAGAAACAAGGAAAAATTAAATATTTTAAGAACAGTATTGAAATAAATATTTCCCATATTAATTATAAACACTTTAACAAAACAAGAGGAAGAGAGATAAGAGAGAATAGTGTGCCAGAGTGTACCCGCCAACAAGAGAACTGTAACCCAAGGCTAAGGTAGGCCATAGCACAGAGGCTATGGCATTACCCAAACTTAGAGAACAATGGTTTCCTTTTGGTGTGTCCTTCTCCTAGAAGAACTGCTTACCATAGCTAAGGAGTCTCCTCTACCCTTACCGATAGGAAATTGGATACTAAACAATTACAGCGCATTTGTTAACCCCGTATTATTATTATTATTATTATTATTATTACTATTATTATTATTATTATTATTATTAAATGCTAAGCTACAACCCTAGTTGGAAAAGAAGGATGCTATAAGCCCAGGGGCCCCAACAGGGAAAATAACCCAGCCAGGAGAGGAAACAAAGAAAAATAAAATATTTTAAGTATAGTAACAACATTAGGATAAATATTTCCTATAAAAACTTTAAAAACTTTAACAAAACAAGAGGAAGAGAAACTAGATAGAAGTGTGCCTGAGTGTAACCCAAGACAGTGGAAGACCATGGTACAGAGGTTATGGCACTACCCAAGACTAGAGAACAGTGGTTTAATTTTGGAGTGTCCTTCTCTTAGAAGAGCTGCTTACCATAGCTGAAGAGTCTCTTCTACCCTTACCAAGAGGAAAGTAGCCACTGAACAAATACAACGCAGTAGTTAACCCCTTGGGTGAAGAAGAATTGTTTGGCAATCTCAGTGTTGTCAGGTGTATGAGGACAGATGAGAATATGTAAAGAATAGGACAGACTATTCGGTGTATGTGTAGGCAAAGGAAAATGAACCGTAACCAAAGGAAAGGATCCAATGTAATACTGTCTGGCCAATATACTCAAGCGGTAGTATCTCAAACTGTAGTATCTCAAACGGTGACTTATGCTATGGTCATTTTACAACCTATATATACCTATCGTATATATATATATATATATATATATATATATATATATATACAGTATATATATATATATATATATATATATATATATATATATATATATATATATATATATATCTATCTATCTATCTATCTATCTATATATATATATATATATATATATATATATATATATATATATATATATATATATATATATATATATATATATACAGTACATACATACATACATGGTCTATTTATGAGTATATAAGTATATATAGTATATATAGTATTGTATATATATATAAATATATATATATAGTATTGTATATATATATAAATATATATATATATATATATATGTATATATATATATATATATATATATATATATCTTTATATATATATATATATATATATATATATATATATATATATATATATGTATATATATATATATGTGTGCGTGTGTATATATATATATATATATATATATATATATATATATATATATATATATATATATATATATATAGATGCATACTTATATGTATAATGCGCGTTTATACACACACACATATATATATATATATATGAATATATATGTATATATATATATATATATATATATATGAATATATATATATATATATATATATATATGTATATATATATATATATATATATATATATATATACATATATATATATATATATATATATATATATATATATATACGCACATACATATATACACATACATATATATACACATACATATATATATATATATATATATATATATATATATATATATATATATATATCGTGTGTAAGAAATTAAAAGTATGCATCATCTAAATGCATCCGCATATATATATATATATATATATATATATATATATATATATATATATATATATATATATATATATATATATATATATATATACATGTAGGATTATTTTGTGGAGTGAAGAGGCAAAACCTGATGAATGGGAGCTAGGAGTATTGGTGACAATAGCAAAGGAAGGGGATTTGACTGATATGAATAATTACAGAGGCATCACACTTACGTCAGTTGTCATGAAAATATGTAAATTTAGTATGCTTATTGTAAATACACTAGAGAAAAAAGAACTATGAAAATCTGACAGATGAACAAGTAGGATTTAGGAAAGGTAGAAATTGTACTGACCTAATTTTTATTATGAGACATGTACAGCGATTTATAGTATTTAGAAATCCACTTTTGATGGCATTTGTGGACTATGAAAAAGTCTTGGATAGTGTGCATCGGCCAATTTTGTCTCGAGTTCTGCGTTATTATGGAGTGCCTCTTAAATATTTAGATTCAATAAATCTGTCCATGAGCATAGAAGGTGCAAAGTTAATGTTAATGGAGATCTATGAAATGAATTTCCATTGAAAAGTAGAGTATTCCAAGGTAATATGTTGTCACATATGTTATTTATCATCCTCGTGGGTTTTGTAATGCATAGAACAGTTGGGGATGGGGGAGACGGGTTGGAAAAGATTGGAAATAGTAAATTAGCTGACCTAGAGTATGCTAATGACACTGTCCTTATTAGTAGAATACCACTGGATTTACAATTTTTGCTTCGCAGAATGCTATCACACGAGGTTGGACTCAAGATAAATAGAAGAAAGGCAGACTATATGAGAACGGAAGATGCAATGGAAGGTGAAAAATCTTTGGAAGAAGAAAGGTTTAATGAGGTAGAATCATTTAAATATTTCGGAACTATATATAGCATAGACTTTTTAGAATTGGAGTTTAATGGAAAATTGAAAAAAGCAAATCAGACAAGGGCTAGTTTATGAAAAATCTGGAAATCAAATCGCCCGAAGTTACTTATAAAAATCAGAATATATAATAGTTTAGAGAGAACTGTATAACTGTATGGACAGTTTTATACATTTGAGAACAAATTCCTCAGATGAATATCGGGAGTTAAATGGCAGTACAAGATTAGAAATGAAACTATAAGAAAGTTAACTCGAGTACCATACGCGTATGTGGATGAGATCATGGTGAGGGGTAGATGGAGATCATATGGGCACGCTCTTCGCACTCCCCAAGAGAGATTATTTCACCAAATTTTCAACCGGACAACACTAGGCCCTAGAAGAATTAAAAGACTCAGGCCTACATGGCTGAGAATTATGAAGCGTGAAGTAGGAGATGATGAATGGAGAAGTATTGATTTAAAAGCTCTAACTTGATGCTTTGTGGACACGCCAAATCTGTTAGGGCGCTCGCTAATGTTGGTTCAGCGACGAAGTTCTTCATTGTTAGGACATTTTCTAGCACAACAGCTTCTTCTGATGATCGTCTGATAGAGCCCCATATAAGGAACTTGCCTGCCATCTCGTATGGCGAGTTTAGATGCTGTTGCTCCTGCGATGAGAAACTGAACACATTGCCAATTTTGGGCGTAATGTCTTTGATTCCCACAGGAACATTGTTGTGCTGTCTTCTTGGGGACCAGTGTGTTTCCTTACTGAGGGTTCCTCCCGTGGGTGTCGGCTGTTCTGGCCTGCTCGTCTCAGCGGAAGGGCGCTTATGTCTCTTCCCAGCTGGTCCTCCGTGGTTGACTGGTTTTCACCATCCTCATGGCTGCGGTTCTAGACATCATCATCAGGATTTTCTTCTTAATTTTTCTAAGGATATCCACTTGTCCCTTATCTTCTTTCGTTATCTTCCATGCTTACTGGGGTTTATCATCTTAGCTTTTCCTTTTCTCTTCTTCTGAGATGTCTGTATCTTGCTTCACTTGTATCTTTGTTCCCCTCTCCTTATTATTCTTCTTATTTCATCATTATTCACACCTTAAATTTATTTTTGCTAGCTGTGGCATGCAGTCTTTTGCCTATTTTTAGACACTTGATTTTAATACCATTTTCATCATCTTCATCCCACCATTACTCCACCAATTTGTCACTGATTTTAGTGGCAATTAAATAATAAATGATGAGAGCGGGAGAAATAGATGGCTTTTACATGTAACGAGTATTTGTCTACAGTGATTGACAGAACATGAGCAGGAATCTTTTTCAAAGTGAATGGATGAACCTATTTAATTACATAATTACTTGAATGCTAAGTCTCTGGTTGACTTGCAAATTACTTGGATATTTTACTATTAAATTCTCACACGTTGTAGATAACATAAAGGACACAGATGGAAACAGCTAAGTTATTAATACATTACAAATGAATATATATTGGGCGTTTTGTTGAGTGTCGACACCAGCCATGGCTGAGATAAGCCTATCATGACTTGTGGGCCTATTTACGGCTGCCCACTCGCTCACCACTACTCTTGGCTTCCCAGGTGTTCTTATTGGAATGCTCATTTCTGGAAATATGAGGGCTTGCCTTGCCTCTGGGTAGCAGTAGCGGGTGATGTGACCTCTCCTGGCCAGTTCTCGCCTCCTTGCGTCCCCTCTCCTCGTTGTACCTGTTGACATGGAAGCAGTCTCAGTACACACGAGATGAGGTCACAGGTCAGCAAACGCCGGCCCTGCTTCCTGCGCAATATCTAACCCAGGTAACAGCCATCCAGAATTTTTCAAAACACTCGTCTAATTATTTACTTTATTCCCTAACTTGAAACAAATTAACTTTTGCAATGTTGTACCTAGAATGGTAACTTTTGTCTCAGTGCCTAGGTTGGCAGGTATGAATAATTAATACAATGAACATGATTTGAGCATATCTCGTCAAATATTGAGTCCTTCTTCTAAGAAAATGTATGCACAATTGCTTGAAAAATCTCCTTCAATAATATATTCTGTAGGAAAATGACTTACTAGTTAACCAAAGCACGTAAATATATGTTAGTATTGGATATTGTCCTTGCATGCACTTGCACTTGCTTGCACTTCCTTGTGCAATTCAACTTTGTCTTCACACATTTGCACGTAATGCAGGTAATTGGGCAAGTGCACTTCACATCTAAGTGGAACACATCTTTGGCGAGTGGCATTATGGTCAAAATGGTAAGCAGTTTGGTGTCCTCTTCCTTCTAGCTGCCATCCAAAGTATCACAAGTAGGGGGAATTCTCTCCACGTCTCAAGTCTTTGGTGAGAACAACCTCATTTGGACAAGGTCAACATTATTTTTTTTTTAATTCACTTGAGTGTAGCTTACAAAATTTGTAGCCATTGCTTTCAGTCCAGGTGATGTTTGGAATGGAGTATTGGTAATAGTGGCAAATTGCTCCTTGAAGGATAGCCTTTTGTGTATCAACGTGCAGCAGGATCACTTATCCTTGATGAAGGAAGAAGTACTGTCTGATCTAGTGAATGTGTACCCAGGTGTTTGGGGATAGTGTTTAGGAAGACCATTTTGATTTCCATTCCTGCTTTGAAGGAGATCCAGATTTCTGTGGCTGGATTAAGAGCCTTGATGTGATTGAAATGACTCAGAAGAATTATGATAACACCAGTATACACCATTCCAAGTGACGAAGATTGGAGGATGTGAAGATTTATTAAGACATGCGTGTCAGCTTCCTCATGGTTGCATTGATCCATTGGTGAACTGTTTGAAAAATAGTGGACTACATCACCTGCAGTGATATAGACATTCTTGCCATCTAGGAAATGTTCTCTTATTTTTTTCTTTTTACTGGAATGAGCCAATATATGGAGAATATTGACAGAATATCATGCTAAGATTGAAATTATTCTCTACCTAATATTGGGCTCAACTCACCCCCCCCCCCCAGTCTTTTCAATTGAAAGTCAAGGTTGCTATATATCTTGTCACAAGAGGCTCCAAAAGAAGTTGGACCCCAAGTGCTTACTGCATTTCAGGATTTATATTGCAAGACTAGTGCCTTAGATGACAGCAAGAGTTATCCAGCTTCCAAACACTCTAGGGGACCCAATTGATAGTGTTTAATTTGAGTTACCGCTACTGATTTAATATATGATGAAAATTAGCACAATATTGTATTCATATACAAATAGATTTATACCTCATATTGGGATTAAACCTCTAGTCTGTTCAAACAAAAGGCAGGATCACAATGAATCATACCACCAAAGGCTCTAAAATAAGTTGAAACCTATGTGATAACGCATTTCAGGATTTACCTGGTATGAGCATTGCTTCAAATATTAGCGAGTTTAATCTAACTTCCAACCCACCAGGTGACCCAACTGATTTTCATTCTAATTAATCCTAATGAGGAAATATATGTTCAAATAAAAGTAAATATCCACCACATATTAAGATCAAACTTAGTTTGTTCAAATGAATGAAAAGGTCACTATCAATCATACCACCAAAGTCTTTTAAGACAAGTCTGAACCTAACTATTATGGATTTTCCTGGTGAGATCACTGCCATACACACCAGCGAGTTTTCCCAAACATTCCAACCAACAAGGTGACCCAGTTGAAAGTTTTAGTTTGAATTACCAATAATGAGTCGGTTTAAAACGAAAATAAAAAGATAACGTGTTCAAATAGAAGTAAATATATGCAACATAATGAAATAAAGAAACTGCCTCCTCAAATGAAAGGAAACGTCCTTATCAATTGTGCCACCAGTGGTTCTACAAGAAATCCAAATCTAATTACTAACTACATTTCAGGATTTACCAGGATAGAGAGTCTTATTCAACAGTAAGTTTTACCTATCTTGCTGACCTGTCATGGGACCTTTTTGATAGCTTTTAATTTGAATTGCCCATATTGGAGTTAATATATGCTGAATATCAACATAACATTGTATACAAATAGAGAAAGGTTTCTACAGATTTGAACACGGCAATGCACGTTTTCCTGCGCAACAACACTAGCAAGCTACCACTAACGCAAGATAGGTTTCTACAGATTTGAACATGGCAATGCACGTTTTCCTACGCAACAACACCAGCAAGCCACCGCTAACGCCCTTTACATGGGCCCTTTCCTCATAGTTCATCGCACACCGAAGGCTTTCTTAATTAATAGTTGTGGCAAAGAAGACTGAGTCTCCATTGATTGCCTAAAACCTGTTTATTTCCTATAAGGTGACCCACCTACAATGTTCTACTCAAGAGTAGGGCGCCCTATTTCACATGTATGTCATTATTAGGGGGGAGCCATGTACCAAACTTGATTCATACGCGTTACTACACTGTAACGATATTGCCTTTTTTTTTCATCTCTTTCTCTCCCCCACACTGGTAATAGAAACCTGTTTGAGCTTGCTATCGCATGTTTTGTACTGTTTGAACTTTATGTCATCTGACTACTATCTGTACACAAGCTTGTTATCTTGTTGAATAAGATCATTTGCATTCATCTCGCCTCTCTGTTAGCACCTAACACATATGTTGTCATAGCTTCAATAATTGCTAAAATTAGAGGTAATATATCACCAAAACTTGTTTTAAGTGCAAATGTACCCATCTGAATCATATAATCTCTGAAAGACATAAAAAGCAACCTTGTTAATGATGTATTTATAAAAACGAGTCTTGCTGACAACATTCCTTATAAATCAATTTTCAAGCAGTGCTAGTATTAAATGAAAATTTAAAGGAAATTCAATTTTCCCATTGCTGTCAGATCAAACAAATATCAATCTATTTGGGAAAAAAACATGTATATCTCTTTGACAGCATCTATTCCCTTCATCATCATCACCATCCCCTCCTACGCCTATTGACGCAAAGGACCTTGGGTAGATTTCTCCAGTCGTCTTTATATTGAGCTTTTAAATCAATACTTCTCCATCCATCATCTCCCATTTCACGCTTCATAGTCCTCAGCCATGTAGGCCTGGGTCTTCCAACCCTTCTAGTGCCTTGTGGAGCCCAGTTAAAAGTTATGCCCAAACCATCTCCATCTACCCCTCACCACAATCTTATCCACATATGACACTTGAGTAATCTCTCTTATAGTTTCATTTGTAATTCTGTCCTCCCATTCAACTCCCAATATTCTTCTGAGGGATTTCTTCTCAAAATCTGTTGGATATTGTTTCATTGTCATATCATGACTCATGTCCTTACAGTAACACCGATTTCACTAAACTGATATGTAGCCTGATTTTTATATGTAATTTCAGGCGATTTGATCTCAAAATTTTACCTAACCTTGGTATTGTCTAATTTGCTTTTTTTTCAATCTTTCATTAAGCTCCCATTCTAAAGACCTTGTATTAGGGATCGCAGTTCCTAAATATTTAAATGATTCCACCTTATTAATCTTTTCTCCTTCCCATGAAATTTCATCTATTCCATTACCATGATCGAAATTATCAAGGAGTGATAACCCAGTTTATATTGAATTTTAGGGGGACGAAAAACGAATGTGAGTGGTATGCAGGCTATTTTGCTGAACATAATTTAAACAGTTTAAAGGACAAGCTTCAGCCCTTCTTCTGTTTCCTGATGACAGACTTGTGAAGATATATGAACAATTCTTATGATTAGAGTCTTAAAATTCCCCCCATATTAACAGAAGAATCCACTATCCATTAGCCTTCATATCACATGATCGGGTGAGCACTATCGTGGTATCTAGCTTGGGAATAATGAGCGGTGTATAATTTTCATCTAGAATTTTCTGTTACCATTGAGATGATCTTTGTAACATAATTCATTGGACAGAGTGGTAACACTTTGCTGGCGCAGCGAGATGCGATAAAAGCCATCAGCTCTTTCAATATGAATTTAGTGCTTTTACTGACTTTGTTAAAGGGAGTACATCCAATCCTACAGAAAATACAATCTCGATACATTTAGCGGACGTTGTTCGTTTCCAATGCAGTTCCATTTGATATATTTGAACAAGGAAAATTAAGAGAGAAAAATTGAAACTCTAGTATCTATATTTTTCCTTTAGGAAGAAAACGCTATCCTTATATTGTAATACATATTGCTATTTATCTATTTATCAACAAAGTATCATAGGAGTTCCAAATACTGTATAATTTTGAATTAATGTCATTCAATTCCAGTTTCTAAAAAGCTTTTTGCTTGATATGTACAGGTTAGATAAGCTATTCCTAAATGTGTACACTTTTTAAATTCTTTATATATATATATATATATATATATATATATATATATATATATATATATATATATATATTTAAATATAGTGTGTGTGGGATTGGGAACTATCAAGACTCTTTACGTGATGAAAAAAATAGCAATTTCATTGTTCATTGCTTGAATAGCTTGGAGTCTCTATATACATTACACATAAAGCAGTAAAGTCTTATATTTTTTACTGTTCTATAGGAAAGTATCAAATAGTGAATATATACAAAGCATATCAATAACTAAGGATATCATAAACCTGGAAAAAAAACTTCAAAGGAATCAAGAACTACATATGACTCATTCCTTCTCCTAATATAATAAAAAAAAAATAAAATAAAGAAATAAATCAATACCACTCCTCACACTGCTAATCTCACATTGAAGTTCATATCTCCGTTCCTCTTTCAGCTCAAATGCCCTATGTGTTTTTAGACTTTTTGAGGGACCCAAATTCTAGGGAAGCATATCAAAAGTTACAACACGGACGCTGATTGGAGGACTTGCCTTTCATAGATGAAGATAGTCTGTTACTGGTTTACCAGAAATAAATAAGACAACCACATAAAGTCTAAAAACACATAGGGCATTTGAGCTGAAAGAGGAACGGAGATATGAACTTCAATGTGAGATTAGCAGTACCTTAGACAGTGATGGAGGACTTGCTTAGCATAAATTTAGAGATGAAGATATCCGGCTACCTGTGAATCAACAATGGATTGAAAAGTCTGTACTAAAGCTTCAAAGCAAAACCAAAATATTCTTCGAATTAAAATAAAAGAAACTTCAGAGGATTAGCTGTATCAAAACTTAATTTAAACTCTACGTGACGGCGACAGAAGGATTTGCCTGGCTTAAAGTTAAAAGATGGTCAGCTACATGCGAAATAACGGATGGAAAAAGGTCAGTACATAAACTCCAAGGCAAAACATTTGACATTTCGATTTGAAAGAAGTGGAAGGGGAAACTACAACTTTAGTGAGACTGAGCGCAATCAAAGCTGAAAGGACAATATGGATGGTGATGGGAGGATTTTCCAAGGGAAAAAAATGAACAAATAAACTTCCCCTGCCTGATATAATCACATTTATAACTCTTGACGAATGTCAATACTTGCAAGAATTATTCTAAAGGGCAGAAAACGTATCAATAATTAAGGATATCACAAAACCTGGAAAAAACTTCAAAGGTATCAAGAACTATATATGACCAATTTCTTCTAATATATTCGACATAAAAAAAATAAAGAAATAAATTAATGCATCTCCTCACATTTTGCGGGATCCAAATGCATAGGGAGCTTATGACTCAAAGCTCTGATATAACTGATAGTCTGAATTCAGCAAATATTGGGAAAATGTCGCTGCTACTTTGGCCCAAATAAACTCCCAAATAAACTTCGATAACCTAACGTTCTTACTAATCAAATAAACACAATTCAAACCTGAAGTTACTTGCAAAACTTTAATATTTGCATGTGTATATAAGTTTGCTTTCATAAAATACTATATAAATTGTATGTTATATACATTTCAACGTAAAGTGATTGCCCCTAATTGATCTAATTACCTAATGTTAAAAAAATAAGTTATTGGCGCTTTCGCATTTCAGCGACATTCAAATGCTCCCTGATATTAAGGGGCCTTCCTTACCAACACTTCTTTCACACCTGATCAGCCACATTGTAAATTTTCCTGGTCTCATCTCTCGTCTACACTTAATATCCAATCGGCCTCTATTTACCTCAATATCTCTAACCCTCTCAGAAACTATATCACAAATACATACTGAAAGAGTTCATTATAACATATTCAACCTTTTGCTCTTGTCAGGACAACTTCAACATCAAATCAGTTACTCGCCTGTCTATATATTCTAACAAATACTTTGACTTAATCATAAAATTATTGTAATAATGTCAAATACTTTTCTTCTATATCATATTTCGTTACCACCGTTCATATTCCCTCCCTATACCTTCTTTCTCAAGCTTTTTTTATGCCGCTTTTAGTTTTTGCATTTTTAGGTTTTCACATAAATGCTTTATAAAACCCAGGGTTCACAAACCTTTTTTAATGTATAAGATCATGCAATTTCTCTTTAATCAGAACCTTTCTTTTAATCCTCCTGAATTTTCAAACAAGATTGGATGATACAAATTCTTTGGAATATTAGATAACCTTGATCACCAATAATTCTTAAGATTGCTTTCATCGCCTTTACGTTTATACATTTACCGCGCCAAAAGTGCCAGACAAATCTTGTTCCCATTATAGACACAGTTACCCACATTCAACACATTTTTAAAATGTCATTCCATCGGCCGAGGACTACATTCTCTTTAGACTGGATCTCTTATTTAGAATATCTCATTGTGAACTCCATTCGTCAATAAACTTCCTTTTTGCATTCACTTATCTGCGGAACACTGTTATTCAGTCTATTTTACTAGCCCTCTTTTCTTTATATCTTCCTATTATTTAACTGTACTAATATTATACATTTCCTAATTTGTAAAACTTTTTATTGACTCGTCACATTACTACCTTTTTTTTTTATTCTCTATCCCTACTTTTCTCTACTAACGAGAGCTCCCACTATCTTAAGTTCCCATTATGGAAGTTTAAGATCGACACATATTACTTATTCTATTGTACATCTGAGTCAAATTTCATGGTATAAGCTGTACCGCACGTGTTTCATACACGCTCGTACTCTGTAACGGTTTTCCTTTTTTTATCATATCACTTGCTCTTCCCTGGACTGTTAATAGAACAACCTGTGTATAAACATCCTAGCTCATGTTTGATTATGTCTGAATTTTTGCAACTTTCATACTCGTAAGTCCGTGTATATAAATTCGGCGATGATTTCATAAAGTTCAGTTGCATTCACCTCGCGCTTCAGTTTCAACATAACTGCTCTCTCACATAATTGGTGACCACCGGAGGACTCGCTCCCTCCTGCCATCCCTGTCACTGCTGTGCCCTTCTGTTTGATGATGTTCCCACCGAACCTGACTGTTCCACACACGCGGCCTCAATGAAACTGTAACTTCACCACCTTTAAGAGCTCCATCAACGCCTCATAACGAAGTGGATAATTATTGAACCTCGACCGATACTGACGGGAATTCTGTACACAGACGCCCACCACATGATGTGCTGCCCACCACATGATGTGCTGCCCACCACACATATACCTGTATACCACACCTCGCTTACACTCCAAACACTGACCTCTCTAGCCACTTACTGACGCCCATCAGTCGCAAATATGCTACTACCACTCCAGATTTAGGGCCACTGTGGAGAAATTTGTGAACGGTTGTCAGTTGCCAAAAAACTTATAAGTAAACCATCGCTTGTGGCGGTGTCCTCCCCTATCATTAATCTTTTCTTTTTACAAGATGCAGGTACAGGTGTGCAATTTTTGGTAGACACTGCTGCTTTCCATTCTCTTCTGCCAAGGCCACTTTCCAGGACATAATGTAGACTACCTTAAGTCTGCGGACGTCCACCTGGTAGCTGCTAATGGATCTGTGATACCCTAACATGGCTATGAAACCCTCACATTATTGTTTGGAAGTGTCAAATATGACTGGAAGTTTCTCGCTGCTGGCGTCACATTGCCAATCTTCGGTGTGGATTTCCTCTCACATATCCACCTCCTGGTTGATGTCGCTCAATAAAGGTTAGTCAACGCGGATTCGTACTCGTCTGTATCTCTCCAAGTCAGCCCCTTCGACCTCGCTCTCCTCAAGAACGCTTCCACTGATGCTTATGCCCACTTCCTAATGTCGTACCAGGAAGTTTTCGGTTCAGTACCCACAGTTCCCGCGAAACAGTATTTATCACCATATCAAGCATCTGGCACTGGATCATTGAGCAGCCGCTAAGCAAACATTTGGTGAAATCGAAGAAATGGGCCTTTACCAAAAGATGACCCATGGTCGTCACCCATACACATCATCTTGAAGAAAGATGGCTCTCTGTATCAGCTTGAGGATTACAGGTGCCTGAGCGTGCAGACAGAACTGGATCACTATCCACACCCGAACATTGCCGACGTGACCTACTACTTTCACAAAGCAAAGGTTTTCTCCATGCTCAATCTCTTGAAGGGGTATTATCAGGTGCCCATGAACCTAGAAGACATCCCCAAGACTGGCATCACCACCCCTTCTGGTACATACACATTCAATTACTTCAGTTTTGGCCTTCGTAATGCTGGGGCCACATTTCAAGGCCTTATGAATGACATCTTATGGGACTTTCCCTTGTGTGTATGTTACGTGAACAACACACTTGTGTTCTCTTCCTCTAAAGAGGTACATCTCCATAACCTACGCATTGTGCTCGACCACCTAAAACAGAACAGCCTTTTAGTCCGGTACGAAAAGCGTACCTTTGGCATCAATAAAGTATCGTTCTTAGGGTACTGCATCACTCCTTAAGAAGTCCACCCTCTTCCTGAGAAGGTAGCAGCCGTTCAAAACTTCCCACGCCCTCAAAGCACTGCAAGAATTCCTGGGCATGATCAACTATCATCACCATTTCCTGCCAGCCATCGCTGCCACTCCTGCCCTCTCTATGCCTCCCTCAAGCGCCAGCCAAAAGACCTGAAGTTGGGATCCCCCTCAAACAGCGGTCTTTTTGCAACGCAAAGGTTCTATCAACGACTGCTGCTCTCACTTTTCCCGTGACACGTGCACCTCTCCTCCTCTCCAGTGATGCCAGCGATGTCGTTATTGGTACAGTACTCAAGCAGGTGGTCAATGGCTCACTCCCGCCATTAGCCTTTTTCAGTAGAAAACTGTCCAAGGTGGAATCCGGTTACTCTACCTTCGACAGCGCATTGCTGGTGGTGCACTTGGCTGTCCGTCACTTTCGCCACTTCCTGGATGATACACCGTTTGTCATTCGCACAGACTCCATGCCTCCATTGCACACCTTCACTCGACAGTTGGACGGCAGGTCTGCCCGCAAATGTTGACATCTCTTTGCCGTTGTTGAGTGCAATTGCACCCTTCTACATATCCATGCAAAAATGAATCCCGATGAAGATGCCCTGTTAAGAAACACATTGGCTGCCATTCACCTGGGATTGGATTACAACACCTTGGCAGAAGCCTAATGAAAAGATCCAGAGTACCAAGCATGTAGGACATCCTGTACATCCTTCTTCTGTGACGTCAGTACCTGCATCCATGCGCCGACAGGTGTTTGATTTCATTCATGGCCTTTCACATCTATCGCGCCGATCTACTGCACAGCTACCGAAGACGAAGTTCATCTGGCACGGTATTACTAAGGATGCTAAGGATTTAGTCCGCGCCTGTACTTCATGCCAAACTTCTAAAGTACATCGACACACTGATTCAAGAGTGGGCATCTTTCCTCAACCTCAGCATTGCTCTTCTCACATTCACATCGACGTTGTAGGTACCCTACCCACATCACAAGGACATCGTTACCTGTTTATCATCATTGACCTCTCCAGTCATTGTCCTGAAGCCATTCCCATGCAAACTGAAATGTCCGCCTCATGGACATCTACCTGACTATCAGGGTGGATAGTGAGATTTGATATCCCTGAACATATTACTTGTGACAGGGGTACCACTTTCACCTCTCAATTGTGCTAATCATTAGCGAATCTCCTGTGACTCATCGTACATTGCGAATCTCCTGTGACTCATCGTACATCAGACAATCACCTACAATCCTACTGCCAACGGAATGGGTGAATGTTTTCATCACACCCTCAAAGCAGCTTTGATGTCCTGCTGCACGGACTCCATTTTGTTTACCCTGCTTCTTTGGGTTCTCCTGGGACTAATGACCACTTCTAAAGCATTATGGATGTGTCGGAAGCTGAAATACTGTATGGTGAACCTTTGGTTATCCCTGATGAAAATTTTCCATACGCAATCTCCTCCGACAATGTCCAGTACCTATGTCACATTGTGAAAAATTTTGCTCCATGCCACCAGACTTACAAGCTCCCAACGAAGCAACACATACCGACAGATCTGCACTCAGTAATGCATGTTTTACTGTGCAATGACACTGGCAAGCCATTGTAAAGGCCCCCTTACACAGGCCCTTTTCTCGTGATCCGTCATATGCTGAAAGCATTCTTACTCAACATTCATGGCATAGAAGACTGGGTCTCCATTGGTCGCCTAATACTTGTATATCTCCTGGTAGATGACCCACCTACAGTACGCCGATATAGAGAGGGGCGCCTTATTTCACATATGTCATTCTTAGTTGGGGAGCCATGTAACACTGCACGTGTTTCATACATGCTCGTACACTGTAAAAGTTTTCCATTTTTATCTTATCACTTGTTCTTCCCTGCACAGCTAACAGACCAACCTGTGTAAGCATGCTAGCTCATGTTTGATTATGTATGAAATTTTTGTGACGTTCTTGCTCGCAAGTCCGTGTATATAAACTCCATGATTGTTTCATAACGTTCAGTTGCATTCACCTCACCTCTTGGTTATGACCTAACGGCTCGCACACACAAATCCATATATCTATTTGATCCTCATGTCCTCTTTTCAATTCCTTCCACTTATAATCTCATCAGTTTTATCTATATGTACAACCATAATCTGACAACTCTCTCAATTTAGATGTATATTAATCGTAATTCTCATCATTACATTAATCACTTGGTCTTCAATCTACCAACCATTATCAAGTACACTTTTCCCCCATGAATATCCATTGCTAATTTTCATTTCAAATAGTGTATAGCCAACTGTCAATCTTCCAAAACACATTTCCATAAGGCTCCTTATTCCAAGTCACTCCAGTAACTCTATAACTAATAACAGCATACTCTACTTCCCATGCATTTAAATCACCTTGCACATACATACATTCTTATATAATCTTAGAATAGTCACTTTCGATGACACTACTGTTTGATTCCCAATAATTTTTTTTGGAGGGGGGGGGGGACATCAACGCCCTCCTCCTATCAGTTGTAGAGACTACCACAATTTACCATACACCAAGTCTGTATTCCCTGTCAAACTTAACAGGATTAATATGCTTCAACAATAATTGATCAGGGATTTTTTTTATATTTGCTTAATTACATAATTTTTAGTTAATTTGGACGAAGAAATATTAAACTTCAATAGCATATACGAGTTCATTTGAATACAAAATTTAGACCTTATTAATAAGTACATAATAACAAAAGCTATAACCGTATACTAAAATTTGCAAAGAGAAATGTTTCAATTTAAAACTGGATTTCTGGTTGGCTTCAGAGTCTTTGAACCATGTCAAACATAATTACTCGAACAGATGCTTCCCGTCTCTCTCTCTCTCTCTCTCTCTCTCTCTCTCTCTCTCTCTCTCTCTCAGGACATAGTTGCGTTCAATTCTAAATTTTATCACCAATTCGTTATTCAAATTCCTTTATTCTATATTTCATCATTTACGACATTTTCTCTCTCTCTCTCTCTCTCTCTCTCTCTCTCTCTCTCTCTCTCTCTCGTTTTAATACCTGTTTTATTTCCTGCATCCTGATTGCTTCGGCGCATCAATTGATTTTTTTTTTATATAAGAATCACTAGAGTCTCTGGTAAATTGAGGCAGCAGTATCATCCAAGTGAGCAGTTTTGTAAAATCGTAGCCTTCTCAATTTCTGTAAAATTGCACAGACTGACTGTCAAACTAATCCAAATATATACAGAATATATATTATACTTTTAGAGCAGTTAAATATAAACTGTTTAAATCTAATGAATATTCATATTTTTCGGAAATCCACGGCGAATAGAAGGGAGAAATGCAGAAAATATCTAAATAATTAAGGTGACATACTCAATCGCTACGCTATGGTAAAATGGTGTGCCACTAAACTACAGTGTTTAAGTGTGCCTCGAAACAATTGTCACGCAACAAGAAAATGTGAAAAACAGTTACAGATTTTGGTTTCAAGTAAGACTCTATCTAACCCGTATGGTTATACTAACAATATCTGAAATAAAAGATAAAAAGTTGTACGCAGAAAATATCAGTCGTTTAAGTCGTTCTTTTTATTTATAATAACTCTACAAAGTATTATAAATTATAGGTATTATGCGGGAAGATGGCTATAGATGTAAGATTGTGGTGTTGATGTGTGATAGGCGTTATCTTGTTTCATCTGTGCGGCTTTGTGCCACCTTATACATTTGAAATGTGATGATTATAATTCCTGTAGTGTTTTAAACATGTATTTCCATTTTACTTTGTGTAGCAGTGTGCTTACGTGTAATGAGTATTATACCCTGGCATTAATTAATATTGATATTAAGGTTCTATGTTGTTGGTAATGTGAGGTTGGCTGCATAGGCTGGAATTTGGTGTTTACATTTTAGAAACTTTGTGGAATCGAGTTTTTTCCAACTAACTTGCCAACTATAACAAATATATCAATAAACTTATCATAATGTTCAAGGTTGCTTCTGAGATATAAAAAAAACATTAGAATATTAGGCCTAGTCAATGATAGCAGTTTAAATCGCTTCCAAGTTCAGTTTATGATATATGTATTATAAATGTATCATAAACGTATCAAGCACTGTCCAAGTCTCGCTCTCGGCGTCTTGTGTCGTTGAAAACTGCCTAAGTGATTGTATATTTGACCAATCACATTGAGTTTGGACTTATGGTACTATCTGGACCCCTGGTTGAGTACCATATTAGCATCAAAGGTTATTCAATTTACTGTCATTTTTTTTTTTATTGACCTGAGGTTTTCTAATAATTACCCCAATGCAGGGTCACAGGGAGTACTGCATCAGTGTACTTCAGGGACGAGATTCCAATCTTTAATAGGATATTGATCCTATTATCAAATGATACAATACATAGAAGAATTTTAGTTTTATCAAAAATATAAATAAAAGGTTTAGTGAACAACACTAGTGACTTGCATTTGTTTGTTTTATAATAGTAGTGAAATAATCAATCTGTTTTTGTGTTACATGGGAATGTCAACAAAATATAGATGATTTTGATGACATAACAGTATTCCTTAAAGAAATTAATTCAAAGGATTATTATCCCTCACAGATAAAAAAAAACAACCTAGATCTTAATCGTACTTATTGCTTTCTACATAGAAAAATTCTAGTTTCAAAAAATATCACAAGAAAATTTAAAACAAATGATACACAATGTAGTTGAAATAGCCAATTATAGTAAAAGTAGGCCTTTGAAGTCAAGATTATTTGAACAACTATACAAAGAGATGATTCCCAGCATGTTAGATGACTAACGTGTATCGAAGTTCGATGGCCGTCGAAAGGTGAAGTGTTAGCTCGTATTCGCAAAAGACAAAAGGAATGAATAGCATTTTTGACGAAGAAAAACAAGGGAAAGTCTATGAATATTATCATAGAGAATTTTAGATTGATTAATTGAAATAATTAACGAAGTTATTGAGTCAATTAAACAATGCAACCGGTAGTGACACATAGGTTGTCATAAGATTATAATTCTTATTTGGAAAAATAAAGCAAGCTCAGGTAATTTTGAGGTTTCTTTCAATGCATACCACTTTCATTGAAAAAATCTCTCTATTGTAGTTAGGCGGTCGATGAAAATATCGACCATCATTTCCACTAGTAAGCACAGACAAATATAATAAATATTATTGGATTCAAAATCTTTTCATAAATGTACCTTCATATGTCGGATTTTATTTGTTTGAAGAAGAACTGGCCACTATTCCTAAGGATTGAGAGCTTAAAATGAAACGTTTGACAGCGCCCAATGATGCATTTTGCATTTTTATACAAGAGGACTAAGGTTATTCCGAATTAGCTAAAAGGGCCTAATCACTTCTGTTGCAATTCTCTACTTCTAATTGATATGTAGCAGACCTTCAATAACATGAAAACTAAGAAGCGAGGAACACTACAGTCAAGTGAAGAAGTGATGATGGTCTCCATATGGTACATTCGACTAAATATTGGAGTCACAAGTAAACACTAAGTACAGGTTTGACACTAAAAAGCTGTCAAGTTAACTGAATATAAATACTGAAATATAGTAAGTTTATGATTATATTATTTTTTGATCAAGTTCCATCTCATGATATTCCAATCTGCCCTTTTAGATTACACAAGATGTACTATGATAGTCTTGTTATTTCTTAGGTGTGCCGTTGGTAAAAAAAAAAAAAGTTGAGAAACACTGAATTAAATGATAATTAAAATTATTAGAGGCAATTACCTTGCCACCAGGTTAAGGATGCAACAAGCAAGGAAAAAGTCCCCCCCACCCCCCCCCCCCCCCCTCACACACACACACCAAAGGTGGTTTAGCGATTTTGACTACCATCCAGAATGTTTCTGATTTCAAGTGATTTTTTATTTCTCACTAGTTTTAATATAAGTTCAACTTTTAACATATTCATTATAAAGATATGGCATTAAAAATTATACTTATATTACTGTATATCCTATACACATATAATGTGCCATTGCATAGTGTAAAAGGGAAATGCAATTCTTTCAGTTTCCCAATTAAAATTCTCTCTCTCTCTCCCTCTCTCTCTCTCTCTCTCTCTCTCTCTCTCTCTCTCTCTCTCTCTCTATATATATATATATATATATATATATATATATATATTATATATATATATATAAATATATATATATATATATATATATATATATATATATATATATATATATATATATATATACATACATATATATATATATATATATATATATATATATATATATATATATATATATATATATATATATATATGTGTGTGTGTGTGTGTGTGTGAATTTTTTTAAAACTTATAGGTCAAGATAAGTTCTGCTCTGATATTCAGAAAATAGTAAAGAATTGATAATTAATAACATAATCATTATCTCTAACGCCTATTGACGCAAAGGGCCTCAGTTGAATTTTGCCAGTCGTCTCTATCTTGGGCTTTTAAATCAATACTTCTCTATTCATCATCTCCTACTTTACGCTTCATAGTCCTCAGCAATGTAGACCTAGGTCTTCCAACTCTTCTAGTGTCTTGTGGAGCCCTATTAAAAGTTTGGTGACCTATCTCTCATGGGGAGTGCGAAGAGCATGCCCAAACCATCTCCATCTACCCCTCACCATGATCTCATCCACATATGGCATTTGAGTACTCTCTCTTATAGTTTCATTTTTAATCCTATTTACCTCCCAATATCCTTCTGAGGGATTTGTTCTCAGATCTACTAAATTGGTTGGATAGTGTTTCATTGTCCTACCACGACTCATGTCCATACAGTAATACAGATCTCGCTATACTGATATATAGCCTGATTTTAATTTGTAATTAAAAGCGATTTGATTTCCAAATTTTACATAGCTTAGCCATTGTCTGATGTGCTTTTTGTCAATCTTTCATTAAAATCCAATTCTTAAGACCCTGTATCAGAGATTAGAGTTCCTAAATTTTCAAATGATTCCACTTCATTAATCCATTCTGGTAAGCAAGCTTTGCAAGTCCTGTGGCGTTTTGCTAATTTCGTTACCAATCCAGTCCAATCTTTCTCCGCCTTTCCCAACTGTTTTATGCATTACAAAATCCATGAGGAGGATAAACAACATAGTTAGCACTTGCTATGCTCATGAACAGATAATCAAATTTACTTATTTAGGAGGAACTCCATTAAAACGAAGGAGACTCCACAAAATTGGCCAGTACACTCTATCAAAGGCTTTTTCATAGTCCACAAGTGCCGCAAAAAGTGGATATCTATATTCTATACATTGCTGTACAACTTGTCGTAAAATTATAATTGGGTCAGTAGAACTTCTACTTTTTCTAAATCCTGCTTGTTCATCTCTCAGCTTTTCTTTAATCTTACTCTCTAGTCTCTTCAGAATGAGCATAATATCCATTTTCATGAAAACTGTCATAAGTGTCATACTTTTGTAATTATTGCAATCAGTCAGATCTAATATTTTTGTCGTTATCACGAACACTTCTAGCTCCCATTTATCGAGCGTTGCCTCCCCATGCCACATTCTACAAGATAATATTGTAAGTATTTTGGGAGTCACTGCATTTTCGGCCCAAATCATCTCGGCAGTTATTCCATCGTAGCCAGGGGTTTTCCATCACTTGTGTTTTTTAATTATTGCTTCAACTTCAAATACACTGAATTCATTCATGGGCACATCGAAGTCTTCCTCAGCTTCAGGAATATCAATCAAATTATTCCTTCCATACCTCCTATTCAAGACCTCACTAACATTTAATGATAAATCAAATTGCATTCTTCAAAACATTTCATGGTTGTTCTCTCAGATTTTTTGTAATGCAAAAATTAACAGCTTTCTTTAAATTCCTAATTCTACCCAATCATCAAACCAGGGTAGTCATTTCCTCAGGATGGTGACTACCTGCGAAGGAAACCAATTGAAAAACTTTACTACAGAATTCAATTGGTTACGTTCCATTTTATGGAAGGATTATAAATTTACATCCAAAATTACCGCGATCTCCGCAGGGTGTCTGTGACCTTACGAGGTAATGGCTAGATTAGCTTCAAGCAAAAACGCTATATTTCATGTGAACGTTTTTTTATTTCTATTATGCCTGTGTGCGTGGCCGAAAGAGAGAGAGAGAGAGAGAGAGAGAGAGAGAGAGAGAGAGAGAGAGAGAGAGAGAGAGAGATATGGCAACAGGATACAAATAATACTTAATTATGATGCTACGCTTATGCCTTTTGTTTTCGGTATTCCAAATGGCTACAGGAGAAAAGTAACTAAAATTCAAAACAGGAATAATGTTATGAACTACTTATGATAATAATTACCTCCGCCAACAAAGTTGGAAGGAGGTTAGGTTTATTCTGTTTGTGTGCTTATTTGACTGTATGTGTGTGTGTTTGTTTGTTTGTGAAGAGCTTCCTGGGCACAATTTTAATGGTAAGCTAATAAAACTTTCAGAGAATAACTTATGTAAAAAGCTGGAAATGATTAATATATGGAAGGTAAAGGTCAAAGGTAAAGTCGTCAAGCAAAATGTTCAATTCACGTAATCAGTCATAAGTTTGGACATCGTTGTCTTAAGAGATTTCAAACTTGGTTCATATCTGAGTGTATGAAAATCCACGACAATTAATACATAAGGCCAAAGTTCAAGGCTAAGATCGAGTGAAAGAGCGAGAAATAAGCTGCTGCGGCAGAGGTCTATGCTCTACTGATTTCCCTTCTACTTAAACATTATTTTACATTATATCATTATACTATCACACAAGATTATTCATAAGTTCTTCGAAAAGGGACAATGAACTACGTACTAAAGCAGTATAGGACCCAGTATCATAGTGAGAATTAATTTGGACAATATACAGACCCTATTTTTTATTCCAAACTTATGTCCATACATGGCGAGGCACTATACACTATTTACAAAAGAGGATAATAATGGCTAAGGATATAGGAGTAAGTCTACAGATACATGTATGGATAAATCCAGATAAATCAATTTGATAACAATAGTTTTACAAGGAAAATCATTCTCCTTCCAGAATGGGTTCGAGTTTCGTGTTCAGTGTAGATTTTGTACAATTTTTTTTTTAAACATTTTATTAGGCTACATAGGAATTTGATCCATTAATTAGAGAACCCAACAGTGTAGAGGTCATTGTGACCTATTATACAAAGAAAGTTCCAATAATTGTATGTTTGATGTTATGTCTATAATCATGTTAAGAATGGTAATAGTTGTAACGCCAATGGAGAATAGCAGTATTAATTTTTCAGCTATAGCTGTAGAAACACACGAGAGAGAGAGAGAGAG
>NC_090725.1:21364207-21371707 GCF_036898095.1 Palaemon carinicauda | reverse complement strand
CCTGGAGAATTTGAGTAAAATCTGGGACCAATATGTCTTAGACTTTGTCAGTGTCGTTTACTGTATTGCAATATTCATGGTCTGCATGCAAATATTCAAGACCTGCAGTTACATCGTATGATATTTTGTGCTCAGAAACTTTGGTTTCGAATATGAGGCACTCATCTGAGCTCCTTATAAGTGGTTTTAAGAAGCCAATAATCTTGAAACGGTATGCAATTCCTAGGGCCAGGGGAATGGCGGTGTATATTAGGACTGAGTACCATTCTTCTCATAAGTTCTGCTATGATTGTGGATGACATCTTAAGATTCAGGTAATAAAAGTTTGTGGCAGGAGTAACAAATTTTATACATGCTCGATCTACCGGAATCTAGACATAGATGATTCTATCCTTGACTGTCTTCTTAACATTATGACTAAGATACAAGATGGTAGAAAGGCCTCTTTTGTTTTTGTTGGTGATTTCCGTTTCTCCTATTGATCGCCATGGCTTGATAGCTTTGGACGTTGCCTCTGAATCAGCCTGTAAGCAAATCATAAGTGAAACTACTCACAGGTCTGGTAAATTTTTGGATCACATATACACCGACTCCCCTTGCATTATAACAAGTAAGGTTGGTTCTCCTGTTGGAACATCTGATCATGCTTTGATTTCATTAGTAGGGAAGACTAAGCTGCCTATTCCTGATGTATCATACTCGTGTAAGATTTATATGAAATCTCAGGCAGACTGGAATGCCGTTTTGAGTGATCTTTTGGGCTTGAAGTGGTCACAATTGTATAATAGTGTAGATCCTGTTTTTCCTTTCAATGTGAATCTAGTCACTATAATTAAAAGGCGTATCCCTTCTCGTGTGCTAAGATACAAAGTGAAAGAAAAACCCTGATTCAAGGCTGATTTTAGATGTGCTTATATGGAGAAACCGAAAGTCTATCATCTTTGGAGGGGTAACAGATCACATTGACTTGGACTAATTATACTCAGCTTAGATCTTTTGCTCGTAGTGTTTATGATTCAAATAAAAAGGAATACAATTTAACCATTAAAATCCCTTTCTGGTGCAACTCAGGAATATAAGTGGTGGCTACCCTTAAATCTATACTCTTTGGTGTAGACGCAACAATTCCTCCTTTACTTAAACCAGAAGGCTCGGCTCTGTCATTCACCATCAAAAAGGAAAAGGCAACCCCTTTGGCTGACGTGTTTGACAGTAAGTAATGAGAAACTTGATGTAACACATTCCATGTTTCCTGAGGCTAAACAAACTAAATTAGTTTAGCTTTTTGGTCTCTTTAAATTAAAGCTCTCTAGACGGACCTTGATACCTATAGACGTGTACACCCAAATGGTATTTTTCCTTTGTATTTTTATAAAGAATGAAGATTTCGTAGGTCCAAAGTTATCTGATATTTTGTGCAAGTTAGCAAGAAGAGGAGCCTTTAGCACTTGTTTGAGAATCAGTAATATTACTCCATTATGTATATGGTTTGTGGTAGTTCAATTCAAACTGATTGCCACCCTATTTCCATAACTCCCATATTATTTAAAGTTTTTAAATGTATTTTGTTAAAACGTCGAAAAATGGTTGTGGAAGGCATCATCCGTTCCCTGATTTGAAATTTGGGTTTTGTAAAGGCCTTGGAGCATGTGATGCCCTTCTTATAATCTCCACTACTGTACAGAAATCCCTTGATTGTGGTCTGGAAGTTTGTTTAATTGGCCTTGATTTTAGTGGTGGCTTTGACCGTGTTAATCATGAGTCCTTTGTTTTCAAACTAAAATAGTTGTGAGTGGGTCATTCATTTCATAGCATCATTACTGAATTTTTAGTGATAGGTTGCAAAGATTGGCTGTTGATGGGGACCATAGTCAGTATAGGAATGCGATATCTGGTGTTCTTCAAGGTAGTGTTCTTGGCCCATCACTTTTCATACTATATACACGTGACATGTGGTTTGGCCTAGAAAACAAGCTTGTTGCATAGGCAGATGATGCAAGTCTATTTGCATCAATTTCATCTCCTGAATGTAGATTTCGGGTTGCAGAATCCCCTAATAGGGATCTAACTAGAATTAGTGCCTTGTGAAAATTATGGGACATTAAGTTGAATCCAGACAAAAGTCTAAGTATGATTGTAAGTAGGTCAAGGACAGTTGCTCCTCAACATCAGGATCTCAGCATTGATAATGTTTCTTTCACTGTATGCCACTTTTAAAACTTTGTGTGATTTTCGTCAAACAAATTTACTTTTGAGAAACACATTGGGCTTTTCTCTTCTTCAATTGCACAAAATAATTGGCTTATTGAGAAAGTCTTTGAGGAATTTTGGTGATAAGTCTATTGTGGAGAGATGTTTTAATTCCTTCATTCTACCTTGTTTTGAATATAGTTCTCCTGTCTGGTATTCAGCAGCTGATTCCCATCTTAATTTGTTGGACCTGAACTTGCAGTCTATTAAATTTCTTATTCCTGATCTAGATATTAATCTCTGGAACCGTATTTCTATTAGTTTGTTATGCATGTTGCATAAGATTTTTCGTAATTCTGACAATCCTTCACGTTCAGATCTCCACA
Organism: Palaemon carinicauda; assembly: GCF_036898095.1. Classification (NCBI taxonomy): domain Eukaryota; kingdom Metazoa; phylum Arthropoda; class Malacostraca; order Decapoda; family Palaemonidae; genus Palaemon; species Palaemon carinicauda. The sequence goes on along the minus strand of NC_090725.1, from coordinate 21,369,131 downwards.
CTACACTGTATTCTAAGTTTTGTTACAACTTTGATCAAGTTGCATAATGATCTTCCTAATCGGGTAGTTGAATCGGTAGAACATAAAAATTTCAAACTTGCAGTAAATGTTTTTATGTTGAACGTGCTTGATATAAGACTCCTTTTATAATTTATATATGATAGATCTGTTTAAATGTTGGTACAGTTTTTAAAATATCATATTTTATCTTCTTATTACTTTTCGTATATTTTATTTATTTCCTTATTTCCTCTCCTCGCTGGGCTATTTCTCCCTGTTGGAGCCCTTGGGCATAAATCATCCTGATTTTCCTACTAGAGTTGTAGCTTAGGTAGTAATATTATATATATATATATATATATATATATATATATATATATATATATATATATACATATATTATGTATGTATGTATGTATACATGTATATATATATATATATATATATATATATATATATATATATATATATATATAATGTATCATATATATATATATATATATATATATATATATATATATATATATATATATATATATATATATATGTGTGTGTGTGTGTGTGTGTGTATATATGTATAAATATATATAGATGTATATATATGTATGTATAATATATATATATATATATATATATATATATATATATATATATATATATATTACTTATTCTTAAGCTGCAACCCTAGCTGTAAAAGCAAAATGCTATAAGCCCAAGGGCTCCAACAGGGAAAATAGCCCAGCGAGGAAAGGGAATAAGGAAATTAATTGCAAGAGAAATTTAATAACAATAACAAATTTAGAATAAATCTTTCATATATAAACTAATAAAACTTCCAAATAACAAGAGGAAGAGAAATAAGATCAAGTGTACCCTCAAGCGAGAGAATCATACCTTAAGACAGTGGAAACCTATGGTACAGAGGCTATTGCACTAACCAAGACTAGAGAACAATTGTTTGCTTTGTTAGTCCTTCTCCCAGAACAACTAAAGTGCAGTAGTTAACCCCTTGCTGAAGAAGAATTATTTGGTAATATTAGTGTTGTTAAGGGTATGAGAACAGGAAAATGTGGAAGGAATAGGCCAGACTATTCAGTGTATGTGTAGGCAAAGGAAAAATCAGCTGTAACCGGAGAGCGGTATCCAATGTAGTTCTGTCTGGCCAGTCAAAGGATCCAATAACTCTCTAGCTGTAGTATCTCAACGGGTGCCCTGGCCAACCTACCATCTAGTTAGCCAACTTCTTTTTCAGATCTTGTATTTGCACAGTTGTTGCAGTACAATTTCTATACAATATGCAGAAAACTTCAATATAGGACATACTTAATACCACGGCACGAACATTTTTGTGCATTTGTTAAGTATAATGTTTGGCAAGTAGTGCGATACCCATGATAGATATGGTTGGTAAGAATTGTCTCATCTGATACTGGGAAATTCTGTACGAAAGGAAAATTAGCAGATGTTAACCAGTAAGTAGTAGATGAGATAATGTGCTATTTAATTTCGAGTTAGGAGTTCCTAACCAACTTAACTTACTACAGATCGACATTAAATCCAACATCTACTATATTTTTTGGTTTCCTAATATGTTACAATATCCAACCTACTACAATAAATGGAGATGAGATATGACCATTAGTTCAAGTTACGGATTGATTGATTGATTGATTTAAAGTTTTCAGGCATCCTGACATATTAGGTCATTGACTGTTACGAAAAACCAAGTCAAAGAGTTCTACATCTTTCTCAAATCTGCATTCCTCACTACATTAATTAAGTAAAAGCTAGAAACGTGTCCTTAAACAAACATGCTGACACCAAACCCTATCATTTTTGAGCGAAATAATTTTATTTTTTTGTTTTGAAAATCTCGATTGCTTCTACACCTGCCACCTACGGTTGTCCGTATTTGACCAGATATGGATGCAACATGAAATCTATTGTACATGAGTGCAAGTGCTGCATTTACGTATGCATATACATTTTTTTCAGCAAAGTTTCTTATTAAACCAAGGTAGAAAGAGAGACAGGCATACTTTATACAACACTGGTCGAACCGGATGTCAAACTTTGCACTCTTGTCTGTAGAGAGGAACAGTTTAATTTGCAGTCTAAATTACTTTGCCTGTGGTGTCTCACTAAAACATTAATTCATAGACTGCAGATGAACTTTTTTTTTTTTTTTTTTTTTTTTTGTCATTGACATTGCATATTTAGAACACATTCTAATTTTCTACGTATTTGATTAGAAATAATCCTTATTTTATCAGGAATCTGTTTCAATGGTAGCTAACTCGTTTCCTATTTTCCTTGCTGTTTGATACATATGCGCCATGTAAATGTACGCATAATTTCGTAAATGGACATATGGATACATTCTCATGTAAGATAATCTACGCCCACTGCTATTACCGTATGATAAATAGATGACTTAGACGACAAATTGGGAAAATACAAATTCTTTTTATTAATCCAAGTACATGTGAGATTTTTCCTTTTTATAATGAGAGAAATATAAAGTATTGCAATTTACCTTTATCTGCGATAAGAAGCTCTTTGGTTTTAAGACAGTAGGCATATCAATAGCAACTTTCACGAAGTGCTAATAACCTTAAATCTTCTGAAAGCGTGTTTCCTTTTATTGCTTCATATATAAGAGTCAGGTCATGTTAAGCACCTATCGAGGCCATGTTGCCTCGCTCTCAATCTTTCGTTCCTTGCCACTAACGACGCCGTGTTCCTTGCAAAAATTGCCCTCTTTCAAATCATTGGAACAAAGCTATACCAGTTAAGAGAAATTTGTTTTGATAACAGCGTTGCTCCCATCATTATAATTGGTCGCTGATGAATACGAAAGGATTTATAAAAACAATGGAAAGCTTTCCTGCATCATACTTGGTTGTTTTGGGGGAGAGATTTTGCTTGAATCAAAACGAGGCATAAATTCAAACGCAGCAATACATGGCACCAATTAATGTTCCGTGTTTATTCGGGATTACATCGCATCAGGGAAGATGATAAATCATATATTCTTTGTATATCGCTATTTCATTTTCGTTTTGTTTTACATATTTGTTTATTGAAAAGCAGCAAGTGCATACAAAGTTTTAATGACAACTCTAGACACGGAAAAGACTTTGTTGAAGCTCTTGTATTGGATTATAAATTAAAAATTATTTCAATCCAATCAAATGGTGTTTAAATAATTTTTTTTACTACACTCACTAACAATATTATAATTTTAATGAACATTGTACCAGAATGTAACCTACGGTTTTTATTATCATTATCAATCGAATTGACTTCTAGCACATATTTTTTTAACCATATGGATAGGTGAAGGTAGCTTACCGAATATTATATAATTTCCCCAGATTTAGCAGCTCATTTTATTCAATGTTTACCAAAGGAAGTATCTCTGTCTTATATAGAGGATGGCATTTTCTTGAGTTACTTCCTTATAATGCCCAATTAAGATGTCACTATATCTCCTTCAATCTTTCTGTCTTTACGTGACAAACCCAGAGGCGTTTTTTTCTGGTTTTAACTTTAATTTATTGTTCTTGCTTGTCAGTGTATAAAACAAGGGCCTCATGATTACCATGATCAAGTCCAACTGAGATCAATCATATGGACTTCCTTGCTATAATTAGGAGATTTCTGTGTAACATTGGAAATTGTAAAAAGGTCATCACTTGCTCTAAGACCTTTACAAAATCTAGACTGTAAATTAGGAGGACGATGTTTACAGTCAGCATACCTATTTAGACGTTTTTCCAAAAGACATTAAAAACTTTAGATTATATGGAAGCTATGGAAATTGGGCGGAAATCGTCAGGGCTACAGCTGCCACAAAGACAATTGTCTAATGAAGTAGCATTACCAGTTCTCCAATACATGCAAAAAGGATATCTTGCTAACTTGCGAAAAATAACTTACAACTTAGGAAATAACAAATCCATTGTCTTTAAAAAAAAAACGGGAAAAATATCATTTAGGTCTACACCTCCATGAACATCAAGGGCCAGTAGGTGTTTGTAATTTCACGGGATCTAAAACTCAAACAAATTAATTAGCTTTAGGATAACAAAAATAACTAGTTACATAGAGTTTCTCATTACTTTGGTCATTATCAAACACATCAGCCAAAAGGGTTGCATTTTCCTTTGGGCAGAGTGCCAGAGCCATCTGGTTCAAGTAGAGGAAGAATTATTAATAAGTTTACAACAAAGATTTCGGATTTGAGGGTAAACCACCATTTATGCTCCTGAGTTTACAAGAAAAGGTTTCTTTTATGGTCCAATTGTATTTTTTTTCAGTTGAAGCATAAACTGTCTGAGCGACAGCTCTTAGCCGATCTGTTGCCTTCGAAAAATGATAAACCCCTTGCTTCTCCAAATAAAAACGTTTACAATCACCATTCAACCATGGTTTGTCTTTCACTAGGTACTTTAACGCACGCGAAAAAAAAAGGCTCAGCCCTTGTATACATTTGTGATCAATTCAAATGCAAAAAATCACTCAAAATGGCATTCCAGTCTGCTTAAGCTTTTATATACTGTATTTATACAAAGATTATGACACTTCAGGGACAGTGTTTATTACTAAAGAACATAAGCGCCCCAACTACATTTCAGGCACAGTGTTTATTACAAAAGAATATAAGCGCCTACACTACATTTCAGGGACTGTTTATTAATAAAGAATATAAGCGTCCCAACTACATTTCAGTGACAGTGTTTATTACTAAAGCATATAAGCGCCCCAACTACATTTCAGGGAGAGTGTTTATTACTAATGAATATAAGCACCCCAAATAAATTTCAGTGACAGTGTTTATTACTAAAGAATATAAGCTCCCAACTACATTTCAGGGACAGTGTTTATTACTAAAGAATATAAGCGACCACACTACATTTCA
>NC_090725.1:21349207-21356707 GCF_036898095.1 Palaemon carinicauda | reverse complement strand
TTTCAAAGCTAATCTGGTTGATTACTGAAATGTCCTGAATGCAGAATATTATTTCATCCCTAAATTGATAGATGTAATTAATTCAGTTATCACAGTTGCCCAAACATTAAATAGGCATTTGCTTACTAACCAAGACGTTCGAACTTCATAGTTGCCAATGAAAGTTGACAAAAGATTGGTAATATTCTTCATCAGAATATAAAACGTAACAGAAAAATAGTCTTTGGGGAAGCAAGTAACAATACTTAGATGAATTTTAGTAACTTCAAACAATTTCCAGGAGGGAATATTGAAACTTGCCCCTTATAGGTCTTTCAACATCTCAAAAGAGTTAGTATTTAGTGGACCCCTGTATAACTTTTCACAAAAAAGACATTTTGATTAGCAGCCCCTTTTATATCTTTTGCCATTTAAAAAGGTAGACAGAAGGAACACTATCCTTAAAGTTTTCAGTTAAAAGCTTTCCATACTATGTAGCAAGGGGCTATCTCCTATTGAGACTCGTGAAGTTTAGAAGGCCTGTACAGGGCTTAAACTGTTTTAAATATGACAAAGGCATGTTACAATATGACAGTTGGTAGACATGGTATGTCTGCTCAAAATAGCTGATTTTGCTGGATATTAAACTGCAGTTAATTTGTTTCCATTGTTAATATAGTCGTTCCCAAAATTACGTTAACCCTAGAAACAATTTTTAGCAAGATATCCTTGTAATAGTAAGTACACAATACATAAGTATAGGTAGTTCCAAAAAAGGTGATGGTGGCTAATAAACACCATGAATAAACATACTCCTGTTGTAAAAATAGGAAGGAAACTTATCCCTAATTATGACTCATTGGTCTACTCGAAATGCAAGGGTGGAAAATTCTCATATTAGATTTCTACCCCTTAAGGAATTATTAAAAACAAATCTTTAACTCATTCCAAAAATGGATCTCTTTCTAATTCCAGTTCCCCTAATATGGTTTTTTAATTTGGCTCTCAGAGGACATCTAAATTTTCGTCCAAGTCTGGTTCACCCTCTTCAACTAAATTACTTACAAACATCTCTAGCTTGCCAACCAACTTGTCTTGAATAAAATGAGGGTGCCACTCTCCCTAGGAATTGGGTTTGGTTGACTTACTTTTCTTTATTTCTGGATACAAAAAAAAAAAAAAAATCTCAGGTGTAGCAGGTAAATATTTGTCACTTCAACAAAGGAAGTTGAATTGTAAGGATGATTATGCATTTCCCCGTGATAGAAGCATAGAAAACCAGCCTGACTAAATAATTCCCTATAATTATCAAATGTCCTACTATTATGAATTATACATTTCAAGCTGAAAAATCTTTAATTACCTAATCCTATTAAAACTGGATACATCAAAATTGCTTTCTCAGCATAACAAGAAAATACCAGAGTTCCTCTTTCTTCCAAGATAAATATGTTAAATCACGAGTTTGTCAAGCCTACATCTTCTCTCAGAGAAAGCATGTATAAGTTGTAGCATAAATAATAATAATAATAATAATAATAATAATAATAATAATAATAATAATAATGATGATGATGATTTACAGTCGTGTTAGAGATTATGCCAAACAACTAAATGTTATGCTTCATGGTCACAATCTAGGAACTGGGGGCTTACAGAAGACCATAGTAAGCCATCATCATTTTAATCCTGAATTAAACTGAATTATTCAATTTATCACTCTCGTTTCCATATAGGAGATTATTCTCTAAATATGACTGGTAAGAGGTTCAGCTATTATTGTACACAAGTTCCTCCAATAGTATGGCTTAAATTGGAATATGTCTTTGCAATGACTATCAGTATAATTCCAAACGCTTGACCATTTGTTCCCTGTAAGTTCCTCCTAGGTGAAGTTTCAGTGAGAATGATTTTTCAAATGCAATAGGTCAGTTTGCTATAGAGAGATATCAGTGCCCTTGATCCTCTAAAGGGTAATATTGGATTCAGAAGGATAAGTACTAGAATATGATATTATCAATAATCTAGTGACTGTATACTGATGGCTCAATGACTTTCTATACTACCTATGGCAATTAGTTATCTGATACAGACTTGGTTTTTTGCTGCTTCGGTATCCATCTAAATTATGTATGGTCAGTAGATGAATATTTGAATTGAAATGGCCATTTACCAATTCAGAAGTATGTTGACAATACACCAAGTGAATCTTTTCATAAAAGGAAACTTGAAAAGGTTGATTGATTTTAGCAACTCCTGTTGAGGGATTACCCCAGACAAAGAATTTAAATATTTTAGCAGCCATATTAAAGCAATGGAAGTTTTACTGAAGCAATATTGAAAAATGCAATCAAGGCAATACCAAAAACTGAAGGGAAGCCTTATAAACATGCAGTTCCATGTTTGTAACAATACATGTTCTAAGAAAGATTACTACAAAATACTACTCTTCTCAATGAGGCATGATATATAAACTTGTCTTATAAAGAAAGTATTGAGAAATGCAAGAGAAAAACAGTTATACTACATCAAGGGAATCAAGAAATGTAAAGCTTAGTAACATTGTTATTACTCCAACTTTACCCACTTGGAATGGTCCATCAGATGTTGCTAAAAATCTAGGTCTACAAATTTTTTACTATCCCAAGCCAGGAAAACTATTCTGGCAAGTTTCAAAGAATTCGTAGATCTCACATCGCTTTATCTTAGCATCAATTGCAAGGAGAAATATAGGTAAATTATCCCTTATCTGTTTTCAGTAGAGGCCACCCCTCTGATGGTCTGACACTTTGCTATAGCAGAGGGCCTTGAGAGCGTCGATGATGGGTTGGGTAATGGCGATGGGTTGATTTATCCACCGTTGCAGGTTCAACCATACTGCTAGGGCCAGTTTGAGAGACCAGAATAAGACTGGACCTCAATAAGCTGTTTTCTTTATTTCAGTTTTTTTTTTTTTTTTGCTCTCGGAATTTTGTTCATGGCAGCTGTTAGAACACGATCAGGTTTTGCATATGCTTCAAATTTAGACGCCATCTCCCTCTGGCAGACCCATTGGGTGCAGACTTAGTATGTTAGAGTTGGGCTTCAGTGATCCGGTTTTAAGTCACTCATATTTACCGGTGATGGATGATGCCAGACATTGAAGTCGTCAATGGGAAGGGTAACTACCCCCACTGACCGGTGTATTCCCACCTAAAGAGAGGAAGCCCCGCTCTAATAGAGTAATGGTCCCCGCTAAAACTTCTTCTCGTCTTGAGCCACATGGGATAGGAAAACTGACATCCTCTGATAAGAGGCGGATGCCTCGGGTTGCTGCTTATTTGCAAACGAACCTCTCTGATGACGACCTGGAAAATACGAATATGGATCTCAGTATTGGCAACTCCAACTCAGATTCTAATATTGTAACATTAGAACCCTATTCACGTCATGTAGAGAGAGAGAGAGAGAGAGAGAGAGAGAGAGAGAGAGAGAGAGAGAGAGAGAGAGAGAGAGAGAGAGAGAGAGAGAGATACATACATAAAATGTGAATGTTAGTAGAGCCAATAATGAAATATTGAAATATGTGGAGGGCAGCCAAAAATTCTTCCAAGTAAAATGGAAGTCTCTTGATAGAGAAACTATCACCCATAAAAGCGAAAGATTGTAAGAACTTTTAAGTTTGGATGATTATAGTGTCAAATGTTTTTTTTTCACCCCATTTTTAACCAGAGTAGGGGTTTGATATATGCTCCAAAGTTACTAGAGATGGTGGAAAAAAATTAAGGATGAACTGAAAAAGTCAAGTAGTAAAAGTAATAAGAATGTAAAAGGGAGTTGGAGAACTACGTGTTCCTCTTGCTACTTTAGTTATAACTTTTGATCAGTGTAGGCTACTTGACTTTATTAAAGATAGTTGGCTATATTTGAAGGTGAAGCCATACATCCCTTCACTATTGCTGTTACTATTGCCAAATGCCTCGGCATTTAAGCCAAAAGTGCAAGGAAAAATGAAATAAGTCAGTTCTTTGTGCCAACTGTGAAAAAAAATAGTCGCAGAACATGCACAGAAAATTCAAGTTGTATTTACTGTGGGAAATCACACCCAGCTACATCTAAAAGCTGTGTTAAGGTCATTTTTGAAAAGGAAATTCAGGCCATTAGGACCTTGGAAAGGGTTACTTTTACGGAGGCTCATAAAAGAGCTATTGAAACGCAGATAAGGCCAGGGCAACCTTTTTCATTGGCTTTGAAGAGAAAATTGCCAAAACAAGCTGACGAAAATAGTATCGTCACTTCAAACATAAAGAAAAATATGAAAGTAGATAAAAAAGATGAGTACCATTGCAAATTTATATCCGGAAAGTGTATAAAAAACAAAACAGATACTTAATGAACAGAAAAATATTAAAAGGTCATCTCCCCCACCCATTCTAAACACTAGTACAAACCTCTCTCAGGCCGTTTCCTTGCCTGATTTGATGGATTTTTCACTTAAAACCAATTTACTCTGTGCACCTGTAGTGGGGAAGGTGCAAAAGCCAGGTAGCTCACCACCTTTCAATTGAAAAAGAGAGACACACTTCCATCTCTCTCGCCCCTTTCCATAAGAAACATTAAAGTTATGACTTCATATAAACTTGATATCTTTTCTGCTGTTGTTTCCAATCAACTGAAGACAACTTGAATAAATTAGAAATTTAAGTTAAAGTACACCATCCATCTCAACAATTTTATCAAAAGGGCACAAAGAAAAAAGCAAACCAAAAATTCAATCTACCAAGACCCTCTCTAAAGAAATCACCGATAAATAGTGTTAGATAAAAAATTGCCAATGGGAAGACTTCATCCAAGGTGTCTTCCAGAAAATAAACCATAGTTTTTTTATACATTTTATAATAGAATTGTCAGGGTTTAAGGGCCAAATATGAAGAATTTGAGTTCCTCTTTCATGAGTACTCCCCTATAATTGCATGTCTACAGGAGAGCAAGCTCGATGCTAATACTCCTCGTCCTCGGGGGTTTGTTAGCTATAGTATGGTGGAAGTCTTGTATACGTTCGTGGAGATGTTCCCCAAATATCTATGTCTATTTTTACCCCTCCACAGGCAAAGAGAAGATACACAATTTTCTCTCTTTAATTTCTTCCAAATGACAAAATCTTGTATAATAATTTAGCAGAAGTGATTCAACAACTTCCTCATCAATGGTAGACATCCTTTATGGGGTGATGTTTTAGCAAATGCAAAGGATAACATTAAATCCTCAGTTGTAGAGAATAAAGATGTAGGACTCCTTAATACAGGTGAGCCACACGCCTTCACGTCCAGACAGGTACCTTGTCATGCATTGACCTTTCAATAGCAAGCTCTATACTAGCTGCCTTCTTGATTTCGTTTGGAGAGCATTAGATGATTGGCTTACTAGTGATCATGCACCAATCATTATAAACACCAACAATGGTCCACCTTTACAGAAATTGCCACAAGGTGGACTGGAGTGGATTTCAGGAGCCAAGCTGAAGGGAATGCAGAATTGAAAGTGCTGATGATGCTTAATCTTACTGAATGGAAGTGTCCATACAGCAGGGGTCAATTCGATTTTCAAAATTACAGGGTTATTCAGACGGCGACCAGTCCCCCAGTGATCTTTAGAAGCTAGGCGCCAGTCTTGGATATCTTTTGTTTCCTCCATCAACTACACCACCATCTTCTATATGGAGAAAAGTATAAAAGATAGACAAAATTACCCCCAATCCAGCAACAGTTTTGAATGTGAATGGTCAGCATGTGACTGGATTATCTTAGGTTGGCAATGCCTTGGCTGATCCTTTCTACTATGTATCATATGCGTGAAGCAGCTCCTGGTCACCAGCATAGAATCATTGAAGAACAGAAACGGCTAAATCTTGCAACAGAAAAGGAGAAATCTTACAATGTTTCTTTTACTGAAAGGGAATTTGATTCCACACTTGCTAATTGCAATGAGACAGCCCCTGGACTAGATGGAATTCCATATGCAATAATTAAACGTGTACCTGTTAGTACTAAGTTATTTATTTTAAGCATTAATCTCAAAATATATCATAGTTATCCAAGTGTTTAGGAACTAACCATTATTTAACCTTTCTAAAAACCGGTAAGAATAAGTTTTTAGCTGAAAGCAATCGACAAATTGTATTGACATCTTGTTTATGTAAGTTCATGGAGAAAATGGTCAATTAAAGACTGATGTGGTACCTGAAGAACAGGGGTATTTCATCATGTATCGAGTGGGGATTTAGAGAAATGCACTCAATGACGGAAGCGTTGTTACAACTTGAATCCTCTATTTATGAAGCCTTTCCTTCTAAACAGCACCATGTAAGTCCGTTTTTTTTACCTTGAAAAGGCATATGATTCTGCATGGAGATATAGTATACTTAAAGCCATTTATAATGTGGGATTGAGAAGATCTACCATCGTTTATTTAAGCCCTGTTAGAGAAGAAGTATCAGGAAGAAGGAGTTCCCAAGGGTAGTGTGCTAAGTGAAACTATTTGTGTTAGCCATTAATGAGATATCCTCAAGATATTCTCTGGACATTGTTTGTGGATGATCTCTCCATATCATTTACTGGAGCTAGAATGTCAATGGTTGAGAGAAAATTACAACTTTCAATCGAGAAAATAATTCATTGGGCTGATATGAATGGATTTAAGTATTCAACAAGCAAAAGTATTGCTCTCCATTCATGTTGTATTCGAGGAATACATTCAGATATGCTTATTTACATTAAGGGTCAATGGATCCCATGTGTAAGTGAAGCTAGAATTCTAGGATTTATATCTGACTGCAGGCTTATATGGGTACCTCACTTGAAAACCATAAAAATAGTGTCTTGAGGCTCTGAATCTTTGAAAAGTTCTGTCCCATATATCGTGGGGAGCAGACCGCATAACAATTTCAAAGTTATACAAGGCATTATTTTTTTTTTTAAATAGTGATGGTTATGAAATATACTCCTCGGTCACCCCAAGTCGATCAAAGATTTTAGATTCTATACACCCTACTGGTATCAGATTGTTCACCGGAGCCTTTAGTACTTCTCCTATACCAAGCCCCCTTGTTGATGCTTGGAGAATTACCTTTAGACCTTTATCGAAACTCTTCTATTCTTTGGTATTGGTTTATGTTGCAAAGATTTCCTAACTCTTTAGTGTTTCAGACTGCAAACATTGTAAGGTATTTAATATATTTTGAGCTGTACCCAAAATTTCCCCTCCTATGGTTTTTGGGTAAGATAATTAATAAACAGTATTCGTATAGTAATAGAGTTCCTCCATTTAGTAAATCATCAACCTCTCCATGGAAAATACCAGTTATCTTTCTGTAAATATTTCATTGGGATAAAAAAGAGCATGACTGACTTAGAAGCCAGGCCTCTTTTTATGAAACATGTGGAAGAACATAGGTAATCGACTTTTATATATACTGATAGCTCTAAATCTGATAGTGGTATTGGATTTAGTTTATCGTAGCACTTTTAATTGTAGAGGTGTGCT
>NC_090725.1:21326707-21334207 GCF_036898095.1 Palaemon carinicauda | reverse complement strand
AATCGTACAGGATTGAGGAATTAGGGAAAATGAGAATGAAAAAAGAAGTGTACACATGATTTTTCAGGTTAGCCTACTCTATTTATGGGAATGATTTGAGGATGTTGAATGCAAATGAAAGTAAAAGTAGACAACTTACATTGTTTGCATAGTAATTGCCTCCTTTAGATACTGAAAATGAGAAAAATGTGAAGATGCGTACAAACGGTAAAGATGTTAGTTAAAATGTAATGACTAGTGAAGTTGTTAGGAGAAAGAGGAGATAAATTCTAATAAATGCCAGATAAAGGATGTAATAGCGAGTTCAAAGAAAAATGCCTTATTATTTAGCACACTAGATAGTGATTGTATGACGTGCCTGAAGGAGGCATGAATCAATAATGAGCGAACAATACATACACTTGCATGACCCCAAAGGGTCACATAATAGTGAAAACTGTATGTGTACAGTTCACTACATTGTAATCCCCAATATCTATAGATTTAGGGATTTCAGGGGTAGAAAACGTGAATATTTCTGCTATCAGATGGCACACAGTGAAGAGGTTTATTGTTAGGGAGGAGGACAAAGGGGAGAGTACTTGTTAGAGCTATTAGGGGTGTGATGGTGGGGAAGGCAGTGAAAATTATGCATAAACGCAAATTCAATATAATTTCATATGTTCCTAATTCTATCATTGCAATTATTCTAATTTTGGATTAGGTGGTATATTTGTTGTGTTATTTGCCATACCATTCTTGTGAACAATGTATATTGTCCCGACTGAAAAAAAAAAAGATTCTTAAATACAAGCTAGGAGTCCTCTCTCTCTCTCTCTCTCTCTCTCTCTCTCTCTCTCTCTCTCTCTCTCTCTCTCTCTCTCTCGCTGATACAAACTGGAATCGAAAAGATACTACGCCACTCATTGCGGTATTTTCTTTAGTTACAAAATAACAAATGCATAGATCATATTTCCAGTGGATGTAGAGAATAGTTAACACGGTAAACAAATTCAAGAATAAGTTAGGCAAGATCATAAAAACTCTCTAACCAAAATCATATGAAGTCTCCTCGTATGGTGCGTCAATGAAGAAGTATTTGCTAAAAGGGTCGCATTACATACGTGATAGAAACATCCAGTGATTAGTTAACTCATAAAACCATAGTGGAGTGACTTGTGTAATGTTTGGAAGAGAGCCGACGGATAGAAAAAAAGTAATGCTATGGGGGAACTCTACACGTTAGGACACTTATCATTCCAGCACACTAACAAGTCCCTGTTAGTCTTTCACACTATTCTCCTTGACAATCACTATGCATTCCCTAGGGTCATATTATAATCTAAATAAATAAAACTATGGAATTATAGTGTCTCTTATGAACCATTTTATCAATACTAACCTACCAGACATATGTCCTTGTTAAATACGAAATAAGAACTTGAACTAGAGTTTATTTAGCGGGAACATAAAATCAACATGTGTTCTAAACCATGGTTGCAATTTAAACAGTATTACATTTTGTGTAAATAAATGCAGATATCCAGATTGACTTAATGCTAAACCAGGTTAGTTAACGTTGTTGCTAGAGAACGATGCATTGTAGAAAACTTTTCATTTTTGTTAACACGTAGTCAGTAACAAAGACAGAGAATCCTTAAAGATTCTTCCATGCAAATATTCCAAGCATTAAAAAATGCTTTTGTGTTTGTGGTGCCACGCATTTTCCTATCTCATTGTAAAACGTATCTTTAGGAAAAGAAACACACAACGAGACCATGAAACAATGACTACAGTACATCTAACCTAACCCTACGTAATGTAAGGTTGGGGAGGATATAAAGAAATATGATGATTCGTAATTGCTCTCTGATGATTGACTGCTCACATGAACACAAGCTTTACCGAAAATACTTAATCGTATATGCTGAATTGTTGCATACCAATTGTTAATGTGCCATGTACATGAATTATGTATGAGTAAAGTTTAACCGTCTGGACAAAACGTACACACTACAGTATTCCAGAATCCATTATTTTAGCCAAAAACTTTCCTGTTAGAGTGTTATATCATTGCCGCAAAAATTCTGATTCTGATGAATCGATATTGAATTATTTACAAACAAAATGTCTCCTTGCCCCTAACAGCTCCAACACCTACAATGCCCTCTCACATACTTTACGCTTTTAGAATTATACTTTCCCGATATATACTGTACAGTATATATATATATATATATATATATATATATATATATATATATATATATATATATATATATATATATGAGAGAGAGAGAGAGAGAGATATATATGAGAGAGAGAGAGAGAGAGAGAGAGAGAGAGAGAGAGAGAGAGAGAGAGAGAGAGAGAGAGAGAGAGAGAGAGAGGACTCCTAGATTGTATTTACTAAAGATTTTTCAGTTTGGACATAATACAATGCCGATTTAATTGAAAAATTGACCAATTTGTCAACAAGTTGTTCGCATCATATATTAGAATCCTCATAATGATAGTATTAGGAACGAATGGAATTATATTGAATTTACGTCCATACTTAATCTTCTTGCTTCCTCCACCATAACACCCCTTACAGCTGTTCTCCGCCCAAACAACCAAACTCTTCTACACCTAAAATTATCCGGTCTATAAATATTGGGGGGTTACACTGGGGTAACGGAGACGACATGAGATTTGTATTTGACTGTACACTCATCTACTTTTGTCAATATGGTTGACATCGGCATAAACATTGACAGTAATAATAATAGAGCTGAAATTAGCGTGTGGTGCATTCAATGGCTTTTGTTGTTTATAATGAAAAAATGGAGAGAGAGCATTCATCTTCATTTGTATGACTTGTTATAAGTGCATTATATACCACTCACCGCTTTAAAGCAGACATGAACGTGAAAGAGGAAGACCTGCCCTAGAGTGCTGCACTATTGCAGGAGATACACAGGCTTTAGGTAGTTGATGGTGAACCTACCTTCTTTTCCTTCCGGAGTACAATGGATGACAAGAAAGGAAAAAGCCCATGTATCAGGGCATAAACGGTGGCTTGCAAGTGTCAATGTGCATGAAGATGTGTTGCAGTGTGTGGGTCTTATTGTATGTGTTGCTTTGCTGGGGGCTTGTAAGTCTGACAAAAAACTATAAATTTCCCCACAATGTGACGTAGGCGATGGAGATCTTCAGAGGGGATGGAGGATGGAAAAAATTCTACAGGAACGACCAACGGGTTGGCATATATCATTATTGCCTATGAAACATTAATGATGTCCTTGGGAGTGGTCTTCAAATTGAGGAAATTGAGGGGAGCTTGTGAAAATCAGCTCGAGTCAATGCAGTGGGACATCAAAGCTGCTTTAAGGGTATGATGGAAATATTTCACCATTCCGATGGCTGTATAGTTGTAATCAGCGTTCCGGTGTAGGGTAATCCAGAGAAGATATCTTAATGATGTGTCCACAATTGAGAGGTGAATGTGATACTGCTTTGGAAGTAATATGCTCTGGGATGCACAATATAGCTATCCATCTGTAAAGTAAGGCAGCAAGTACATGAAGCAGATATTGCATCTTGAAAGGGGATGGCTTCAGACCAACAAGTGGAGCAATTCATGACTGAAAAGGTATCAGTGTCCTTATGACGGGATTAGGGAGCCAACAATGTCCACGTTAATGTGGGCAAAACGATGTTGAGGTTTATGATAAATGCCCATGAAGTACTACTATGGACTAAATTCTTGGCATCTTTAGTAGTGCCATACCATATGAACTTCGATTTCAGGGGCTGGGCAGTAGATAGGTGTGTGGGTTGGTTGTTAGAGGCCATAGATCAATTAAAACACCTAGCAGGTCACGGGTGTGGCCTACCATTGCTGATGTCAAAGAAGAGGGTGTCATTGGAAGCATTATAGGCAGCGTCTTCTCAATTGAGAGGCAGGCAGAATGTTCTGCAGGTTTAGTATTTGGGGTCCTTTTGCTGGGCTTCTGCCAAGGCCCTGTAATCCATTCCCAATTTGACAGCGGCCAATTTGTATCTGAATAGGGTGTCTGCAGAGCGATTCAGTTTATCAGGAATGTGTCAAATAGTGTAACTACATTCAGAAATGGCAGAGAGATGTTGACATTGATGGGTGGACCACTTACAGAATTTTTTTGCTATTGGCATCCAGAAGCACATTTCTTAGCAGATGCCCCAAATCTGGAATGGTGGTAGCAAAACTCAGGATGGGTGTTGACAGTGTTGTTAGGGGCGCAGGCAAGGGGCAATATAGGTGGGTGGTTGTGGGAGGCTTCGATGCTGCCCCAGGCAATGTCATGAGGTGGGTTTGGACAACAGACTTCAGTTTACCATGGATGTGTGGAATGGTACAGATGTATTCAGAAATAGCAGAGAGATTTCAGTGCTAATGGGCATACAAGGTGTCGGACTTTCAAGTGAAGGCATTCACAAGGGGTGTGTGGTCCTTGCAAATGATGAAGGACTTGGATCCTAAGAATTGGTGGAAGTAACGGACATCCAAATACACTGCCTGTAGTTTGCAGTAGAAGGTAGAGTACCTGGATTCCCCCTTGGAAAGTATATTTTACCGAAGAAGGCCATTTATCATTTGATTGAGTAATGCAGTACTTACTGTTCCCAGACCCCATGTAGTCAAAATTTTTAAGGTCTCTTAACAACACTTGGTGAATAAAAATACATCGATGGCTCTCAGATAAATGAATTGGTATTGCTCGCCCTCAGCCTGCTGCTGATGATTCTTCACATAAAGTGAACCTGCTTCGTGTCCTTCAGGTACAACGCCTGCCTGCGCGTGTACAAGTCACTTTTCCTGATGTTGACACCTTGCCCATGTAACGCCTGATTACTAGAGTTGACGCCCTTATGGACAGCTAATTAATTCCCCACTGTCAAGAGCTCCATCAACATCTCCACTATTGATGAAGGGACAGTCATTGAACGCCAACCAAAGCTGAGGTAAATACTGTAAGATGTCGTCACCCACCTTATGACATTACATGGTTTTTTACTATTGTCATTTGATAGCACATTTCTTAGCAACAGCCACGATTATGAAGTGGTTGTATAACAACTGAGCCAGAGGGGTATCATCCAGTTTCTGTTGAGGCTGATGGTTGGGGTGTGGGGATGGTGCAGCCCAGGTATGTCATGGTGTGAGTATCAATACAGAATTGAACCTCTGTGTGCTGAAACGAGGCAGACGCTTCTTTGGATGGAAGATTTGAGGTTGGTGGTGGACATGTTAAAGGATACGGTAGACGAAATGATGATCTGTGAGGCAGGCTGGGTGTTAGAGACATCAGAGGTCACTAATATGATGTGCCTGAAGAAGGTATATATCAAAGATGAGTTTACTGAATAAGTAACTTTATTTCGCGAGCAACACAAGAATTCTATGCCCCAAAGGGTTCGATAATGGTGTCAATTGCAAGTTTAAATTCAACGGATATTGTCAATAAGGTTGACATTGGCATAAATTTACAATATAAAAAAAGTTCTGTAAGTGGGACAATTGCATTTATACATTCGGGGCTTTAGTAAATAAGGGTGATGTTGACATAAAAATTGGCAATATAATAACAGCAAATGAAATTAGAGTAGAAATTAGCATGTTTACATTTACTTGGAGTCCGATGGGAGTTACTATGTGAGTTGCTTGGAAGAAACGGAGAGACACCATTCACCTTAATTTGTGTGCCTCTTGTTGCACATGCATTACATTTGCAAGACAAAGGTGAGTATAAGCACTGTGTAAGTGGTTTTGATGCACTGCTTGACAGCCTTCTTTGCATGTATAAAGCAGATAATGGTATAAAATTTTTCTGCATATATGAATCACTCGTGATTAAGCAGGTGATAAGGTGACTTTGGACCTGAGTTAATCCTTTTATCTTTGGTAATACTCCCTTTTATTAGACAGTCTAATTTTACTAATTGTAACTCCTTGTAATCACAAAATTACGAGTATCATTCACTTAAATGATTATGGTCATTGGCAACTTTGCATTTTGAAATATGTAACCAGAATTTCGGCATAGAAGCCCATAGTCAAATTTCTATAGCACAAAATTAGCAATTCTAATTGTAAGAACCATTCAGAACAAGTATTGGCCCCCTCTAATATCTTTCGTAAATATGATTGGGAATAAAAAATGTAATAAGATGGAACATTTGGAATTATTTCAGTTAATTCTTGGGTCAGTTTCATTGATTGAAATATATGAAATTTAAAAAAAAAACAATAGCTTTATTCAAAACATATATTCCCAATTCCTACATGTAAACACTGATAGTTAATGGTCGCTAGTTGTTATGGTTATCTTTAAAAGAAATTTAAATTTGCTAAATGTTAACAAACACACAATTGATTCACTCAATTAGTAATGGTGGCAAAGGTGTTAGCCAAACATAATCGTGACAAGTTTAGTCAATCTATATCACACTAGCTTCCGTTAAAGAATTCGTACAGATAAACCTTATTCACGGATCAATTTTTTTCGACAATCTTATACTTTCAGACATTTGAATATTTTCCCGAGATATTCTTATTTTAGCTTTCTACCAATTTAATTTACGTTTAGTTTTGTTTCTCATATTCTACGAAGAGTGATGGGGTATATTCATGAACCAGTACATAATCTTATTTTAACTGTAAAAAAGAAAGAATGTGAATTGTAAAAACAAAATGTAAAATTAAAGGCTGCCTTTATTAAAGTTGATGACCATGAAGATTAGGAGGTAAAAATATGGTGCAAAACGTATCCTTTTCCGACGGAACATTCCATATTACAAGACATAAACGTCACTATATATCAAAGCAATTAACTCACTCTCTCTGATGAGAGGTCTTAATATCTCTCGATTTATTCAAGTGAACTAAACTTCGAGATCCTCATTTGCTTAGCTGACTGGAATCAGGACATGTGGCTAATGTGATTTCGACGATCTGATTAGGCTAATGGACGACTTATCGGATAAGAAGTTTCTTTTTATGTATAATGATGAAGCAGTTGTTAAAATAGTACAAAATCTTCGGCGTTAAATGGTGGGGTTAATTCTATAAATGTTTTAAGTAGCCTCTCCAGGATATAACATTTTGAGATTATATTTGAATAAGCGTAAGCGCAAACGGCTTACTTTCAGCATTACTCTTTCCAGTATAGTATTGACATTATTTTATTCTTCATAGTTTTCGAGAAATTCTCCGTGGTCAATGAAGCTTGTATACACAAAACAGCTCTCAACTTTTTAACCTATTAGGTCTGATATATTTTTTATTCAGTATTAATTTTATTTTTTTATTTCATAGTTTGTTTTATGGCATAGCCTATATCTTTGTCATTTTGCGTCACATTATCATATTAATTCACCTTTTTATGGGAATATTGATTTCTTAGTTTACATATGTATATTGTTTTTGTATTTTATCTAATGTTATATATATATATATATATATATATATATATATATATATATATATATATATATATA
>NC_090725.1:21314207-21319207 GCF_036898095.1 Palaemon carinicauda | reverse complement strand
AACTCTCCTTCAGGAATGTCTTTTGGTAACTAGCATAGGATCACGTTGCTGTATAAAGCTGCCCAGAAAAGAGTCTTCTAAGCGACGGATTTTGGTGTAATTAATTTGTAAGTATCAGCTAAGCAATTTATAAGGCACTTTAGCCTTGGACACTTTGAAAGCAGTTCAGTTCTTTTACCTGTAACAGAAAAGTATATGGATAAGAAACATACAGTGGTAAAGGTTAAGATGTTAATTAAAGACCAAAATTTCTGTTAAAAAAAAAATACAATTTAGTCATCAATATATAAAATTGAAAAAAAAAAAAACACATTTAAAACAGGACTCATCACCCTACAATATTTTATCTCTGATATTTTATCGAGAAATTAATAGTTTTAGTTTTAGTGAACGAAAAGTAGCCAGAAAACTAATTTTTTTATTTTTAAACTTATTTGCATACGAATTTTGACACTAAAAATTTTGCATAGGAACAAATCTGTGCAAAATTGAATTTGCTAAATTCTTAGTCTTTAAGCACTTCAAGGAAACGATGCATCGTTTTCTTGAAAGTCTGCAAATAGGAGTAAATTACCCTACGAAAATTATATTTGGTAAAAATAAGCCACAAAAGCTACCAACATGGAAAGACTATCAAACCAGTTTTTACTTCTGTTGATGTAACAAAGAAAATGGCACAAGCAATGCTTTGCCACCTTGAACGATACTGATATCTGACCTGGCCTATGGACTAATGAACTTCCACACGCGTTTGTGGCATAACTAGTCTATATCCGCAAATTTGTTTAACTCCTCAATCCATTGTCGTCTCTTCCTTCCCCTGTTTCGTTTGCAATCTCTCGGGACCCGTTTTGTTATTTTTCTTGTCCATCTGTTATGTGTCATTCTCATCATATGTCCTGCCCATGCCTATTACTTTTTTATATGTTGCAAGACACTTACGGGGTCTATAATTGCAAGAGCCCGTGTCTGGCCTGAAGAACCAGGTAATCTACGTCAGATATCTGATGTAAATAAACCAGTTATCCCAGCTAGTGTGTCCGTCCAAACCATGACCAGCAAATACTCTTAACTTTCTCCTCACACACATACTTTCAGACTCCTTTTGCAGCTTTTGTATTATTTACAGTTATCACCATATCATCTCTAAATACTCATAATTCCACATCGCAATTAACTCTGAACCTACATCTGCTGTCCTTTCCTGATCTCAGGCAGCACTCCTTCCATATAGATGTTAAACAGATATTGGAAAAAACACACAACATTGTCATAGGAACACTCCAATACCAAAATATTCACTCTACTACCTTCCTATTCTATTGCCTGCTTCGTATTATTCATGAACACTTTTAATCGATCTTAACAATCAATTATGCATACTATCATATTCTCAGCCCCTTCCTCATTACCTCACTTGATTTTGTCATTAGATTTATAGAGGTAATTTTATGCTCCTTCCTTTAGAACCTTTAACCTCATGCAAACGTACCTTTACTAGCCACGATCAGCCACTCCCTCATAATATTACGAATGTTTTGCATTCTTTTAATCTTCCCATTAATTAATGGGAAGATTAAAAGACTGTGAATTCAACTCTCAAAATACATCTATGTTTTCATTCATCACTCTAACAACCAATCACAACTTTATACTAGCCATTTTTATGTTTTACTACATAGCTTAGTGTATCTACCTTTTATATGCTATGCAGTAGTTCTTCAAAGCACTCAACATATCGACCTACTACTCTATTCATATCCGACATCTCTCTTTATTACTACTACTACTACTACTACTACTACTACTACTACTACTACTACTACTACTAACCAAGCTACAACCATAGTTGGAGAATCAAATTACAAGCCCAAGGGTTCCAACCGGAAAACAACCGAGTGTGGAAAGGAAAGAGTAAAATAGCAAATAAACTATATATGAGAAATATTAAGATAATTATAAGATATATTAAGAACAGTTACAACCTTAAAATTGTTCAGTAATATATAAATTATGAGACGAGACTTATTGCATTTCTGATGTTCCTCTTATTCAACCCCCGGATGCTTCCACAGTCTGGTCAAAGTTGGAATAAACTTCTAGAATTCTGTAAAGTATTGATGGAGAAGGCAAGACTGTTAGAATTAACAGCATATTTATACTCAATTCTTTTTATTGAGGCGCATTGACACCAACTTGCAGTGGTGCCCTTTTAGCTCGGAAAAGTTTCCTGCTATCTGATTGGTTAGAATTATTTTGTCCAACCAATCAGTGATCAGGAAACTTTTCCGAGCTAAAAGGGCACCCCTGCGAGTGGGTGCAAATCTGCCTCACTAAAAAGAATTGTCTATAGTAATACGTACAGGATGGTGCTATCTGGGAAGATCGGAATGCAGATGAAGGTCAGAATCGTGGAAAATCATATGCAACATGCCCAAAGAAGTACATGGACAACGGTGCCAGAAATTAATATCTAGATCAGGGATAGGGGATTTAATAAACCACTAGGTCTCTCCGACAAATTAAAGTGAAATCCAACGCTAGTGATCAGACAGGAAACCTGTACTCGAAACATGGTAAAATGAAAATAAAATTGAAATAAAATTCCTCAGGATAGGTTGCTTACCAAAAATCGTAAATGGTTTTCTTTTTTTTCTTTTTTTGTGAAATGAAGTAATAGACTAGAATTGTTTCTAGAAGTAAATTAGAAATCTAGAATCACGCCTAGTTTTAAATGAGTTGTATGTATTTAGATAGACTTTGTCAATGCAAAGATATAGATATTATCGAGCCACCATTCTTGACCTACTTGTAATCATACTTTTAATTTGGTTAGGGTTTGACTTCATTTCCCACAATTTGAAACACGCATTAATTGTTGCTAGATTTATGTTAGGGGATTTAGCAACCATAGATATACGCGCAGGAGAAGGAATTAATGCAAAGAAAATAGCATCATCTGCAACCAGATTGTCTTCTAAGCCAAATTTTTTGGTTGGACAGCAAAAAGAAAAAAAAAAACTGGAACTGAGATGAGGAACATCATATATTACAATCATATCGTCAATATGGTTCCTATCAACAACTATTCATTGCATTCTAATAATTAGAAATTCAATAAGGATGTTCAGAAATTTACCACTTAATGTTTAAGTTTGAGAACAACGGCCTCATGATTAATTTGGCCAAAGGCAACACTAATATCAAAGACAATCATACAAATTGCCTGACTACAATCAAGGGATTTCTGTATAGCACTGGAAATAGTAAGAAGAACATCACTTTATATGTTCGTTGATTCTCTTACCTTAGCATTTATGATTTAAGATTACAGTTATTTTAGTAGTCCTATAAAAGTGTCTTGAAAATATACAAGACAAACCCAGTTCTGATTTACGCAGTGTTCCGCAATTTCACTAATGTATGTATGTATGTATGTATGTATGTATGTATGTATGTATTTTTGTATGTATGTATGCATGCATGTATGCATGCACAGTACGCATGTATGTAATCCTTTTATTTAGTTCATAGCTCAACAAATATATATTGGACACAATTTACTTTTTAATTTCCCATTTTAGAGCAAAGTATAAAACAAAAAGATAACGTATTTTTCAATGAAAAGAGATTATCTCAAAATATAATATAAAAACTACTAAAAAGAAGGCAGACGCATTCTTCATTATTCCCTACTCTTCTCGTTTTGAAACACGAAATATAAAACGTCAGTGCCAAGGGAAGCATAATGTCAGGTTCTCGAGATGAGATCTTGTCACCAGAAAGCCCATCTGAAACCATCCGCCTCTAAGGAGATCAAAAAGGCTCCGGGTAATAAATCAGGACGGTATAACTTAGGAGCGGGATAATGAATTTTAATTTTTTAAAATAATATCCAACAATGTTAGTTCACAATTTCAAGTTGTATGTATTCTTTATATCATGGAAATTCTTATAAAATCTGAGATTTATATATATATATATATATATATATATATATATATATATATATATATCTATATATATATATATATATATATATATATATATATATATATATCTATATATATATATATATATATATATCTATATATATATTTATCTATATATATATATATATATCTATATATATATCTATATATATATTTATATATATATCTATATATATATATATATATATATATATATATATATATATATATATTTATATATATATATATATAGATATATAAATATATATATATATATATATATATATATATATATATCTCTCTCTCTCTCTCTCCCTCTCTCTCTCTCTCTCTCTCTCTCTCTATATATATATATATATATATATCTATATATATATCTATATATATATATCTATCTATATCTATCTATCTATCTATATATATCTTTATATAGATATATAAATATATATATATATATATATATCTCTCTCTCTCTCTCTCTCTCTCTCTCTCTCTCTCTCTCTCTCTCTCTCTCTCTCTCTCTCTATATATATATATATATATATATATCTATATATATATACATATATATATATCTATATATATATCTATATATATATATATATCTATATATATATATCTATCTATATCTATCTATCTATCTATCTATATATATCTATCTATCTATCTATCTATCTATCTATATATATCTATCTATATATATATATATATATATATATATATATATATATATATATATATATATATATAAATATATATATATATATCTATATATCTATCTATCTATATACATATATGTATATATTCATATATATATATATATATATATATATATATATATATATATACATATATGTATATATATATATATATATATATATATATATATATATATATATATATATATATAAAAGGAGCTATGAAGTTTATTTTTGATTAATGTTTGAAGAAGCATTACCTTCTTGGTGTTTTTGCTTATAATTTCCTTTTGATAATTTCTCTCTCTCTCTCTCTCTCTCTCTCTCTCTC
>NC_090725.1:21304207-21309207 GCF_036898095.1 Palaemon carinicauda | reverse complement strand
GGAAACTATTAACCTGATGTGAAGACTCAGACATTGCCCTAACCTCAGAAACTTGACCTAACCCCCTATTGTCATACAACAAAGAGAATCCTCGATGAACTGCTTGACGGCCAAGCTGTGCAGGGGACTGCAGTATCCTGACTCTCACCTCAATGCTTCTCCCTTGCGCATTCGGATCTTGTCAAGATTAGCGAACCCAACATCTCCATGTCAAGATTAAG
The DNA here is from genome assembly GCF_036898095.1 of Palaemon carinicauda. NCBI lineage: Eukaryota > Metazoa > Arthropoda > Malacostraca > Decapoda > Palaemonidae > Palaemon > Palaemon carinicauda. The sequence goes on along the minus strand of NC_090725.1, from coordinate 21,308,986 downwards.
GAACTCAATTTAATACGTTTAAAGAATAACGAACTCAATTTTCCACATGTAAAGAATAGCGAACCCAATTAACTTTACGTCAAGAATAACGAACCCGGTATTGGTTGGGTTCGCTAATCTTACTTGTTTACTTGTTTTGGGTTTAAATCCATCCCTCCACTGAAGTCGAATGAACTACTTCTAGGGTGGGTCCATATCAGTCATCTAACGAAACATTTTCATTATAACTTATACAATTCTTTGATTGTAGCATCTTCCAAATCATATGATCTTGTGAAAAGTAATGTCTTTAGTTTCTTCTTTAATTCAATTACTCCCTTTAGGTTCTTCATTTCAGTTGGCAGTTTATTATAATGTCTAGGCGCACAGTAGCTAAAAGCCCTTTCACCAAATTTACTATTTGTTCTTGGTTCAGATAGTCTATGTTTGTCACTCGTGTCTTATAGTAACATATGTTTCTAGTTCTAGATTGTTCAGGCATTCTTTTGGATATTTTGGCTCATTTTGGTTCAGTATCTTAAACCTTAGTAAGAGTAGCTTGTATTCGATTACCGGCAGCCAGTGTAATTTAATTAGTGCAGGGGTAATTCTATCCCTTTGTGTAGTCCTTTTATTAATCTAGCGGCTCTGTTTTGTACTCTCTGAATTTTCTCCAACTGATAATTTGGTAAGCCATAGAACAGTGAGTTGCAGTAATCAATTCTTGAAAATGTGGTGATTAATGAGTATGGCCATAGATTTTTCATTTAAGTATTTACTAATAAATGCTATGTTTCTAATATGATAGTTACAATTTCTTACCATATTATTTATATGTTCACTCATTGTCAGTCTATCATCCAAGAAATGTTCTAGACTATGAATAAAAATAAAAAAAGGTAAATGAGGAAAAAATATGTAGGAAATATAAATGATCACTTTATCGATGGAAAAAAAATTAATAAGTTAAAAGCTTTCTAATAATATCAATATCTTAAGAGTCATAAAGTTAAAAGTAAGTTAAAACCAACATCTTAGGAATCAAAAGTAAATTGAGAAGCAATTAGATGACAGTATTCAATCTATTATCCGTATTTCGCTCCATCCACATAAACTGGCACAAATAGCTTGGTAGAAATTCACGCTTGCATCCTCGCATGTTAATTTTTGCTTTATTTTTTGCCCAATACGACTCAATATGCTGTGTGTGGATGGCTGTCTGCGGGTCAACGAAGTGCTAAGAGTGGTTCACGATTCTGTGCTGGTAGTTTTGATTATTAGCTATATTTCTATAGGCTCGCCATTCATCGCTGTGAATAGTTGATCCATGTCTCACTACTTTTTCTATTATTGGTAGAAATGTTTCTTGGTCCCTGTGTTCCACTATTTCCATATATCCCATTTCTGGAGATGTACTAGTACCTAACAAGACAAAGCCCCAGACTTGGCGCATAGGGGATCGTCCTTGATGGTCTTTAGGTTTATGAGGAAAGCACGATTCATCAACCTGAACTATTATCCCAGGCCCACCAAGTTTTATAGGATTAAGCTCAAAATGTCTCGTACACACCTCTCTAAAATCTGTAAAAATCCACTATGGTCTGCCGAGATATATTTACAACACAAGAAGTTTCCTGTTCCCGCATTTCATTGCACAAACAATATATGACACGAATCCACGGCTGCAATTTCAATTTTGATTTTGCAATAAAGGAGTCCTTCCTTATTGATCAGTTTCGTTTATACCGTGAACAATCTTTAACCTGGTACTTCCAGACATAACCGTCTACAGAGGCTCTTCACTTCATCCATTTCATAAATCTACCACATGATTCACATTATAATTCCCATCAAATAAGTGATTTGTTCTTCATCCAGTCAATGACAGGTAACATTTCCTTCCCAACTCGTGGTTTCACAACCTCCGTGAACGTAGACCTATCCATTTTGAGGGATACTGGATATCTGAATATCTAAATTAGTGTTTCTTTCATATTATATAGATGAAAACCATTTTTGAAGGACAAGCTGTTTAAGTGGGAAAAAATTGAACTAGCTGATTAAATGTTTAAAAGGTATTTAGAAGCTTTAAGTAGCAATTAAAATGCTTGGACTTGTTCGATTACTCATCCAGCTGTTTAAGTAAGTAAAATATGTTTAACTACTTATTTAGGTGAACAAAAGAAAGTTCAACAAGTAAACAGTAGCTTCAAGTAGCAACTGAAATGCTCATGTAAAGATTAACGAATCCCATTTTCACATGTCAAGAGTAGGGAACCCAATTTACCATATGTCAAGATTAAGGAACCTAATTTTCCACATGTAAAGAATAACAAACCCAGTTATGTTCATGTGAAGAATAACGAACCCGGTGATGGTTGGGTTCGCTAATCTTGACAAGATCCGCGCATTCTTCCTCCTAAGGGAAGCACCCGTTAGCTTTGTCTCAAGGGACTAACCCACAAGGCCACTCTCTTAGTTTAGCCTTTCAGTCGAGGAGTGCCTGAGAGTAGTGTTTAGATTCAAGAATTGATAGTGGAGTTGCCAGTTGTGAACATGTTCGTGGGCCATCTTGAAAGAAAGCTAGTACCATATTAACAATGGGACCAAACGTGCGGATACCCCTAAATACCCCGTGGAAATTAATTTGCCAAGAGCAAACTCTGACAAATATCCGAGATTACATTGTTGAAGTTACTATAATGTTTATCGCAGATATTTTTATGTGATATTGTGGATAGATTTTCAATAATAATACTAAGAAATGACCCAGCAATTTCCATTTGTTTATGTTTGAAAATAAGGTCCTGTATATCAGGAGGTAGATGGGCCTCCATTTTTTCTAAATTTCAAAGGGTGTTTTCGACGAAGAGTTCATTTTTTCATTATTTTTTCTCTCTCTCTCTCTCTCTCTCTCTCTCTCTCTCTCTCTCTCTCTCTCTCTCTCTCTCTCTCTCTCTCTATATATATATATATATATATATACATATATATATATATACATATATATATATATATATATATATATATATATATATATATATTTATATATGTTTATATATATATATATATATATATATATATATATATATATATATATATATATATATATATATATATTTATTTATGAAAGTGTGTTCGAGCCTTACATTATATAAAGAATGGAGGAAGAAGGGCTCTCTGTCTGCAACTACTTAGAGATACTATTTTTTATGCACAAGGGGTCTTTTATGCATATTGAAATCCACTTGATTACTCGAACTATAATTTTGCCTTTATTTATCTGTCTGTTGTATATTAACATAATACATTTCATTTATGCCCCCTGTGGCCGCGGGGGCATAAAACAATTAGAATAGCGCCAACGTTATCCCTGCGTGTCGTAAGAGGCGACTAAAAGGGACGGGACGAGGGGGCTGGGAACCCCCTCTCCTGTTTAAAAAATCCTGTGAGACAGCAACAAAGAGTTGGAGCTGGGGGGAGAGTGACTGCTCCCCGCACTCTAGTTTTGGGGTGTTTGAATGTGCGTGGATGTAGTACGATAGAGAGTAAAAGATGTGAGATTGGAAGTATGTTTAGAAGTAGAAGGATGGATGTATTGGCCTTGTGTGAGACAAAGATGAAAGGAAAGGGTGAAGTGATGTTTGGTGAAATGTCTGGTAGAGTGTCTGGGATTGAAAGGGGAAGAGCGAGAGAGGGTGTGGCTTTATTGCTGAGTGAATGGATGACAGGTAAAGTAGTGGAATGGAAGGAGATATCATCTAGGTTAATGTGGGTAAGGGTTAGGTTGGGTAGGGAATGTTGGGCGTTTGTCAGTGCGTATGGGCCAGGTAGTGAGAAAAGTGAAGAAGAGCGGAATGAGTTCTGGAATGAATTAACGAGGTGTGTAGAAGGACTGGGTAGAAGGAATTATGTAGTTGTTATGGGTGACTTAAATGCTAGAGTGGGCGCTGGAGAGGTAGAAGGTGTCATTGGGAAGTATGGCGTACCAGGTGAAAATGAGAGTGGTGAGAGACTGGTAGATATGTGTGTTGAACAAGAGATGGTAATAAGTGCTAGCTTTTTTAAAAAGAAAGATAAAAATAAGTATACATGGGTAAGAGTGGCAAATGGAAGAGTAGTAGAAAGGGCATTAATGGATTATGTGTTGATAACTAAAAGAATGTTTGGAAGATTGAAAGACGTGCACGTGTTTAGGGGTATGGCTAACGGTATGTCTGATCATTTTTTGGTGGAAGGAAAATTAGTTGTAGCAAAAGAGTGGGGGAATAGAGTAGGTGGATGTAAAAGGGAGCTAGTGAGGGTTGAAGAGCTAATAAAACCGGGGGTAAAAAGTAAATATCAGGAAAGGTTGAAAATGGCATATGACGAGGTGAGAGTAAGAGAAACTGGTAATTTAGAGGAGGAGTGGAAGTTAGCAAAAGAAAATTTTGTTGGGATTGCAAGTGATGTATGTGGCAAGAAGGTTGTTGGAGGCAGCATGAGGAAGGGCAGTGGATGGTGGAATGAAGGAGTGAAGGTAAAAGTGGAAGAGAAAAAGAGGGCTTTTGAAGAATGGCTGCAGAGTAATAGTAAGGAGAAGTATGAAAAATATAGAGAGAAAAAGGTGGAAGTAAAGCGCAAGGTACGTGAGGCAAAGAGGGCAGCTGACCTGAGGTGGGGTCAGGGACTGGGTCAGTCATATGAAGAGAATAAGAAGAAGTTTTGGAAAGAAGTGAAGAGAGTAAGGAAGGCCGGCGCAAGAATTGAAGAGACAGTGAAAGATGGAAATGGAAGGTTGTTAAAAGGAGAGGAGGCAAG
>NC_090725.1:21284207-21299207 GCF_036898095.1 Palaemon carinicauda | reverse complement strand
TTAATGGAACAGCATTTACCTCCGGTTTGGTAGGTAGTGCCTCACTCTCGGCCAACAATCCACCCTGGTGTAAATGAGTGTCAACATTGATTGATGATAGAAAAAATACAATTGTTGAATTTACTTGCGGCATAATTATGCGTATTAATTTTTGCAATTTTAAATTTTGACAGAGAAGACGAGAGAAAATCCATAAGGATTTCTAAATGGCTACCAACACTAAAAAGAAGGTAGCAGAACAATTGTTTTGTAACTGAAACCAAATTAGTCTTTATATACTGTACATCGCTACTGATTTAGTAAATTTCCTGCCACCTTAGTATAATTTAAAGCTGTGCTTCTCAAACTATCTGATATGGCATTTTTTTTTCCATTTCGCGAGGGACCGGTAATATTTCTTAGTAATATTATTTCATACATGATATATATATATATATATATATATGAACATCATGAAAATTACCATTTTTTGGTCATATATATATATATATATATATATATATATGAACAAATAATACATTATTTTATAAGAATTTTATTATCTTAATCATTAATAATGTGAAAGGTGGGCCTGCTTCCTCTTTGCAAGTCCCGGCTCAATTGAGGACAGGGCCACGCACATTGGAGAATGAATGTCCATAATATTTTTGTTTTGTCTTAATCACGCTCATGATTTTGAAGCAGATTTATGTCGAAGGAAATGGGAAAAAGTTTCCAGAGTGATCTCACATATCCCAGGCTATATTGTACATTTTTTTTCACTTCAATCGCCATCTTCCAGTGAAATAAACGGATTTCTGATCCGTCCATTCCTTTCCGTGGATCTTCTTCTGCTGGAAAATAATATTGAAGTCAGATTCGTCAAGGGTTCTCTGATGACATTTCGCAGGATGTGATATTAATTAAGGGCAATATGAAGGTAAAAGGAGTCGAGTTAGTAAAGTCCGAAAAAATTCTAATCTATATATGTAGATTCTTTTTTTTTTTCTCGTACAAAATGATCGATATAGAGGAGAGCAATTAATGAAATGAAATTAATAACAAACACAAATGCTTAAAGTGTTTTATGCATGCCTGCAGACATCACAACTATGATTCTTATTTGAAGAGAAAATTCCATGTAAATAATAAATGTGTCCATAACAGGATGTCAGATTCTGTTGTTTTCGGGTGCATCTTGTCAGATACAATTACGTTTTGAGTTAGATTAAAAGCTTCATTAATCTTGCACCGAAGTAATCCCTTGCCTTTTTCCTTCCACCGAGTTAATCTCTTGACCTTCTCCTACCACCTACAGTGCCGAGTACCGGTTTCAAGAAAACCGCTAGTAAGCTGTGGTAAATATATAATTGTCATATCACAAATATATTACATTTACTTACACAATCTCTACAACGGTCGGTGAGTACCACACTTCACTAGCCAGCTGATAACTTGTTTACTTCAGTGCATAAGACTAAATTAATGAAACTAGGATATGTTTTTCTTTTCTGGAAACTCGCCGCATACCGGCGCCGGTGTACCGGTTTGAAATTACCCCCTCCAAATCTTACCCCCCGGTAATTTGAAACCGGATTCAAACTACCGGGGGGTAACTTGATACCGGTTTCAAGCTACCCCCCGGGGTAATTTTGAAACGCGGTTTTATGCTACCCCCCTGGTTTCAAATTACCCCCCTCGTTTTTGCGCAGGATCTCATCATTTATGAATATTAATAAATTGCTTTTGATCAGGGTCAACACAATCATTAGGTAATATGTATATACATGTACTGTTTCACCTATTGGTATCGTTTATTAATATCCAGCCTTTATCCGTCTTATGTTTATATCTTAGCTAATAAATGTCGGATATTCCATTATCAGTCATGGGCGCATATTTGACCGAGACAGGAAGACGAGGTGAAATTTGATTTTGACGGTTATTTTTTCATTATTTGAAATATTTCATAATTATATTGCAAGCAAATATTATATAAGGTATAATCAACATATTGATCATAAGTATATATGTATACATACATATACATATATGTATAATATATATATATATATATATACAGTATATATATATATATATATATATACTGTATATATATACAGTATATATATATATATATATATATATGTATATATATGTGTGTATATATATATATATATGTATATATATGTGTGTATATATATATATATATATATATATACTGTATATATATATATATATATATATACATATAATACATGTATATGTATTTGTATGTATGTTGTAAATACTATATCATTCATGATATCTGTAAATAATTGACACTTTTAATAAAGCAAGATTGTAAGCAATTATAACAGTTTTAATAAAACAAGATAGAGTACATGCTGTTTGCTTCTACTGTACTTACATTGGTTGTTTGTATACGAAAACACCTGGACTACGGTAAAGTCGTTACACTTTATAGCCCTATATGGATGACATTGAACACAACTTGTGTTAATCTCACAACTGTTGTTACTGATTTTAGCCTAAAGGCAGGCAGCTGTGTGTTATCATGGGCTAAATCAAATCCTATTTAAACCATCTTCCAGAATAGTAAGTGATGGATTCGTGTATGGATTTTTTTTCTCTGTTGTTGATCTCGAAATGGAAAATTATTGAAAAACGGTGTCATAAAATGTTTAAGAATTTTACCTGAAATGTATCATAAAGAAAAAAAAAGTCCTCGCAAAATAGTCACCTGTACATTTCCATGCGGTTTATATAACACTTCTGCCCCTTTGTCATAGCTGAATTCTTTCTTATTACTCATTTCATCAAATGACAAAACAGCAATACCTAGTAGGCTAATCGAGACTTCATACCATCTTTAATGTCCTCTGGTTTAAAATGAATCGAGCTAACAGTAGCTTACACAACGTTAATTCTGTCTGCACGACGACATGCATGTTGGTAATTTATATTTGAGCTTTTATTTTTTACGTGCATAGCATCCAAATACTACGAAGTTACTATGCCTTATCAGTGACAGAATAAATGAATAAACAAAGAGATATATGGACACAAGGAGTTCTATTGTTATATTGCAACTATGGGTATGGTCAAACCATTTTAAGAGCAAACTCGGAGCCCAATAGCGGCATTGCCAGTTCTCTTGGGTCATTTTCAAAGCACACCTGCTTAGCCGCTTTAATCTATGGGCGAGCCAAGAATAGGAGAAAAGGGTCAACTAATAAGTCATTCACCCGGATTTGAACGGTCTAAGAATATAATCCTTTAATTTGATACTCTCCCTAAATTGTTTCCTTCGTTCTTTTTGTTTGCAACCACGTGGTGACAAGTTGAAAACTCTTAAATATAACAAATAGCAAAATTGTTATAAAACGATTATCATACTAACAGAAATAATCTTAATTTTGATATCAAATGAATTCATTTCTCAATTCTGATTGATTATTAAAAGACAGGATTCTTTACAAAGTATTTAATTAACTATGTTTAATATGGTATATTTACATAGGTGATTGTATTGTTTTAGAATTTATTTAATTAATCGACAAAATTAATTTCTTACAACAAAGGTTATATTAGCAAACGTGGTTATGGTGACTTCGTCAGATGAAGTTAGTGCTATCACAAAAGATTCAATAAATTAGTTCATTCAGACCATTTTCATGTCTTCCTTTATAATGTTATCAGTATGCTTAATACCCTTGACCCAATTTACCTTGCAAATCTGAAACAAAGTCGTTTTTTATAAGTTGGCTGCATCTGTGACACGTTTGATTGTTTGGTCAATTCCAAATTTAACAATTTCATTACCATTTTCCCATTTTTTTTCTTAATATTTAATTTAGTAAATATTTTTTTCCATGTAATGCTAAAACAGGGTTCATTATGATGGTTTTGATTTCAAATATTTTTACGGGTAATATCTATCTTTTTTTACTTAATAATTGTTTTGTATAAAGTTAGATGCGTCATAGTTTGTGTTTAATTGAAAGATAAGCCAGTTAATTAAAAATTAAAAAAAAATAAAATCTCGACAATCACGCGCACACTGAAATAAAATAAAGTTTTACCTCGCCGTGATCACTAAACCTTAAATGAAAGTCTGTAACTTCAAATATTGTGAATAAGGGAATTATATGACACTTTAGGTCTTAAATACGAAAATATCAACAATCACACGAACAGAAACAAAATAAAATTTTACCTCGACTTTATCACAAAACCTTAAATTACACTCTGTGACTTTTAACGTGTCATATAATTCACTAATACACAATTTTTGGTCTTAAACACCAGATTAAACCTATTTTTCCTACTGCTGCGAAGCTAACAATAAATGCATGATACATATTTGCGATGTCACATGAATTATTTATCATTCTGAAGAGGAGGTAACCTGAAAACAGAGGGGGTAACTTGAAACCGGTTTCAAACTACCCCCCCCCGGTAATCTGAAACCGGTTTCAAGTTACCGGGGGGTAATTTGAAACGGGGGGTAACTTGAATCCTTTACACCGGTCCCCGTACTTACACTTTGAGTAGCAATGACCTAAAGAAGCACACAGGCACGCACACACTATCATCATCAGCCGTAGTCCACTGTAGGATAAAGGCCTCAGAATATGTACTTCCAATCCTATTTGTTTTTGGCTAACTACGGACTGTGAGGATGAGAGACATTGTCTGATCGTTCACAGCATAGCAACCTAGTATGGGCGGCCTTGACTACCATGGAAATACACATGATATATATATATATATATATATATATATATATATATATATATATATATATATATATATATATATATATACTGTATATATAATATTCTTTCAAGACACTTTAAGCGAAAGGCAAGATGGCGGCCAATGATGGCATTAGACACCAAAATAATTCGAATCTAAGTACTACTATAATTCCTGAGTTACTTAAGGTCGAACTATAATATGTTGCTGAAACGTACATTTGCAACTTCAGAGGGAAGCAAAATACATACCAACTAGTTTTACCCTAAGTCCCTCCCCACCAGCTGTTCCCATCGATGGCATTAATTACCCCAACTTCATGATTATATAGTGGCCATAACCACACAATGTCCTGTAGGAATTTTTTTTTCTCTCTCTCTCTCTCTTTTTTTTTTTTTTTTTTTTTTTTTTTTTTTTTTTTTTTTTTACCTCTCATTGTTATTAAGCATAGGCTGCAATTGGTCCTGCTAGTAAGATTGGTAGCTACTTTGGCTTTCATTTGAAAATTTGAAAAGATAATTGTGGGGATTGGTCCCAATGTGAGTTAGAAAATCTATTTCCATTGCGCACGTTAATCTGTGATTATTTCCGTGATTCAATCAGCAACAGAATTTTAATTAAATGCTATCAATCAATAGTGTCGGTTGGTGGACTGGGAATATAATATGTAAATATGTATGCATGTATACACGCGCACACATAAACACACACACATACACACACACACACACACACACACACACATATATATATATATATATATATATATATATATATATATATATATATATATATATATATATATATATAATATGGCTTCTTATATTGGGAGGATGTGTGTATCCCGGGATTGCGGGATAAAATTTCAAATCTTCCCGGGATCCCGGGATTTCCCGGTATGTCTATTTTTTATGAATTGCCTCTACGACTCATTTTTGTTAATGCTACTCTGGCTTTTAACCATATAACTGTTGTTTTCAAGTATAGGGTAGTGCCAAACCCTCTGTACTATGGTATCTCATTACCCTTTTCCTCGAGTTATCTGCACGAAATGCTGAGAATACACTCCTGTGCACTTTCTCTCTTTATTTATTTCGCAAAGTCTTAGGGTTTATTGTCTGTTAACTTTTCACTTGGAGTGACAGTTTTCATTTAATAATAAATCATAATATGGAATCGTAAATACATAATATTAATGAAAGTAGCTCCCACTGCACAGTATAACGTAAAGTGTTCTTCATAAATGCTGATGTTTATAGTCAAGAGCGCCTCATTCATGAATCAGTTCTTTATTGTCGGTAAAATATACGTATAACTTTAATATAACACCATATAGTATTGTATATATGCTAATTGCTATGTTCTTTTATTACTACTTACTGAAAAGTTAATGGAAATGAAAATAAATTTTGTGTACAATCAATTACATATTTTTCTGAATGTCTTTTTTTCAAATTTAAAAAAAAAAAAGAATTTCGATTATGTACATGAAAACATTTTTTTTTTTTTAATACCAGAACGAGGAGATTTATCTGTAGGATTGAGCTTCTTGGATTCATAAATATACGTATAACTTTAATATAACACCATATAGTATTGTATATATGCTAATAGCTATTTTCTTTTATTACTACTTACTGAAAAGTTAATGGAAATGAAACTGAATTTTGTGTACATTCAATTATATATTTTTCTGAATGGAAAACAATTTTATATCAGTAAAAGTAATATTAAGGGCACATTCTGTAGGTAATATTTAGTACGAAATTTGTAATGATTTTCAACTTGGTAATTAACTAATATTTTTTCCTGTTGATAATATAGCAAAATGAAAAACCCTTATTTATCAGGAAAAGTAAAATTAAAGGCACTATCTGTAGGTAATATTTGCTACGAAATTTGTAGTGATTTTGAACTTAGTAATTAACCATTAGGCAACTTGTATACAGTAATTTTGCGATTGAGAGAGAGAGAGAGAGAGAGAGAGAGAGAGAGAGAGAGAGAGAGAGAGAGAGAGAGAGAGAGAGAGAGAGAGAGCCAATGGGATGATCTCTCTCTCTCTCTCTCTCTCTCTCTCTCTCTCTCTCTCTCTCTCTCTCTCTCTCGGCAGTGTGTCAACTACTCCTACTGCTAAAAGGAAGACCATTCAATTTAAACTTCCAGTAGTTCGTTCCGGGAAATCCCGGGCAATGAGAAAAATCCCGGATTGTTTAACCCTCGGAAAATGATTGGGTTCTCAGGATCCCGGGAGAGAAATTCTTGTATATATATATATATATATATATATATATATATATATATATATATATATATATATATATATATGTATATATATATATATTGTATATATATGTATGTATATTTGTATATATGTACGTACATATATATATGTATATATATGTATATATTGTATATATATGTATATATATATATATATATATATATATATATATATATATATATATATATATATATATATATATATATGTATATATATATGTGTATATATATATATATGTATATATATATATGTATATATATATATATATATATATATATATATATATATATATATATATCTGATAATTTGTGTTGAATTTACCTGGGCAACCAAAGACACATATTTAAAATAATAGGTTAGGTATATATACTGTAGAGTGTAGACCTTATGCTAAGGTTTTGCATTAAAGAGAGAAAAAAAAACTGGACGAATCTTATATTTCAACAAATCTCATCGAACACAACATTGAAACAATATTTTGATGGAGTTTCTATTGTTAATTTTCTTATTATAAATACTATAGTTTTCTTATGAAACATGTCTGAAGAGACAGATTATAATCGAAAACTCGGCCTTTGATTTCATGCAATATCATGAAAAAAAATTGTCAATTTCTTTTTTTTCCTTTATAAAGACTTAGTTACACACCTTCGATAACATTTCTCATCCTTGAAAGCATTGTAAAAGATAATTTGACAGTCGAGGCTGTTCTAGGTAACGTTTAAACTAAACTAACAAGGAAATATACCTTTGAAAATTCTTATTCAGTCTCTTCTGTTATGCAATAATTGAGAAACCTATAAACATCATCATAGGGAAATTTATAAATGAAAACTGCAGATAACGGTGATTTGTATGGATGATAATCTGGAAGTTATGTTCCAATGGCTTAGACCCTTTTATCGGGAAAGGTACTTAATAATTCTTTATTGTTTTTTCTATATAAAAGTTCTAGTAATTAGGGGTTTCTGTCATAGATCTCACATTCATTGTTTAAGGATTCTCTCATATAATACCCTTCAATTTTCTATAACACCTGGAGATCTAGAGAGTGTGATATCAATAACAGTTGTAGTAAAATCAAATCCATTACTTTGTTTGATATACAAAAAAAAAAGAAATATATATAATGTACTATTAGTTGAAATTTATGAATCAAAGAAGCTCAATCCTACAGATAAATCTCCTCGTTCTGGTATATAAAAAAAAAGTTTTCATGTATATAATCGAAAATATTTTTTTGAAAATTTGAAAATTTTATTTTGCATTAAAAAACTGGTAATGAGTGATGCCATTTACATACAAGCAGTTTTGTAGAAACTTTTCCAAAACTGCCATTAACCATTGGCGATAGTTTTGTAGAGCAATTATGAAATTATAACAAACAGATGAGCAGCGTTTTATTGCATTTAAGAATCCATGAAAGAGATTGGATGTATAAATCTTGTAGGTTTTTGGTTAAAAAAAAAAATGACAGCCTCTGGAACTACCTTTATTGTAACTTGTAAACCATTAATATCGATTTGCATAACAGTGGCACCATTATAACAGCGCGCAATCACCTTGGTCGTGCAATAAGATCATAATAATGCTTCATACCCAATCTAGATATATCTTCAGTAATTCTACCTTTATTGACTTCTGCAAATCCTGGAAATTTTTCAACATGTAATTATTGTTATTGACATAACGTACAATTGTAGAAAGTTGAGGAAAACAATAAAGCAAAAAGAGCAATGGACCTGTATTCCAAATGCTGATATTTTATTACATTTAATATAACGGTTGGGGGTTTCTAACAGGTTTCCAGATTTTCTTGTAATTCAGCTTAAAATTGCGCCAATTAACTATGGTTACTTATTTTTTTTATATTATCTAATCTTGTTCCAATTATTTGATTATTGTAATGAGACTCCGTAAAATGTATTTTTTTTTTCAAAAGTGCTTCTTTATGTGTAGTGATATCCGCTTCTTATTGCTTATCAAGTTGTGAATCTATTCTACTCTTTTTAATTTTATTATAGACCAATGAGCCTGTATTCTTTTGAAAATGTCAATTATGCACCAAGAGCAAGAGGGTTTATTTGTTGAGTCACTGCCACATACACAAGAATCGCTTATAAATAGTTACATTTTCTTGTTAAAGCTTCGTTTAATTTAGTAGAAATATTTTTCAGTGTGAGTTTTCTGTTGTCTAACAGTACCTTTATAGAAGGGTGACTGTTGAAGAGATTTATGGCCCTTCATTTTCAAGTGAGTATTTATAACAGAGTTAGATAGCTAGATAACAGTATTACTTACAGAAGTGCGAGTATGTTATATGCACAACACATACTATAAACTTCATTCAAGGAGCTTGAAACAATTACTCTACAGTTAAAAACAGACCATCCGAGGACAGAGTAGATATTGAATATGTTACAAAATCTTATTTTCTCCCTAATGCTGAAAGTGAGATATTGATATTAACTTTTAAAATACAACCTTGCCAACCTGTTATCATTTCGTTGAGTGACAATTTAATTATATTGGGCCCACAACCTAGCATTATACCGATAACGAGGTGTTGGGGCTGTTGCATGCAGCTTTAGTTCATTTGTTTTAGTGCTATAGGGACATTTTTCGTTTGTATCATGTACCTGCAACTGTGTTAGGGCACGTCTTTTTTTTTTTTTTTGATTTTCCATTGTTTTTTCTTTTGGATTTAATTATGTTGATATACATGCGTTTAATATTTTTATAGTGAGCGTTTAATAAGTGCTTATTTAAAGTAATGGAATAAAGAAAAGGTATACTTTGTTTCCTTATGTTACCTATAAATAATGCTCAAGTCTGCATGTTTCCTGGCGAGTGTTAATACGTCCGTAACTATTGTGAAAGCGGTGAATATATAGAGAATTTCAAATCGCTAATGCCAATGTATATGGTTATCGTAATTTTATAGCATTATTTAATATTTATCACTAAATAACAATCTCATTTCATTTTCTTTAATATAGAAGGTATTGAAAGACATACAATGCCTGACTCCCATTCAATAAAATACCGACCGTATATATATATATATATATATATATATATATATATATATATATATATATATATGTATGTATATATACAGTATATATACATACATATATGTATATATATATATATATATATATATATATATATGTATATATATACATATATATATATATATATATATATATATATATATATATATATATATATATATGTATGTATATATACAGTATATATATATATATATATATATATATATATATATATATATATATATATATATATATATATATATATATATATATATATATATATATATATATATATGTGTGTGTGTGTGTGTGTGTGTGTGTTTATGGAGAAATAAAGAAAAATTAATAACTTGATTGTAGCTAGTACATTCGTCTTACGGACATTATTGATATATATTTCTCCTATCAAAGAGGTCATGGTAAAATAATGTTTTACTCAATGATATGAGATTTAGAAAGAGGAAAACTGCCACTAAATGTTTATTGCGTTAAAGTTTTGTCACAAAATAAACATAAAAAGTCGTCTGGTAGCCATTGGGGACTTTGTTAGATAGTCCTTGCTAGGAAAACTGTTGCTCCTGTGGAAGGTTACTCATGTATTCAATTGTTTTCCACCTCAAACTCTGACTAATTTCATTACTCTACTCCCGATATGTTTTCCTATGTTAAAAAGAATCGTGGAGTCCATTTACTTATAGAGATAGGAATATAAAGTCACTACATTTTTTCAGAAAAGATATTTGGTTCATAATACTTAGGAAAAATTGGCAAACTTTTTATGGCACACGGAATTAGGGTATTCGCCCAGATATGGATAATGGCAACTTACGATAAGTGTTATTGACGACATGATCTACAAAGTCACATGCAGCCAGAGGATATTTTCTCTCTCTCTCTCTCTCTCTCTCTCTCTCTCTCTCTCTCTCTCTCTCTCTCTCTCTCTCTCTCTCTCTCTCTTGTGCATTTTCTCGTCTTACTTGGTGCAAAACATATTCATCATTTTAGTGGTTTCTGGATAGTATTACGAACCTGTTTCATTGCTAAGTAAATTTTTCTTAGACATTAGTTATTATCAACTTCTGCGGGAGCATTAGTCCTACCACTGTCTTTTGAGGGATCGCCAACATTGCATAAATGAAAGAAGCTTTACATTTCTATACATTTTCTGGCAATACTTATTTATATAATGATATGTGCATAAGCATTTAGGAATTTGTTTTATGAATACGATTGACCTTCAACTCAGAAATAACACTGATGACTTGTTCATTCCTGTATTTTCCTGCACCATTGGGTTTGAATTATTGTGACGTTCTTGACTGGAACGGGTTGCATAAATACTCAAGCTCCGACCAAGTAAAGTTTAGTTCCATTCACGAGAGTCTCTCAGATACAACCTAACAGCTCGCCGGCACATTAGGTGACCATCGGAGTGTTCAAATCCCTCCCGCTTTCCCCCTAACTGCTGTGCCTTATTATTTGATGATGCCACTCTCAGACACTGACTCTGCTATTAACTACCATCCTTCGCCAGTTGAGAAGCGTTCGCCTGGTTCCAGCATGCTGAAGTCCACTTTCGCATAAAGGGCGTAACTCGGTCAAGCACCAAAGCTGATTACGTTCTCGCGGCCATTCCTGAAAACACTTTCCCGGAAATCTCCGATTGGCTTTGCGAACAAGGGGGCACTGGAGCAGTAATTGCCATGAATGGGCTCCTGCATAGCGAAACTTTTACAGCTCTCAATAACCAATGGGGTATCAAAAGGCCTCGATTGCCCTCGGGAAAATAACCAGTACTACTTGCCTGTAACCTGCCACTCACAGCTCTTGTCGGGATGTGAATTTATGTTTCGCACTTTGGGTTCAGCGCCTACCCAAACCTGTATGTGCGGCCATCCCCGATGTCAATATTTTGCCCATGAAAGACCTAATGACCAAAGTCGACACCCTGATGATCAGGCACTTCACCACTTTTCAGACCTGCATCAATGCCTCCACTTCTGACTAAGTGGACAACTATTCAACATCGACCGAAGTTGACATAAATGCTGTAGGACATAGACATCCACCCCATGACGTGCCGGAGTGACAACAAGGCCCCAACCACCCACATATACCACCCCTCACTTACGCCCCAACCACCGACCTCTCCAGCCACTTACCGATGCCGATCGGCCGCAGTTATGCTACTACCTCTCCAAATTGAGGGCTGCTGCGAAGAAATATGTAAATGGTTGTCAGTGGCAATTGCTTGCAGCAGTGGCCTCATCTGATACTAATCATTTTACATGACGCAGGTACAGCTGTGCTGTTTTTGGTAGACACAGGTGCTTGCCATTCTCTTCTGCCAATACAACACTCCAGGACATGATATAGTCTGTCTAAATCAGCCAGATATCTGCCTGGTAGCTGGCAACGGATCTGTGATAACCTCCCACCGTTATGAAATCCTCACATTATCGTTTGGAAGAGCCAAATATACTTGGAAGTTTCTTGTTTCTGATGTCCCATTGCCAATCCTCGGTGCGGATTTCCTATCATACTTCCACGTTCTGGTCGATGTAATTCACCAATGGTTAGACAACGTGAATTCGTGCTCTCTAACGCCTCTCCAACCTGACCCCAACCTCTCTCTCCATATCAGCACACCCACGGATGCCTACGCCCACCTCCTTACATCCTACCCGGATTTTTTCCTTCTAGAACTTCGTCATATGCCCACAGTTATCCCGAAGCAAGTTATTTAATACCATATCAAGAGGTACGTCCCTCAGTGTTCTCCAAATTCATATGTCTGGCACAGGATTGTTTGGCAACTGCTAAACAAACGTGCTCCGAAAGGAGGAAATGGGCCTTTGCCAAAAGGCGCCTGAATATGCAGACAGAACCGGATCACTACCCCTCCTAAACATCGCTGATGTGACCTCCTACTTGCACAAAGTGAAGGTTTTCTCTATGCTTGACCTCCTGAAGGGGTATATCAGGTGCCTATGAACCCAGAACACATCCCCAAGATTGCCATCACCACCCTCTTTGGTACATACACCTTCAATTACTCCTGTTTTAGCCTTTGTAATAATGGGGCCACTTCTCAGCATCTCATGGACGGCATCTTAGGGGGCCTCCCCTTCTGTGTACGTTACATGGACGACATACTTGTGTTCACTTCCTCCAAAGAGGAACACCTCCGTCATCTATACATCGGGCTTGGCCAACAACAACAGAACATCCTTTTAGTCCATTACAAGAAGTGTACTTTTGGCACCTACGAAGTATTGTTCTTAGAACACCGCATCACTCTTGAAGGAGTCCACCCCCTCCCTGAGAAGGTAGCAGCCATTCAGAACTTCTCCACGCCCTCGACCGTCAAAGCACTCCAAAAATTCTTTGGCATGATCAATTCATATCACCGTTTCCTGCTAGCCATTGCTGCCACTCTTGCCCCCTTCTGTGCCTCCCTTAAGGGAAAGCAAAAAGACCTGAAGTGTGGTCCCCTTCAAGAAGCAGCCTTCTGCAACACAATGAATGACCTATCAACCTCTGCTGCTCTCACTTTACCTGTGTCACATGCACCTCTCCCTCTCTCCAGCGATGTTGTTGCTATTGTGCGAATCCTCAATCAGTTTTCAGAAAAAAACTGTCTAAGGCGGAATTCGGCTACTCTACTTTCGATCGCTAATTGCTGGGAAGGCACTAGGCTATCCATCACTTTCACCACTTCTTGGAAGTTACACCCTTCATTATTTGCAAGGACCACATGCCTCTGGTGCACGCCTTCATTCGACAGTCTGATGCATGGTCTGCCAGTCAATGCCAACATCTCTTCACTGTGGCTGAATATAAAAATTTTACTCTTCAGCCCGTCCCTTGGAAAATGAATCCTGTTGTCATTCACCTCGGATTGGATTACAATGCCTTGGAACAAGCCCAACGTAAAGATCCGGAGTATCAAGCATGTAGGACGTCCTGCACATCCCTCCATTGGAAAACGCTCTTCTTGATGACTCCAACACCACATTCCTCTGTGATGTCAGTACTGGTAGACCTAGGCAGTGGATACCTTCTCCCATGCACCGGCAGTTCTTTGATTTAATTCATTGTCTTTCACATCGCTTGCACCATTCTACTGCACGGCTACTGAAAACAAAAGTTCATTTCACATGGCATTACTAAGGATGGTAAGGATTGGGTCTACGCCTGTACTTCATGTAAAACTCAATGTATATCAACACACGGGTTCAGGAGTGGGCACCTTTCATCAACCTTAGTGGTGATTTTCCCATATTTACGTCGATGTTGTAGGTCTCCTACCTGCATCACAAGGACATCGTTACCTGTTTACCGTCATTGACTGTTCCACTTGCTGGCCTGAAGCCATTTCCAAGGAAACTTCAACGTCAGCCTTGTGCACATCTGCCTTACTCTCGGGATGGATAGCGAGATTTGGTATCCCTGAGCATATTACTTCCGACAGGGGTACCACTTTCACCTCTCAATTGTGTGCATCATTAGCAAATCTCCTGGGTATCACCCTTCATCAGACAACTGCATATGACCCTGCTGTCAATGGTATGGTCGAACGTTTTTACTGTTTCCTCAAAGCAGCTTTGATTTCCTGCTTCAAGGACTCCAACTGGTTTATCCAGCTTCCATTGGTTCTCCTGGAACCAAGGACTACTCCTAAAGACGCCCTGGATGTCTCAGTAGCAGAAATGGCGTTTAGAGACCCGTTCGTTGACCCCTGACAAATTTTTTCCGAATGCAATCTCTTCCAACAATCTCTAGCACCTACGTCACCTGGTGGGAAAGTTTACTTCAAGCCACCAAACTTACAAGCCCCCAGCTAAGCAACACGTACCGACAGATCTGCACTCATCAACGCATGTTTCCCTGTGCAACGACACTAGTAAGCCACCGTTAATG
>NC_090725.1:21269207-21276707 GCF_036898095.1 Palaemon carinicauda | reverse complement strand
GGCATCCATTTTCCTCGACACTCCAGGAGGAAATAAACTACGCATAAACCATACAACGATCGTCAACTTTAAGGTGGGATCTGTGAAGTTTGCATATGATTTTTTTATCCTGCCCACCTTCGGAATTCCAGGAATCGAGGCTATTTTAGGAATTGATTTTATCTCTAATAATCGAATATAAAAGCAGGAGTGTACATTTTGCCGATAGAAAGTCATGAGGTAGTAAATGCGGTAACAGCTGTACCTGAGAGAGGAGAAGTGTTGTCTCCCTAGACACTCACGAGCATATCAGTGACCCGGTGTCACCCTCTTCCGGAAGGAACCAAGGTCGTTTTAAACCTCATGACAATTGGGCCCATATGATATTAGAGGGCTTGATGGAAATAAAAGAAAACAGCTGATAAACCAATAGTTAATTTATCAATTTAAAGAGTTTTGTTAGGAAGTGATTCTGTTGGTGAATTAGTTATGTGAAATTGCTTATAATGGTAAGTTTGGGAGCCACAACTCCAGCCCGCACAGACAAACGCACTCAGAATTTGATTATGCAAGCACAAAAACTATGTCCCTCAGAATATCAACCTGTAGTTAGTGACATTGTCAATAATCATTCTGATGTAATTGCAATTGGAGATGAGCCACCCGGGAAGATTGATCGATTTCCCTTTAGCATTGAAACTGGGCAGGCGGAGCCAATCAGGTCAAGGCCTTATAAGGTACCCCTTCATTTCCAGGGAGAGATAGAAAGGGAAATTAATAAATTAAGGGAACAAGGGATAATCGAGGAGAGTGAATTCCCATGGGTTTCTCCAATTGTAGCTGTTGGAAAAATGATGGCTGGGTAAGATTGTGTGTTGATTATAGGAAGTTGAATGCAATCACTACGGATAATGCATTTCCATTGCCCTCGATCGAAGAATTACTTGTGAAGCTACGAGATAGTAAATATTTTACAACTGTTGATTTAAAATCTGGATAATATCAAATACCCATTCAGGAAGACAGTAAATGTAAAAGGGCATATATAGCTAATGATCAACTATTTCAGTTTAATTTTCTTCCGTTCAGTGTTAAAAATGGTCCAAGTCATTTCTCTAGAGTAATGATGGGGGTTTTGTCTCCCTTAATTGGCCATAATGTTCTTGTTTATTTAGACGATATCATAATTACAGGGAAAACGGCTGAAGAACATAATAGTAATATTCGTAAAGTTTTAGAAGCATAGCGACGTAATGGTATGAAAACAAATATGTCAAAGTGCTAATTTTTCTGTAAACAGGTCGAATTTTTAGGTCACATAATAACCCCAGAAGGTATCCAACTCTGCCCCCAGTAAAGTAGCGGCTATTGGAGTTTTCCCCAGGCCACGTAACTCTAAGGAAGTAACTAGGTTTCTTTGGCTCACTAAGTATTACCTTAAATTCATAACAGGTTTTGGAGAGATAGCGAGACCCTTAGATGCTTCAAACAAACAAAAAGTAATAAATCGGGGAATGGAAGAAGAAAGGGCCTTTAACCATTTGAAAGCTGCCTTAACTAGCAATGAATTACTCGCATATCCTAGATTTGATCGCCCGTTTTTAGTGACAACAGATGCGAGTAGTGTAGCTACTGGTGGCGTAGTTTCTCAACGAGATGATAAAGGCAGAGAGCGACCCATTTGTTTTGCTTCCCGGGCATTAAAAGGGGCAGAAAAGAATTATGGTACATTCGATCGAGAGGCTTTGGCTATTCTTTTTATTAGGTCAGTCGATTGAGTTGCAAAGTGATCATCGCCCCTTACGTGATTTGTATTATAAGAATGATTTGACCTCTCGAAAAGCGAGATGGACTGAGAGATTGTTAGAAGGTAAAGCTAACAACTAGGATGCAAAGTTGGATAAATCGACAAATTCATTAGCCCAGGCACTGTGCTCTTTCAGTACTAGGTTTGGTTACCCCAAAATTTTGATAAGTGGTAATGGTCTCGAGTTTGTAAATAAGGTGGTGAAATCGGTCACAGACTTGATTAAAATTGAACACTTTTTAGTGACTGCTTATAGGCCTTCAGCAAATGGCTTAGTGGAATCGCATAATAGGGAAATAGTACGAAATTTACGTTACTTAGTGGCTGATGACCTCCTTCATTGGCACGCCATGCTTCCTACAGCTGAGCTAGCTTTGAACATTGCGTATAAAGCATTGCTCAGGGACATGCCTTTCTTTTTAGTGTATGGACAGGATCCTGCGTTACCATATACGGTATTCATTAATTCGTAACAATTGCCAAATTATTCAACTGAGCAATACCGTGTATATTTATTGAATCTATCGAGGAGAGTAATGTACACCACTGAAAGGTTTTTGAAAAGAGCTAATGAAAAACACAGCTCATAGTATGATGGTCTGTTCAAAACCGCACCGGTAAAAGTATTTGTGGGCAATCGTGTGTATTTGAAACGATTACAACCTAGGAAACACAAACTAGATCCAGTGTACTTGGGTCTGTACCGAGTAAAGATGGTTAAGTCTAACACAGTAGTGATACAAAACATTATTAATAGAGCAGTGTCTGAACATCATCAGGCACACATACATGTGGTGCCTGAAGAGGTAGTTTTCAAAAGTATCAATGAACCATAACCAGAGAGAAAGAGCCAATGTAGCACTGGCTGGCCAGTCAAAGGAAGAATGTATGAGACAAAACAAGAAGGGCAGTAGTTATGTGTAAAATATTCCTAAAAGGCATGAAATGGCTATGGAAATTATGGTTGTTCTGTAAGAAGGGATTTTTAAAAAACTCTTCTGTATAGTAGAAGTGGGAAAGCTGAATATAAATACTGTTTTAAGGGGCTGAAGATTGAAGCTTCAATATAATATAATGATGTAAAAAAAAATGATTTGGTAACAAATATTGAGATAGAAAGAAGTTTAAAAAAAGTTGACATAGGTAAAAAGTTATATCAATGTATTTTGAGGTGGTTTGATCACGAGGATGTATGGAAAAGCGGCTTGTTATTGGAAAGAGTATAGTGTGCACATGTACAAGGACTCGGAGGTAGGAGGATAGGAAGGCTTCTTAAAGCTCTGATAGATGGTGTGAAAGATGTAATGGAAAGGAAGGCCCTTGATATCCAGGAAGAACAACGATGCATGGCAGGGCTTGTAGTGGGGTGGAGAGTTTGTTTACCCATAGATAATACCATCAATGTAGGAAGGTATACGGGGTGAATAATCCTGGGGATGCTTTACTACGCTATGGAATTCATAACAGCCGTTAAAATATGAAAGCTGCAATAATGTTTTGCTGGTTTTTTTTTTTTTTTTTTTTTTTTTAAGGAACCTTATGTTAGGGAAATGCTATATATTACCCTTTTATATTACTGGTAATATTAGCAACGAGGCTGCCAGCCCCATGGCCATCTCCAACCAGATTGAGTCTAATTTCAGTCTAAATCTAAATCTAAATTTATTTTGTGGGTGAACTGAAGGACACTGTATTTCCGTCGAAAGAGGTTATATATATATATATATATATATATATATATATATATATATATATATATATATATATATATATATATATATGTATATGTATATATACCTATATCTATATATATATATATATATATATATATATATATATATATATATATATATATATATATATATATATATATATACATATATATATATATATACATATATATATACACAGAGAGAGAGAGAGAGAGAGAGAGAGAGAGAGAGAGAGAGAGAGAGAGAGAGAGAGAGAGAGAGAGAGAGAGAGAGAGAGAGAGAGAGCAATATTTCAATATCTTTAAAGTTTACAGCAACCATAAAAGCTGTTGGTTGACACAGCGGTGTACGATATTTTCATTTTAGTTTTATTATTGCGGAAATTCATATATTGAGAAGTCTAGAGAGATACTGAAAATAAAGTTTTGTAAATATAAATGTTATGTAACATTTTCAACAGGTGTTGCAATTAGTCTTTCAAGGGAAGTGGTTGATGCAAGACGACCAGTTATGCCACACAGGAATATATCCATTTCAGACTTATTATTTCTCAAGTTTGCTCGAGGTAAGGATTAGTTGAGAAATTTCATTGGGAATCTGTCGATGCTGGAGGTGGGGTACATTTTGTTAAGCTTGTGTTCAGGAAGGACAGTTTCACGTATGAACGTTTGTGGATGATATTCGAGTTTAGAAACAACTAAATAGTTGTATGTTTTTGCTGTTCCCTCTCCCAGGAGATTATATAATGAGTATTTAAAATCTTCACAGTAGTCGTATTTAGATATAGAATAAAAACATGTCTTTTCTTTCCTAATAAATACCATACACATAAGTACTTTCAACTTTGCAATTTGTACTTTCCACTGGTTTTAAGAACTGTCATGTTTCCGGTAAGTTAATGAAAAATATACCCCTAACTTCATCTGCATTTGTTGATCTGATAGAGAGAGAGAGAGAGAGAGAGAGAGAGAGAGAGAGAGAGAGAGAGAGAGAGAGAGAGAGAGAGAGAGAGAGAGATGGGGGGGGAGGGAAGCAAAAAGCACACGTATTTGACTTTGGATTTGTAGGTATTTCCGTAGTACTGTGCATACATTTATTTGAGTATACCGGTATCTTTTGTATGAGCGTTAATTTTACATGAATATATATGAGTGAGGGTCGAGTGGGATTTTCTGTGCTTGGCATCCCGGGAGAAAAAAGTTGAAACAATGACGAACCCTTTCCACAAAATTATGCGGTAGAAGCACATGAATTGTTTCATTTTATTCCGCATTTCCCTCTCCACATTCGCGTACCAATGTCTGTATATCTACTCCTATAGGATGCATTGTGCATAGTTGATTGATATGTACAGACATATAAATGAATGTTATGTAGGTCATTAGGTCATGTGATGCAGATAAACAGAGAAACAGAAAGCGTAACCTGTACCAGCAAGATGAATTAGTCTTTTTCTTTATGATTAGAAATGGATGATATCTTTTCAGGTTTTTGTAGTTATGTATAACAGGATTTACATGGTGCTAATACTCTTATATACAGACACACACACACACACACACATATATATATATATATATATATATATATGTATTTATTTATATAGATATATATATATATATATATATATATATATATATATATATATATATATATATATATATATAATGTTGAAACGTGATGCCATCCCTAGGGCCAGGGGAATGGCGGTGTATATTAGGACCGAGTACCCTGCTTCTCATAAGTCCTGCTCTCAATGTGGATGTCATGAGATTCAGGTAATAAAAGTTTGTGGCAGGCATAACAACTTTTATTTGTGTTCGATCTACCGGAATCCAGACATAGATGATTCTATCTTCGATTGTCTTCTTACCATTATGGCTAAGATACAAGAAGATGATAGAAAGGCTTCTTTTGTCTTTGTTGGTGATTTTAATGCTCACCATAGGGAGTGGTTAAGTTCTATCTCTCCTACCGATCGCCATGGCTTAAGAGCTTTAGACTTTGCCTCTGAATCAGGCTGTGAGCAAATCATAAATGAAGCTACTCACAGGTCTGGTAATTGCTTGGACCTCGTATACACTGACTCCCCTGGCGTTATAACTAGTAAGGTTGGTTCTCCAGTCGGGACATCTGATCATGCCTTGATTTCATTATTAGTGAAGACTGAGCAGCCTGTCCCTGATATATCATATTCTTGTAAAATTTATATGAAATCCCAAGCAGACTGGAATGGGATTTTACATGATCTTTTGTGCTTGAATTGGTCACAATTATATAATAGTGTAGATACTGTTGTCCCTTTGAATGAGAGTCTAGTCAACATAGTTGATAGGCGTATCCCTTCTCGTGTGCTAAGGTACCGAGTGAAGGACAAACCATGGTTCAATGATGATTGTAGACGTGCTTATTTGGAGAAACAGGAGGCCTATCATCTTTGGAAGGGTAACAGATCAGATTTGACCTGGAACAACTATACTCAGCTTCGAGCTTTTGCTCAGAGAGTTTATGCCTCAACTGAAAAGGAGTACAATTTAACCATAAAAGAAACACTTTCTGGTACAACTCAGGAACATAAATGGTGGTCTACCCTTAAATCTGCACTCTTTAGTGTAGATGCAACAGTTCCTCCTTTACTTAAACCAGATGGCTCAGTCACTCACTGTCCAAAGGAAAAGGCAACCCTTTTGGCTGATGTTTTTGATAATAAACAGAGTAATGAAAAACTTGAACTTCCTCATTCCTGTTTTCCTGAGGCTAAAATAACTAGTTTAGCTTTTCGATCTCGTAAGATTAAAGCTCTGTTGGTGGACCTTGATGCTTATGGAGGTGTAGACCCAAATGGTATTTTTCCTTTGTTTTTTATAAAGACAGCAGATTTCTTAGCTCCAAAGTTATCTGTTATTTTGCGCAAGTTAGCAAGAAGAGGAGCTTTTAGCACTAGTTGGAGAATTGGTAATGTTACTCCTCTATGTAAATGTGTTTGTGGTAGCTCAAATCCCACTGATTACCGCCCAATTTTCATAACTCCCATATTATCTGAAGTGTTTGAATGTCTTCTGGCAAAACGTCTTAATAGGTTTGCTGAAGGTAATCATCTACTCCCTAGTTTGCAATTTGGTTTTCGTAAAGGCCTTGGAGCATGTGATGCCCTTCTCACAATCTCCAATGCTGTACAGAAATCCCTTGATTGTGGTCGGGAAGTTCGTATGATTGGCCTTGATTTTAGTGCTGCCTTTGACCGTGTTAATCATGAGGCCCTTGTTTTCAAACTGAAACAGTTGGGAGTGGGTGGGTCGTTTCTTAGCATTATTATTGATTTTTTAAGTAATAGATTTCAAAGAGTTGTTGTTGATGGGCACCATAGTGATTATAGGAATGTGATATCCGGTGTTCCACAGGGTAGTGTTCTTGGCCCATTACTTTTCATACTATATACACATGACATGTGGTTTGGCCTAGAAAACAAGCTTGTTGCATATGCAGATGATGCTACTGTAGTCTCTTTGCATCAATTCCATCCCCTGAATGTAGATCTAGGGTTGGTGAATCCCTTAATAGAGATTTAGCTAGAATTAGTGCATGGTGCAAATTATGGGGTATGAAGTTGAATCCTAACAAAACTCAAAGTATGATTGTAAGCAGGTCAAGGAAGGTGGCTCCTCAACATCCGGATCTCAGTATTGATAATGTTTCTTTAAATATGTATGACTCTTTCAAAATTTTAGATTTGATTCTCGACAGTAAATTTACTTTTGAGAAACATATAAGGTCTGTGTCTTCTTCAATTGCACAAAAAATAGGCTTATTGAGAAAGTCTTTCAAGATTTTCGGTGATCAATCTATTCTGAAGAAGTGTTTTAATTCTTTCATTCTACCTTGTTTTGAGTATTATTCTCCTGTCTGGTCTTCAGCTGCTGATTCTCATCTTAATTTGTTGGACAAACTTACGGTCTATTAAATTTCTTATTCCTGATCTAGATATTAATCTCTGGCACCGTC
>NC_090725.1:21259207-21264207 GCF_036898095.1 Palaemon carinicauda | reverse complement strand
TCACACATTCTCCCAATCGAACATAATAGATATTTTTATATATACTCTAAATTGTGATTGAATTCCTTCCAGTCCATTTTCCTAGATAAACAAACAATAATAGACACTCCTCCAAGTCTCATCAAATTTTTCTCATATCACCATTCCATACTATATTATAATCCCTAATTAGTCCATACACCCCTTTCCCAACAGCCTTTCACAAACATTCGTGAAGAAATAATATGATCGTCATATAATCAGTAATTTGAACTTACATATTTTGATAAAAACTGCATTTCATCATAAACACTTGTAACTGCTTTCACCTGAATAAAAGTAACCTCTTCACTTAAAATGGTTAACATCATACGTATTATATTTCGGTTATTTGCTTTATAAACTTTTTGTGTTTATATATATAACATACAATATTTTTACCATCGCTGAAATTCCTGGACAAGTTTTCAAAACAAACAGTGGATCAACCCAACCTTTTTCACGCATGAACTCCTCCTGTACTTTTCCAATTATTTCTTCTACCATCTAAATCTCTCTTTTATATAAAATGGATCATATATTTTCTATATACTTTAATGTATTTACCTTTATAACACTTTCTCTTATAAAATAGATAAATAATTCATATCTAATTCTTTTGATCAGTTTTTTTTTTCACCATCCATATGATTACCTAACTTACTTTGATCTCCCACTGCATTCCACTAAAAACCTTATACCTCAACTTGAGACCTGGAATCATTTCACCCTTGTTGTTTTTCAATTTTTACCTGTTACTTTGATATTACATTACAAATACTTCTAACACGATCGTTATTGTTCATAAACCTGATATGCCCCTCTACCATTGTGCGCAATCAACACCACGGCCAAATGGTCATTGCCTGGACAAAAACCATAACTAATGTACGTTGTCTTTAGAGAGCATTTTTACATTTGCTTCATTTCCTCTAAGAATCATTTGCTCGTTAACTTTTCCTTTGTAATTATTTAAATAACCTAAGAAATTTCATAATATTCAGATTTTTCTTTTTAACTTTCATAATTCTTTCATTTTTTTTCCAGCTGTTGTTGTTTCTTTTCATTCTTCCTTCATGACAACAACTGCATAAATAGTATTTGAATCAATGTTCCCATCCTTCCAGTAGCTCATTTTTTTTTTTAAATTCCTTCCACTTTGATATCTTCCATCATCCATGACTCCATTTTAACCATATCGTTATATGGTATCATGACTTGCCTCGATTTGATTAATGCAGTCCATTATATGACTCATTTTTCCCACAGTCGTGATGGGTAATTTGATTTAATTATGTAGCATTAACTTTGATTTTCACACGTCGATCTTTTATTGACTAACAGGCCTTAAGCTATATCCATGCGTCAGTCCTATGATAAGTACATGGATCCTATTCATAACCCTGCGGAGGCTGGAGTGAAGTTCCCTTGATGATGTTTTTCGATCTGTGCCTCCTTATACATCCCATCACCATTATTTGCGTGGGGCGCTTTCTCAAAGGGCCCGGCCACCGCAGCCTATATATCACACACCACCTGAAAAGAGCGTAAAATAAATGGGAGTATCATAATTCATCATCAAGTCAACAACAAAAGGCTAAGTTGGTGAGTAAAGAATCTAGTCATGAATAGATATTGCTGGTCTCTATGACTGGGAATTCTTAAGACGTTCAGAATTGTTCATACATTTTTCTATTATTCTAATTCATGAAAAAAACTTTCTAGGGCAGTTGATTTTAATTTCATTTTGTTGACCTTTTCTTGAATGTAAATGGGGGAAAAAGTATCCACGATTATATTCCGGTTTAATGATTCTTATTGTGTAAAATGCTAATTAAACATACACACACTCACATGCAATATATATATATATATATATATATATATATATGTATATATATATATATATATATATATATATATATATATATATATATATATATATATATATATATATATTATCTATCTATCTATCTATCTATCTATATATTTATGTGTGTGTATTCTGTATATGTATCTATACATATTGTATACATAAATACATTCAAAATAAAAAGGGTGAATTTATATACACACACACTTATATATATATATATATATATATATATATATATATATATATATATATATATATATATATATATATATATATATATATATATATAAGTAAGTAAGTGGAGCCTCGATGGCTGAGTCGGTTTGGGCAGCAAGCTCGGAGGTGTAGACACCTCAGGATTATGTATGTAATCGACGGATAGGTTTGCGTAGAGCAAATGGGTGTTACAGACTAATACACATACAAACACAGCCATTCCAACGCCTTATAAAGACATAGGAGACACCTCACACGTTTCAAACTGTCGACTTAACTATGCCATGACTCCTCGCTGCTGGGAGGAAGGGCGATGGCGGCTGGTACAACACAAACATACGCTACTGGGTCTATGCGATAGCAGGCAGGGAAGCCGGTTGGGACTACGGTCCACCCCAAAAGCCAAAGCAAAGTCCTTCAGAAGAAGGTAGCCGTGTTACCCCATACAAATGGGAAAAAACACGGTAAAAGTAGAAGATGAAAGTAAGTTACAACGGTAAGTAAGTAACTATGTATGCATTATCATCATCGTTATTATTATTATAATAATAATAATAATAATAATTATTATTATTATTATTATTATTATTATTATTATTATTATTATTATTATTATTATAAGCTGAATTGCATCCCTGATGCAAGTCAAGTTTATTCATCAAAAATTTTATCTAAAATCAGTTGAGAGGGAGAATGTTGTGGTGGCCTGGTGGTAAGTTCCTTGCCAGGTGATTGCCAGACTGGGGTTAGAGTTCTGCTCAAATTCGTTTGTTCATTTGGTTGCTGCAACGTCTTTGTGAGCTAAGGACAGGGGTTTTGGGGAAGCCTATAGATCTTTCTGCTGAGTCATCAGCAGCCATTGGTTCTAGCTAGGGTGGAGAGGGGTCTTGGGAGCTGATCATTTGTATTATGGTCAGTCTCTAGGGTATTGTCACTTTCCTTTGCCTCTGCCATTCATGAGCGGCCGTAAAACCTTTAATTTCAAATAATCTGAAACGTTTGATGGCAAGTTTGAATAGGTTTTCTATTATCTATGTGGGAGATAGCGAGCGATAAAAAAGTAATAGCATTACAGTGTATAAGAGGCATTGGAGGGGGCACATCAGGCAACTGACCCCTTAATGTCGGGGGTAACGGTAGGACAGAAGAAAAAAATCATCATTATTGGCATATGGATCGCTGATATGAATATTAATCCAAAAATATATTGGCGGCAGTTATTTTGAAAGTTGCTGCCACGTACGGCATATTGTAAGCTCACGGTGGCTCTACATCCACTTTTTGTTTGTTTGTTACCTTTAATACCGTAGACGCAATATCCGTAATTCATACTCTTTTGATAGGAAATCGCCAAGAAAGGTATTAATCACCTTTGAAGAAGAACATAACATAATGTAGGTTAATGGGATTTGTTGATACTATGTAGTAAATGTTATAGGCTACGTATCATTTCCATTCAAAATTAAATTAAAATTAAATCCCATTTCGAGAGTCGAGGTTAAAGGAACTTATTCAGATGGTCAGAATTGTTGCTATAATTCATGTTTACAAGAAAGGGTTCATATTCTTTCCAAAAGAATAAATTTGTTTATAGTTTACTTTTATCTATTTCATATTTAAACGATACTGGCAATTTTTGTTTTAAATATTCAATCCCAAAAATATAAGTTTTGAAGATAATTTGACGTGTTCGTCCTACACATGTAAAAAAAAAAAAAAAAAAAAAAAAAAAAAAAATTGCAAGAGTTCAAAGTGTACATTATACTCTCTTGGTGAGTGTTAGAACAATAAAAATTAAGCACAGATGTATTGTGACTTCAGGTAATTATCAGATTACATTTCATCAGGTCTGGTCGGAGCTGTTGGAGTAGGAGACTTGAAAATTGGAATTTTTTTTTTAATTTTGTGGTCGTACGGGGAAGGGATGTGGATAAGTTCAAGTTTTGATCTAATTTTTAGGATTGACAAACGATGGATTGTAAGTAATATTTTGAATTATTATGAGATTGATTTAGAAAATATGAAAACAACATTAAAAAACCTGATAAATTTTAGAGATTTAATGCTGTTCATTTAACTTTACCCGCTGGTATAATTATGAAAGTGAAAATAACCATATACCTAAAATAAGTAAGCTTATTAGTAAAATATACTAATTCTTATCATTGATGATGAAAAACGGTTTTCTCAGAAGTAACGGTACATTAACTTTTGATGAATTTGGAGGATTGCTTCATATTCAAAATTAAATGAAATTTAAATCCCATTTCGAGAGTCAGGGTCAAAGGAACCTTTTCATAAGATTAGATGCCATAGTAAAGAAGGTTTTAAGATCAAGTATTCTCTCGTAACATGTTTTCCCAATTAAATATATATATACTGTATATATATATATATATATATATATATATATATATATATATATATATATATATATATATATATATATATTTATATATATATATATATATATATATATATATATATATATATATATATATATATAACTATATATATATATTCATATATATATATATTTATATATATATTTATATATATATATATATTAATATATATATATATATATATATATATATATATATATATATATATATATATATATATATATGTCTTATTTATAACTGTAATCGAACAGTTTAACATGTTTTTTTCAAAAAGGCCCATAAAAGAAACACAGGAAATATGAATAAATCACACTATATTTCGGTCAATAAACATCGACCCTCTTCAGGATGTGAAGTAAAAGTAAGGAATACAGTGGAGAGTGACGGTTTATATATGAAAGCAAAAGGGTGTGTTCAATTGTTCTATAGTTGTTATAATTGCTGGAAGGATTAGCCAAATTTAATTACATCCAGGTGTGTGTTCT
>NC_090725.1:21234207-21251707 GCF_036898095.1 Palaemon carinicauda | reverse complement strand
ATACATTTTAAGTACAGAGGGCCGTAAATCACCGTGTACATTCTAGCAAGTATACCCCTGGTCCTCTAACTTTGAGAGTTTACTATTAGTTTAAAAGTAGGTTTTGAGGGACCAATCTCTTAATTAATCGTAGAAAAGCTGGAAAAAGAGGGAGGATTCAGCTGGAGAGTTCAGATAGGTTCTTAACTAGTTTTCTTCAGTTTTGGTAGTGTTACGATCTTAAAATAATTACAGGTTCTTTTAATATTTAAACTAAAATCGTACGACAGCAACCAAATAAAACGTGGGAAATAAAAAAAAGAAACTCCCAAGAAAACACAATTCGTTTATTTAAAAACGTATAAAGAAAATAAATTTTACTTCTTTGGTTACTTCAACTGACAAATCAAATCAATCAAAACATTAATACAAAAGGGGAACAGTCAGTAAGATAGAAATACTTAAGGTATGTTGAATAGTTTTCTGCAGCTGCTGAGGCAATACTAGTACAGTGGCTTCAGGCTTGAGAACGTAGCAGAAGGGTGACTGAAATTCAGGAGAAACTGGCATTATGAATTCGTATTCGCAAACGTCACAGATAGTGTGGGATCAAAATGGGACATCAGAAGTCTTCTTCAAGGATTGGATGATAGTTTTGAACAAAGGATAGGCTGCAGCCAGCGTTGCCTACTTCTCGTCACAAACAAGGAGGGCTGGCTGCTTCAATTGTCTCTTCTTCTCAGCCATAACAGGATTTTGGAGATTGGCGTTTGTCGTCTGAAGGGAAGGTTGGAAACTGGCTCTAACAGATTTCTGGTCTTCTCTGTTTGTCTCATCAGGAAGTGGTTCCTATCGGGTTCGGACATAGTTCCTCTCTTGTCCTATGTCTTGTCCTATCTTCTGTGGACAATCTCCTCTTGAATTTAAATACCCATGTATGGGCTGAGTTAATTTCAGTGGGCAGTCGTCATTTCTATATAAGGAGTTTTTTGGCAATTCTTTGTCATGATTGGTTTCCACAAAAAAACGCCCTCTTTGATCACGCCATAGAAAGGTCTAGAACAAATTTCTAATTCAATCTGGATCTGATCATAACAAAAGTGTGGCGTGTCCACCCATGAGAACATATTTCATAAACAAGGATATCCCTCAAGCTGGGTTTCTCAAAATGTGCTGACTCCACTGATTAAGGCGATGACATCTTGGTCCAAACAAGACAGTTCCTTATCGCTGCAGGCACTCTTTGTTGAAGCTTGGTTTGTTTCCAAGATGCTGATGACAGTGAAGTGATGACATCTTTGACCAAACACTACTGTTGTCAAATCTTGTCTCGCTGCTCACACATTTTGGGAATAGATATAAGTATATGCTTTAATAACATATCCCTTTAATAGTATTGTATCTACCCATGAATACGTACAGCAAAGTTCAAATTGTTTCTTATTGGCTAATGATAAAATATTCAAGCAGAGAACGAAATTTTGAGATACACAAGTTGAAGTCAAGGGATTATGGCAGAATAAAATTTGCAGTCACGGTAGCCCTCACACACAGCGTTAATTTATTGGTTCTCTTCTATGGTTCAAGCATTTCTCTGGTAAAAGTGTTTCTGGACAAAGTTTTTTGTCTTGGTAGCTGTATTTTAGGTCCATCTACGGTTTGGAATGGACAGACATTTTCGAGGGTGCGGTCTTCTATCACAGTTTTGATGGAATGAGGCTGCGAAGTCCGTCCAAGGATGTGTCCATTAGCCATGACACACAAAATGGCGTCCTGTCTGGAATAAGCACACACATTTGGGTAGAAATGCCAAGAAGAAGCGGTTCCACGACTCAAAATTACAGCATTAGAAAAATTAGGGTGAGAAAATGCAAGGGTTAATGGAATGTAAACCATTTACATATGAAGAAAGCAGTATGACAGGTGTTTAATTTTACTTTAGGACAGGTTATAAGTCTTTACTATTCTGGGATGAGCAAAGGTCAGGGCAATGAAATTTGCAAAGAATAATGTGGATCAAATGATTAGCTCTTGGCTGGATGAGCTTCGCATTTCGAAGAGGGTAGGAATGTAATTGAAGTGCTAGCGGGTGGTCTGGGTATACGATCGGTAAATGTATAGTGTAGGTGCTTAGTTGAACACATGTTTTAAGGGCAGTCAGATGGCAGATGCTTGGGGCAAACCACTTGGCCCTGTAGGGGAAATTTTAAGTCAAAAGGGTCGTTTTACAAAACATTAGGTCTCGCTCTTACGGCGTATTAATCTCCCTGTAGATTTTAATAGCTGGAGGTCAGATAGGAGAGCAATCTATATGATTCCGGGGTTGGGCAGATGGATTATTTTGCCAATTAGCAATACGAACATTGATATCAAAGTGCAACATGTCTTAAAGAGACAGGGATTGATAAATCATTAATTTTTATACTAAACACGGATATGTGGGGCTAAAGATTATGAATATGCACTTCGGTCTAGACCAAATGATATAATGCAGGTAATGGTTATAATGAGTAGGAATATAATTTTGTTAGTAGCATACTCATCATAAGGTTAGTAAGTACATATAGATAAACATGTTTGAGGATTCAATATTAATTATATCAATACTTATGTGAGAATTTATATTTTCACATTACTTCTAGATTTGTTCAAAATCTTCATAGGATTTTGAACAGGTATTCAACAACTGACCATATCCACGTAATTAACCAGGTAATAGAAAGATCAAGAGAATATGCCAAACCACTATGTATGGCATTTATACACTGTCAGAAAACTTTTGATGTTGTCGAAACCTCAGCTATAATGAAAGTCCTTCAAAGACAAGGCATAAAAGAATGTTATGTTAGAATACTTGAAGATGTCTCTACAGGAAGTACAATAACCCTAAAACTACCTAAAGATAGTGAAAAATTCAAATTGAGAAAGGAGTCAGAGAGGGAGATCCTATTTCCCCTAAATCATCCACAGCATGCCTAGAAGTAGTTTTTAAGAAAATGTAGAAATTGATAGTAATAATAAATAATTCAACAACCTAAGATTTGCAAATGACATAGTTATATTTAGTGAATAATTTAAATAATTGCAAAATATGATAGAATAGTTGAACAGAGAAAGCAGAAACGGAGGACTGAAAAGGAAGTTAAGTAAAACTAAGATAGTGTTCAGTGAAAATGCAGGGAAACAACAAATTAGAGTTATGGACAGACATTAAATGTTTCCCCAGGACACGAGACAGAAATTAAGAGAAGGATAAGCATGAGTTGGAGGGCATTTGCTAAAGAAAATAAGATTAGGGAAAGTAAAATGCCACTTTCCCTGAAAAGAAAAGTATTTATTCACATGATCGTACCAGTATTAACTAGAGCATCAAAAACTTGGATCCTTGCTAAAACCTTAGAACATGAGCTAATTACAACTCAAAAAATAATGGAAAGAATAATGATGGGAATACCACTAAGCTACAGAAAAAGAGCTACATGGATACGACTGGAAAGGGAAGTAGACTACGTTTGAACATCATGTAAGAAAAAGAAATGGATAATGGTAGGACATATAATGAGATTTACAGACAATAGATGGACATTAAGAATAACAGAATGGGTCCCAAATTGTGAAAGAAGCAGGGAAAGGAAGAAAAGACGATACATTGACAAACTAAGAAAAGATGCGATTGTGGACTGACACAGAAAAACCATTAACAGACGCAAGTGGAAGGACATGTCTGGGGACCCATCTTAAAGAATAAGAAAAGGGAGGTATCTAAAGATAATAGTAATTTTAAACTATATTATAATCATGTTTTATGTATGAATAGGAACTTTCTGAGCAGTAGTAACGCTTCATTGGTTAGACTGTCAGTTTTCTTTTTCCTAGATAAATAGTATGAAGATTGTTTTATTAATATATAAGTTGAATGGTCCATTGTAATTTTACCTAAGAACACTACGCTCATGTTTTTGTTGCATAATAGTAGAACTAAATAGAGGATTTTAAAAGGGCCTATTTGTCAGACCCATTTGTCTCTTGTGATAATGTTCCAATATACAAGGGCTTTAGATAACAAGGTTTTTGAAGGATGGTCGTAGATGTTATTAAAAATGGTAGAGTTTGAAAACAAAATCACTGGGCCACCTTCACTGCATCGGACCAATGTTTGTTCGTTGTTCAGCTTCCTTTACATGAAACTTACTTTTTCATATTTACATAATCTTCATGTTGACATCATATACTTTGTTGAATATTTTAAGGCGGGTATCATCAATATTTTAGAAAGTTCATATCTGTGTGCGTTTACAAAGAACTTTTGTGGAATTTTACTGTTCATTTCCTCCGTCTTCCAACCCGTCTAATGTGAGTGAGTGATGTTCCATTTCTCGGGATATTCACAAATAAATTCTTCAGCTCAATTGGCGTCTGAAGCACTTCAGCTTTTAACGTTTTTAGAGTAGTTTCATGCATTCCTGTCGCCTTGGAGATCTCCAGATACTTTAATGAATTAATTATTTCAACATTTTCAACTTCACCGATAAAAATAGAAACGTTTCTTCTAAATTAATGCAAATTCATTGGTATCGCTCTCTTTCATATTACGGTTAAGATAAATCTACTTCTTGGTTATGCAAGTCACATAATGATAGTTATTTAGCATTCTCATGCTTAGATATTTATGTATGCTTTTACCAAATAAAATGAGCGTAATTACTCATTTAATTCCGATTTTGTACTGATATTCAATTTATTTTGTGAATATGCACCCCACTAGAGTGATATACCGAAAGATTCCTGCATACATTTTCTTTTTTTTATCTGACGTTTTTCCGTTAATGGAAAATATTTTTACTAGGATGCGTAATGCGCAAAGAGCTCTTGTTCTCTCTCTCTTAGTTTTTCTTTGAATTTCCTCGACCTACGTGAATCCTCCTGCATCGATCAGCCTGAACCCAAATGTACGACCTCCTCCCCCTCCTCCTCCTCCTCCTCCTTCTCCTCCTCCTCCTCCTCCTCCTCATCTTCGTACTACTAGTCCTCATCCTGCTCCTCATCCTCCTTCACCACCGTTTCCTCCATTTACACTACCGGCTTCACCGTCTCTATTTTCTCCCTTTCGTCCTCTCAGCTCTATTCGTCTCGATGCAATTCTCGCTTGGATAACTCAAAACAGTCTTTTCCATCATCTGTCTCCTCTTAAGTCTCTCGAAAGGATCATAACCCTCAAATGAAGTCACACCGTGATGCATGTTGTCAGCGAACTGGAGGATGCTATAATTCGTTGACATTAAACAAATACTTCTGGTGCTCATATATTGCAGTTCCCATGCGGTAAACATATAAGATCTGAAAGTTCATTTCGTTGCGCTACTATCTCAAGATTATCTACGCCCTCCTTTTGTATTTTTTTCATGCTTATTTATTCATATTAAATTTTATGTGTTTACTATATTCTTCTCTTTGACTGACGAGAGTAATAGTTATTTAATATATATATATATATATATATATATATATATATATATATATATATATGCATGTGTATGTATGTATATATATATATATATATATATATATATATATATATATATATATATATATATATATATATATATATATATATATATATATATATATATATATATAATGATTAGAATAGTAATATTACATGTTTAAAACAAATGACGTAATATGTCATGTTGGTTGGAAGAGCTGGCCGTGAGATTTGCTATGGTCAACTCAAATTGTAAACAGGATGTAAGATGCTAAGTTGTCATTCTTTCTTAGTGTCAACACATTGTCTCTTCGTGTGAAAGTTTGTGACGTCACCGGATGCAGGTGTCTTCCGATTCCGTCACTTAGCCAAATTAAAGCAAGTGTACGATTTTTGGGATATCAGTAATTTGTTCAGTTCATATCAAAACTTCACCAGAATTGGTCATGTGGACCAACACAGCTTCCTCCAGTGATGGAGATGTTTAACTCAGTTGTTTATTCACAATAAAACTTAAAAACCACTAAGATGTGTTCAATAAACCATTTAAATACATCTGAAAACAACTCATACTCAAATGTGTGCTTAAGACAGTAGCACACCAATAAATGGTGGCAGCGATTAAACTCTAAGACAGCGATTAAACTCTAAGAATTAGAGAAATATCTTCAAGACTTCAAAATAAATAGCTGTAAAACCAGAGATATATCTTCAAGACTTCAACATAAAAGCTGTAATACCTGATAAAGATCTTCAAGAACTCAAAACTATCTACAAGAATCTACAATTTTGACTAAGTCCAACGAAAATGCTAACACCAACATATGTTAGTATACAAATAGAATCTTCAATCAACATCCTAGAAAACCCAAGGACTGGCATTCAACTATTGCAAGACATATCCAGGAAGACCTACATTCTACAAGAAACTAGAACGAGACATCGCTAACAAAACATCAAGAGAGAGAGAGAGAGAGAGAGAAACGAGGAGTCGACTTCATATATAAGCTAAGTACAGAGATTTTGTATTCATTTCAGTTTGGGCAGTGAAGTGTAGTTATCACAAGTCGTTAGTCAATTATTACTGGGGTGAGTGAATTCCTAAACTTTGTTATAAGAAACTCCGAATTCTCATTTAGAATTTTTCTTTCTTTGTGCTAATTCCTTTTTCTTTCATAAACTCTTGGGGGGAAATGTATTGGGATTAGTAACATTGTTGGGGGAATTTTATTATACATATGCGTTTACGCAGTGGGCGTCTGTACTCATATAGATATTTTGATAGGATTGAAAGGGGTCAAAGAGATAGAAAAAAAAAACATACAGCAGTCATGGCTCCTCCTGTTAGCCCTACCCCTGGACCTAGTGGTGTAGGCCAGGCTAATCCTCCTCCAATTGTGACGCTTGTAAATGCCAGGTCAGCAATCCTTCCTTTTCAAGGCCGTGTCAACGGGTTCTTGCCACAAAATGTGGAGTCATGGATTTCATCCGTTGATGCCCATTTAAATGCCAAACAAATCGTAGATCCTTTTGTACAATTACAAGAAGCTAAAAGTTTTATAGATTTTTCTAAGGGGGATGCGAGTGCGTATTTAAGAGGTGTTTCATTTCAGGAAGCAGTTACTTGGGATGATTTCAAAGTTAGGTTACGCGCGATCTATGGGGGTGAGGAAGCTTTGGATGTAGTGTTAACGTTACGAAATACACTTAATCAAGCCACTATGAATCGGCTTAATGTTGTTGAGAGAGCAGCTCTCATAGCTGATAGGCTTAACGAATATCAGGACATTTTAGGTAATTCCACTTGGGTTACTAACGATAATATCTCCGTGAAAGATTTTTTACGATTAATGTATTTAACTTGCATGACACTTATGTTGCCTGAAGCTTTAGTGCGGTGCTTTGATAAGAAGTTAATGCCTGCAAGTACGGAATTGGATGTCTATAAACAGATAAACATATATTTTTTCTCGTTACAGGTTTCCAGGATGAATTTTTTGTTGTTGGGAGTGATATTGTTCGCTCAGACATTTTTTTTCGTATGGGATGAGTTCTAAGACTAAGAATATATATTTTAAATATGGCAATATAGTTGAAAGACAAGAAGACATTTTTATTACATCAACCAACGTAATTGTCGAAGTGCATATGCAAGCAATTTTTCTTCAAGAGAATGATGTCACTAGCTTAAGAACCGCCATTTCAAGGTTTTCTGCATCATTGGATGAGTTGCATAGGAGACATTTTCATTTGACTACTAAGAGTTTGCTGGGATCAACATTAAAAGTTGCAGAGATGCTATCTGATGACTTGAAAAATAAGACTGGAGAGACAGGATCTTTGGCTTATGACCTTTTGATGTGGACTGTAGGACACGAACAAAAAGAATGACGGAATCCGTTCATTTATGCTGCATTAAGCATCTTTGGGTCTGTTGCAAGTTTAGGTTTAGGACTTTCCAATCGTCTTAAAATTAGTAATCAAAATAAGAAAATTGAGTTCTTGACTCATAAAGATGAATTGATTATGTCAGAACTAAGGGATCAGTTAGCTTCAATCAATAAAATTATGGATTTGTTAAATGAACATTCAGATAATATCGTTCAAATTATGGAAGTACAGGATTTGTTAGCAACATTAACGTATTATGATTCAAAGATAGATCACATACATAACAGAATTGCACATTTCATTGAGAAATCCAAGGATTATGTAGAAGCTATCACGTTAGCAACTAAAGGTGTATTGTCGCCCCATTTGTTGCCTATACGTTACTTAAAATTAGTTCTGGAGAACACTAGGGATAAACTAGGCTATGTTCCTTTGTTAGACGAACATAGGTTAGAATTTTATTACAGCCTAATTACAGTAAACGTAGATAATAACAAGGTTAGGATTACAATTCCCTTTGATTCTTCTGATGCCTGGCAATCTTACAGGATATCACCATTTCCGACTTTCATGACGAATCACTCAAATCCAGTAATATCCAGTTTGACAGGACACGTATTGATTTCCCCAGACAAGGAAACATATACGGTCATTAAAGACTTAAATCAATTAACTCACTGTTCAGACGCAATGGATAGAAAAATATGTACAGCTGACTCATTTGAATTCCGTAAAAACTTGATGGATTCATGCGAGTTCGGTATAGTGCTAGACGGTGCTCTCTCCCATACAAGTGAAAATTGTCTGGATAAGCTTTATCCCTTTGACAATAAAGAATTCAATTGCAGACTAAATAATGGCTCGTGGATACGATACGACAAGGACGGCTTCAATGTATCATGCCCTGACGGATCCACATCCTTCAACCACATCTTCGTCGCAGCAGATGGCTGTATCGGGACTTCCCCGAATTCCATGGTGACTGGCCTACGGACAATCATCAGAGAACGTGCTTACTTCGCGAACTTCACGTGGACCTCTACAACGCCCGCACTTCCTCTCCCCTATAAAGGAAGTGTGGCGAAACGCTTAATGAAACTTACCGAAAAGGACCACCTGTCGCCGACTTACAAAGAGATTCTTCACCCTATATTACTAGCAGGTTTATTTGTAACGGCGTTAATTTTTATCGCCGTGAACATCCTTGTTTGGCGTAGGTTACGGCACAGCAAGCAGCTACAAAGGAACGAGTTGAATAGCCCTGACAATACCCCTTACCTGATCCAGTTCAAAGCTGTATGAGTGGCCACCTCATTCGCTAAGGGAGTAATTTGTCAGGATGATGTTTGTATGAAAAGCTGATTAGTACGCTAGTAATATGTAATTAAAGAAATTCTCTACATTTGCATTGTTAAAAATACATTTAAAATAACATTTAAAAAAATAAATAAAATAAAAAAGGATATAAATCATTTTTTTCTCTCGGCATCTAATAAAAATATATAAGCCGGAATGTTAAAAAAGAAAAGAGAAAAAAAAAAAAAAAGAAAAAAATATATAAGATATATAACAGAATCTATGGGCATCTAATAAAATGTATCAGCCCTATATGTAAATATATATATATATATATATGTACGAAACCGTGGTACGTGTACGTACCAGGAATTCGTATTTGTGCACTAAAAATTGAGTATCTTGTTTCTGACAAAGGTAACAATTATTCTTTATCAAGTTACCGAATCATTTGTAAGTCAGAATTTGTTTTGTTTTTTGGTACCATGTAATCATTTGCTAGCAATGTACCATATATATGATCTTGGTTTTATCATGCATTTTTCTTTTTGCTTTGGTAATATCTTTTTTGTATGCATTATTGTTATTATTTTTGATGTGCCTATTTGGACATTCGTCCTCAGTTGGATATAGCTAGTTTTGGACAAAGAATGATACGTATGTCCAGTCACACCTAATAACCATGTTTCGGCTTGTTGTTAAATTTTTGTAAAAAAATTGAGATAGCTGGCCGAGCTTATGTAATGATTAGAATAGTAATATTACATGTTTAAAACAAATGACGTAATATGTCATGTTGGTTGGAAGAGCTGGCCGTGAGATTTGCTATGGTCAACTCAAATTGTAAACAGGATGTAAGATGCTAAGTTGTCATTCTTTCTTAGTGTCAACACATTGTGTCTTCGTGTGAAAGTTTGTGACGTCACCGGATGCAGGTGTCTTCCGATTCCGTCACTTAGCCAAATTAAAGCAAGTGTACAATTTTTGGGATATCAGTAATTTGTTCAGTTCATATCAAAACTTCACCAGAATTGGTCATGTGGACCAACACAGCTTCCTCCAGTGATGGAGATGTTTAACTCAGTTGTTTATTCACAATAAAACTTAAAAACCACTAAGATGTGTTCAATAAACCATTTAAATACATCTGAAAACAACTCATACTCAAATGTGTGCTTAAGACAGTAGCACACCAATATATATATATATATATATATATATATATATATATATATATATATATATATATATATATATATATATTAACGGCCTCATTTTAAGTTAACCAAATCA
Source organism: Palaemon carinicauda (assembly GCF_036898095.1). Classification (NCBI taxonomy): domain Eukaryota; kingdom Metazoa; phylum Arthropoda; class Malacostraca; order Decapoda; family Palaemonidae; genus Palaemon; species Palaemon carinicauda. Next base: position 21,241,263 of record NC_090725.1, on the reverse strand, counting down.
CAATCACCAAAAGCTGGTCGTTTGATAATTGCCACTTCTTACGAAAGGGGCTTTGATCTCAATGTTGGTCGCTGTAATTTCGAGTTAAGTGCCCTATCGGAAAAAAAATAGGTTATTCAATAGTATTTTGGTGGATGTATTGATTTGTAGTAAATTTTCGTAATGCAACCAGTCGTTTTAAATTTGACGACGGTCTAGCGGTGAATTTTACATATTCTATGCTAATATACTTCATTATACCGAGACAAAGCCGGACATGACTTCTCCCCAAACAAAATAACAAAACTAGCTTCCAAGGCTTATACACTGAATATTTCAGGATGAACACAAACAAGATTAGTGTGTTCGGAATTTGAAGAGTATAAAGTATTAGTTGTAAGGTTGAGCCCTTTCACACATACTGGCATCTATATCTTGAGAGACCCAGTATAATATCTATGGAATAAGTAAGTACATGGTGGCTGCAATAAAATCTGGAGCTTCATTTGTAAAGACCAGTCAACAGTTTTGTGAAAGGTTAGATATAGTGGGAAAAGGATTCATGCAAGTTATTAACCAAAATTAAAAAAGGTAATGTTATCCTGGAGAAAAGATACATAATTTTGGAAAAACAATAATAGCTCAGAAGGAACGTTGTGAAGCGATTGAAACGATAATTAGTGAGTATGACCAGTGGAACCAAATGTAACAAACATTACTAAAGTATCCTACATATTTTTTTATGCAAAGATAGAATAGGAATACTATGAGATTATAAGTATTAAAAAATTGTATGATTAAAATGATTGCGAGAGGGCTCAAATAGATGTAAGTTACAAGGTATCGACATTAAACTTCATCTCTAGGTCATGAGCAGTCAGGGAGTTAATAGATAAATAGGACCTTTTTGTGAGAACGTATGTCTGTTTTAAACAGATTATATTTTGAATCTAACCGTAAAGGAAAATAATGGTTGTAACCAAATGTGTAGGCTAATGTCAAAACGAAGTAAGACACCAAAAGTGTTCAGAAGTAATCAAAATCAACACAAAGACTTGGTGGCATTGAGTCTAAAAAAATATTTAGGTATGCGGTTTCAAAAAGAAGTGATTTATAAAATCTCTTCAAAATAATATTGTGTCGTTTTAGTAAAAGTTGGAGGTCTCTCGAAAAAAAAGAAGGAAAAAAAAAAGGAATTTCAGTTTTGAAACTCGTAATACCCGTTAATGTTTCCCTTCCCATGTATGGAAGTGCATCTTTAAGCAAAGTAATTTTTTGCATCCCGCAATACCATAAACTGGGAGCTGTAATTGCATTATTGAAGTCTGTACAATTCAATTTTGAAGAAAAAGTAATGAAATTTTCTCAAATAACTAAGAAGTAAGGTAGTGAAGGAAATAAATAAACAAATCTGTAGTTATCGTAAATATAGGAAAAAAACAGTTGCCATAAAAAGCTTTATAAAGTTGAGTGAGCAATGTATTGGTAAGATAAAGTAAAGGCTCATCAACTAAAATAAAAGAAGACAAATGTTTACCTCTCAGTACTTTTCGTATTTCCCTGGGCTCCTAGTGTAGTCTACTATGCCAGAAATATCGTGGAATTATAGGAAATCTCAATGGAATAATTGTGATGTAAAGAATCGAAAATTGTTTTCCCTGCTCGAAAGTTTGTAGCAAATTTATTGTATGGTCGAATAATTTTTTGTTCATGATGATAAATATTTTTTGCTTTTCCTTATAAACCTTTACCAAAAAAAAAACACAAAAAAAAAAAACAAGCCATCTGTAATTGTCTTCCATATACAGTAGGGCTACGTGGTATTCATCCGTTAGATGAGTCTTTCAAATCTTTCCATCTCCCTTAAAGAACTCGAGGATGCAATCATCTCACCAAAAAAAGTCTGGTTCTTGAACTTCTCTCTCGATTTTCTTTTAATTGCACAAAAGTCTATATTCTTTGAGACTTGAGTGAAACCTTTGTTAACCATACTCATAATTCATACTGCGAGTTTCTGTCTCCGGTGGTTTGCAATTACTGACAGATATTGGTATTTATACAGTATATAAATATATTCTGTCGAATATTGGAATCTATACAGCACGTAAAACATAATATCTGCGATCGGAAATGCAAAGAGAAATTTTCGTCAATAGAGAATAGAACAATTTCCATGGTTCAATGTGTTATTAATCGTTACAAGATTTATATGTCATTCTAAACTGTATTAAAATGAGGGATTGTCTATTTTCTTTTGATGTTATATAGACCTTAGATTTGTTTTAGAGATCAGTCGTGAAACTTTGGTCAAAATGCTATAATACCAGTTTTATATCCTCGTCAGAAAAAAAAAGAAAATTTTTATTGCTGTCATTACACATACTATTGGAAAATATATTGTACATCTTCCACAGTTAGATGAAATAACTAACCTTTTTGTTTTACCTCCAAAAGGTAAACCGTGGGATAAATTATTTTATAATTCTCTCTCTCTCTCTCTCTCTCTCTCTCTCTCTCTGGGAGGAGGTGAATGCCCTACGGAGTGATGCAATGACCCTAGAATACAACGTACTTGTCATCATAGGTGCATCTGCCGTACCTGATTGCAAGGCAGTTCGGCTCCAGGCATTGAGGATGATGCGTAGGTAATGGATGTGATCCTCCTTGGAGGGTGAGAATATTAGCATGGCATCTAAATAACATACTGTACGTAGATGACGAACAGCTCTGCCACTTAACTACTCCACTACTTAATACTGCTCACTAGTCTAGGAAAGGTCATGTCACTTCCTTAAACTTGACACCGAACTCAACCAAGGATATCGCATAATTACTTGTGCCTCAAGACTAACACCTCTTACTGTGCTCTATAGATTGGTAGGCATTGCACCACAGAACAGTCCATTTAAAGGCCCAAAAAATATAAACAAGAGAATGTTGAAACGTACCCGCTCTATGATCACTGGATAGTTAGACCAAGATTAAAACTCTACAAGATCTTCAAAACTACCATTAACCTCAACCCCATGGAGTCAGTAACTTACCACCTAGAACAGTGGAGAGAAACAGACCACTACTCAATTGGTGAGGCCATTTAGAGCCCATATGAGTCTCTTCCCCCTAGAGCGAATCACTGTAGAAAGGATTAAGTTAGTCTTGATTGCGCAAGAGCTAGAGCTTAGAGTACTGGAGACAATCTTCATAAGGGGAGTCTCACCCCCCTCTGCAGTCTCACCCCACTCTGCTGAGTGCCCATGTGGGCATCCCATCCAGACAATGGTCCGCATACAGTACTTTGGGGTTGTGAAAAAGGACCGATCTGTACAGATTGGGACCTCTATGAATGTAACCACGTTGCTATGTATTGGATAAAATGTTGATGTGATAAGATATGATGATGATGTAACTTATGTAGAAGGGGAAGTCCCTTGAGATGGCATCCATAAATCGTTGAAATATGTCCTCTGCATTACGAAGGTCAAAGCAGGAGTTATTAAAACTATGTTCCTATAAGAATGGTGATGGTGGTTTTTGGATAGCTTTTGGGTTGATGGGCACCTGATAGTAACTCTTCTAGAGATTTATGGTCATGAATACTTTAGCACTGTAAATGTAGGTGGTGATGTTTACGATTTTGGGGAGATGTTAGTGGTCTGGTTCTGTCAGCATCTTAAGATGCCTGTAATCCCCACAAGGGGTGGGGATTCATTCTTCTTCAGGATGATGTGCAGGGACACTGTCCATGGGCTTGAGATCTCTTAACAAAGGCTGATTTCTTTTACTTCGGCAAATGTGCATTTTGCAGCTGCCAAACATATAAATCTTGGAAACACTGAAATCCCACTTGTCTTGATATGATGATAGATACTATGCTTGGAGAAAACCTTGGGATATAAAGGGAGGAGCTGGGCGTAGGCATCCACACGTCTGCTGATGTAGAAAACAAGATCGGAGGGAGGAGGTGATAGAAGTGTGGATGAGTAAGAGCTGGCATTGACTAAGTGTCAATATGAAATGTTGACCAGGAAGTGGAAATGGGTAATGAAATTCATACCGAAGAGACACAGTGTAGCATCGGTGACGATGAAATTGCCCTGGAACTTGGCTTCTCCAAACGTCAGTGTCAGTGTCTGGTAACCTTGGGCAGGCATAGAAGATCTGATGGCAGTCACCAAGTGAATATTAGGAGTCATGGAATGATATGCTCATTCCCTGAAGATGGAACGACAGGCACCAGTTTTTATTAGAAAGCACACATTAGATCCTGAATCGGGAAAAATAAAAAGAGGTTAGATAATGGGGACACTACTGCCACATGCAACGGCTTATTTACACTTTTTTTTTTCACCATAGACATGCAGTTTCTTAGTAGCGGCCTCGATTCTGGAGAGGTAATAGCAGAACTGAGGGTTAAGGGCATCATATAGTAGCTGTTGACAGCATTGGTTGGAGCGCGGACATGAGATGGTATAGGTGGGTGGTGGGGAGTTTTGTTACTGGCAAGGCTTGTTGCATGATGTGCGTCGACCTACAACTTTCACTTCCACTTCAGTCAGTGTTGTCTGATTATCTCCTTCATCAGGATTGAAGTTGTTGAGTGGGGTAGTGGCTGTTTATAATGGCATCAACTCTGGTCATCAGGTCATGCATCTGGAAGGTGTCAACTTTAGCAAGAGCTGATCACACTGGTTCTGGTAGGCATTATGCCCAAAGGGCACGTAGTATGTTCATTTCACGAGGATAGCCGCCTACAGCAGGCTGAAGTCAATACCGATCATTCCCCTGCGGGCCATCGACATCTTTGATTGGTTGTTGAGAGGGCTGAAAAATCTTGGCTACATGGACAGCTGGTGATGGTGAGTACTGCTTCAGGACGAATGAGTTGCTTATAAAGCCGGTTCGAGATTTTTGGGAAAGTTTCATCAGGGATCGTAGCAAGGATGTAATCAGCTTTGGTGGTTGATGAGGAATTAGATCTTGGCACACTGAAAGCAGTCAAATGCTTCTCTACTGGCAAAGGGCGGAAGCCTCACTGAGGCAGTGTGGACAGATGAGTTGGGATCGGTGGTGGGCATTGTCGGAAAATACTGCAGACGAAGCAGTAGCTGGCAGATGGGCTAGGTGTTCGAAGCACTCCATAGGTCACCAATGGGATGAGAGCAGAGGAGTTATCGATACAAGGACAGCTCCCTAACAACTAACTTTATTCCAGAGACAACACAGGTATTTATAGGCCTCAAGGAGGTTGCATTATCAGACAATTGCATGTTATACAGTCAATGGCTTTCGTCAATGAGGCTGACATTGGCATAAGAATAGATAATATAACAATGAAATGATAATTCAACGACACTTTTATGTGGAGTCCGTATAATATTGAAGATAACGTAGGTAGGGCATTATTGTTCATTTTATATGTACGTTGCTTGCTGCAAGAGCATTATAGTATTGGACTACCACGAAATATTGTCAGATATGCATTATCATAAATTTAAGTTTTACCCTTTGAAAAGTGAATCGTGTGATTGAATACAAAATTAAATCTAATTACATATAGTTTTTCTATCGGAGTTAAACTTCATTTCCCACTAACAACATCTACACAAACAGCTGTGCTCCAGATCTCTATAACAACAGCCCAAGTAATTATGCTTAAAGTATAAGATTGTCCAAGATTCTAAAAAAAAAAAACAACATATTGCTATTCAAACCAGAGGCAATATTAAGACCAATATGAAAAATTCTGTTCTCGGTCATTTCCAAAGTTTCCTTGGATATATTAAGTCACATCTACCCAGACATGAAATGTACATGACGTGTCCTGTAAGCATACGTGCCATTAGATTTACTCTTCACTATTCTTCGACACCTCTTGGTGGATGTACATTGGTTAATGATCGCTCTATTAGTTCTCATATTACCTTATGAAAGCAATAGTAATGTATTCAATAGTTTTGACTTCTTTAGCAAAATATGGTTATGAAATGGGATTTGCGATACATGCTCCCTGCTATGCGGAGATGTATACGTTATATACATATGATTATAAACTCGTCACTATGTGCCTTTGGAAGTGCGTCCAGTGTGAAATATTTGATTTCAAAATTCGATTCACATAACTGACAAACCAGACTAGATTTAAATGACACTGGCAGTACAAATATGATTGCATGGACAGGCGACGTCAAGTACAGATTTACACCATGAAGTAAAATGACGTACATATATGTACATGTATATTCTGTACTGTATTTATGGACTATCAAATACTGTTGTTAGTTAAGAGTGAGTTACATTTTTCCTACATATAACAGAGTACGGTATTTCATTATTATATATGAAGGGAAATTATGAAAGAACATCATACATTTAAGATTAAGTCAACATCCTCTGCTTGGAGGGTATTCAGAAAGGTATTCGTGAAACCTGAATGTTATAAGGAACTGCGATAGAGCATTAAAGAGGAATTCTAAAATAAAGATTTGTTTTTTATAAGAACATAAAATCCTAATCAATACATCCATAGCTGCCTTAAAAGTGATATCGTACGTTTCAAGGTTTATAGAAAGTTTGATAGAAACGTTAAGAAGATATCCCCCCAAAAATTAATTTACAAAAGTAGGAAAAAAAAATATTGAATTATAATTCCGCCAAAGGATAACATGTGTTCTATTGCTGCCAGCTATTTCATTCAAGTCTCTCTCTCTCTCTCTCTCTCTCTCTCTCTCTCTCTCTCTCTCTCTCTCTCTCTCTCTATATATATATATATATATATATATATATATATATGTATATATAAATTATATATACATATATATAAATTATACACACACACACACACACACACACACACACATATATATATATATATATATATATATATATATATATATATATATATATATATATATATATATATATTCAATAAACCTTTCCACATACAAATTAAAAACAAGTTATATTTTACATAAAACCTGCCTTTCAAAAATTTTGACAAAAATGAAGTGGATTATTAAAAAAACTCTAATGTTATCTTTATGTTTTGTTTGCTCTAATCTCATAATTCTTTTATTCGAT
>NC_090725.1:21221707-21226707 GCF_036898095.1 Palaemon carinicauda | reverse complement strand
GGGGATTCATGTGACTGATGCAAAAATTTAACCTGTTTAGCATGTCATGGTCTGGCTAAAAGAGAATTGATAGCCATAGAATTAACCGACAAAAATATGCTAAAGACAATAAATAGAGATATGGCCAGACCGACAAAACCATTATAAGAGGTATGTCGAAAATATACTGCAGCTGGTATCACGAAACATTCATTCGGAAGTAATAGATAATCAGGGTACAATAGGAAACAAACACAATAATAGTGACCAAAAAGAACTAAAAAAAAAAGGATGAATAAGAATAAGAAAGAAGAAATTAGGGACAAACATTGATAATATAAATGAGCTTGCAGAAAAATCAAATGCAGTACAAAAGCAGGAACAGGTGGAAAAAAAAGAGCAGATTAAAAGAAACTTACAGATTAAAAGAAACTTAATAAGCAGAATGGGGAAGGTGAAGAACAAGAGAGAAGAAAGAAAGATGAAAATATACAAAATACATTAGGAAATGTTCTAAGAGGAAATAAATGGCATAAGTCATGAGATTAGAACATCGAAGCGAAATAAGATAAATAAAGATTGTAAGTACTTTGCAGTAGGAAGATATTACCAAGGCTCAGATAGCAGATTTTACGATAAGAAAGGGAAACAATATACCAGTAGAAATGGAGAAAGAATAATAGAATTTGATAGGGCGATATCAATGGAGAGAAACGCAAATTTTGGCATAGGCCACAGACAATGTCAATGAAAGCAGGGGTAGAACAAGTGAGAGGGATGTATCCTCAAGGGAGTAGAGAATTTATATATATATATATATATATATATATATATATATATATATATACTGCATATATATATATATATATATATGTATATATATACTGTATATATATATGTATATATATATATATATATATATATATATGTGTGTGTGTGTGTATATATAAATGTGTATATATACATATATATATATATATATATATATATATATATATATATATATATATATATATATATATGTATATATATATATATATATACGGTATATATATATATATATATATATATATATATATATATATATATATATATATATATATATATATGTGTGTGTGTGTGTGTATATATAAATGTGTATATATATGTATATATACATATATATACATATATATATATATATATATATATATATATATATATATATATATATATATATAAGATGTTGCCCGTAAGAAGGCTACGGATTTATGTGTCAGGGGACAGAAATCGATACTATGAGAACCACCTACGTAGTAACAAAAGATTTCCTTGCAACAGCAGTCATAAAAGTAATATAAAAACAAGGAAGGCAAGGAAACGGTCAATGGAAAAGTTTATTTCTTTACAGTATAGGATGGAAGAGATATTTTCCAAACTCTTGAATGTAAGTCAATAGATATCAGCACTGTACCGCACGTGTTTCATACACGCTTGCACACTGTAACGATTTTTATTTTTATAGAATCAAATAAAAGAATGATAAATTAGAATGAAAAAAAGCAATTACATACTAAGATAATGATGATAAGAAATGTGCTTTCGGGATACTCAAATGCATCACAAAGGCAAGGACAGGTGAAAAAATAATGTGGGAGGTGCCAGTTAAGTCATAAATTTTCCCTGTTGGAGCTCCTGGGCTTTTCCAGCTAGGGTTGTAGATTAGCAAGAAATAATAATAATAATAATAATAATAATAATAATAATAATAATAATAATAATAATAATAATAATAATAAACACTCATTGATTTCATATACAGTGATTTCCTAGGAAGAACGTCAGAAAATATCAAACATGATAAACCCTTTTCTAACTTGAAAACACAGGATGGTCTATTAACAAACCATGACAGTGTGCGATCGTGTATGAAACACCTGCATAGTTGGGTGCATTCACTTTGTCTCTCAATTATCACCTAACTGACGCCGCGCACAGCACACGATGCCAAATGGGATAAATGATAAATGAGGAGATGGCCCTTATAATGCAGGAGTATCTGAGGGTAAATGTAATGCTGTATTTAGAAAAAACACCAACGAGATGATTAAAAAAAAAAAGAAGGAAAGAAGATAGAAGGTAAGACGTAACATAAAAGACAAAAAGATATATAAGGAGCGAAAAATTTATAACTAATATTGAATGGAGATCAAATCATAAATAAGATCCATGGAAGAAATAGTGAACAAAGCTAAACCCAAAACAATTTGTGTAACTGAAACGTATTTAGAAATATATGAAAAATAATAAAACTGATGGATACAAAATTCATGAGAATAACAGAATCACAGAAGAAGGGGAATACTGATAGGAATCAAAGAAGAACTGGGAAATATAACAGTTTAAGTCAAAAGAGAGAATAACACCCATGAAGTACTCTGGATTAAAATGGACAACAATAGCATTAATACTAGATTAGGTGTAGTGAATCCTCCACAAGAAGTTAAGAGGACCAAGAAGAAGACGGAGGAAATATATGAAGTCAAGAATCACTACTAATAGTCTGAGATTGAAATTGTAAAGTAGGCGAGGAAATAGTGGGAAACAGGCAGAAGTTTAGTATACATGGGGGATTCTTGTACAACTGGTAGAAAATACTCATGAAAAATGTAGAAGAAAATAAATAAGTGAAAATGACAAACTAACAATGATACTGCAGACCATGGAATAATCAGAAAAGAGGACGAGGAAGCATATAAGATTATCCACATAGATGAAGAGAAAACACTAACACCATACCAAATAAAAAATGAGATTACAAATCGATCATAATTGAAATGGACTGGCGAACGATAAATATGCACAGTAAGTAGTCGGGAAGAATTCTGGAATTGAAAAGATTTAAAAATGAGACTAAAGCTGCAGAGGTATTGAAAATTATCCAAGGCAGGGGGACGATAAAGGAAAACTATAAATTGTGGAAAAAAGGGTTAAAAGAATAAAGGAGAAATTCAGTAAGAAAGTCGCTAAAAGAAGTTCGCAAAAAACAAAATGAATGAATACATTAATGAAGACAAGAAGGAAAATTAATAAGACACGATTAAAGAAAGGTAATTAAGAAAACAGACGAATCCACGAAGTGCAAGAAAAACTGATAAATGGTAATGTAATAAAACAGATTATGGAAACAGTGGATGAAGTGAAAAAAATAACCGAGAGTCAATGGAGCAGCATTCTTGGATTTCAAAAGTATAGATGGACATAAGACGTGTACTATAATTGCCATCAGAAATAAAGATGGTGTATCAATAGAAAATGTTGAGGATATTAACGAATAATTTGAACTTTTTTATAGAATATGTTTAAGTTGGGAATGGGTAACACAGAAGTGAAGAGAGAAGCTGAAAAAATAAAATTAATTAACATTCAGGTGGGTGATGGAAAAAAATTATCTAGAATAAAATAAAGTGATGGACAACTCAACAAGAAACGACTCACGGGGATGGTGTACACAACAAATCTGTGTATCACTTGCCAGAATAGAGGAATAATGAGTTACTGTTTAATTGCGAAGGAACCGACCACGCTGGAGCCAAGACCATTTGAGGGACGTTTGGAAGGCAGGGTTAGTCAAGCTTCTGTTTGCTTACATTTGAAATTAGAGGAAACTATAGAGCTCTATATTTTCTTTTCTCTGTATGAGGACAGAGGAGAATATGTAAATAATAGGCCAGACTATTCGATGTATGTGTAGGCAAGGGGGAAATGAACCGTAACCAGAGAGAAGGATCCAATGTACTAGTTTGGCCAGTCAAAGGGCCCCAAATCTCTCTAGTGGTAGTATCTCGACGGGTGGCTGGTGCCTTGGCCAGCCTATTACCATTTATAACTGTACGTATATTTCTGAAACATCGAAACAATAAGTAATGAAGATCTTGAGCGTCCTAGGAGTATGCTATGAACTTTTGACTTTAGTGTATTTCTTAATATATATCCTTCGATGTGTTCGCTCTGTACCGGTATATGATAAATACCGAAGTTACCATTACTAGAAATAAATCAAATAAACAGTTAAAATTCAGCATTAAAGTTTTATCAACATAAATAAAAAAAAAAAAAAAACATGCGAATAATTAATGTCCTTTTTTTTACAGTTGGATTATTCCTAATTTTCATAAAATTTTTCAAGAAAGAAACTAACTAACAATGATTCTGATAGCAAATTAAGATATAGGTACGCTAATGAATAATAAGAACAGGCATGTACGAGATTAGATAGTGCAGTCAAAAATGGATTTCTTAAAGAGAAAAAAGACCAACAGCCAAAAGTGAGGTGGAGAAATTGGAAAATAACTTTTGGTATTGCGAAAAGCATATCCTAGAAAAAGATTCATGAAACGAATAATATTATCCTGTCTTACATGAATAAGATACTGGGATGATGGAGTACGAATTTAGAGTTTTGTTAAATGTGTAGGATAAAAGATAGATAGAAATGTATGACCTGAAAGGGTCGAAGTGAGGCTGAAAAAAGCGTGTGGAAGTGATTATTGAGGATATATAAAAGGTAACTAGAGACACCAGAGGTGGATACGATTACAAATGATATGCTACAGTACAAAGATTATAGTACGAATAAATGGCTGACTAGCGTTTGTTAAGTCTGCATGGATGAAAGACTGTTCCCCATGTAAGTAATTTTTCACTGTACCAAGGTACAAGTACTGAAGATGACTTGGAATTATAGTGTCATAGTATAGTAATTTAGTGAGAAGCAAAGTTTGCCCTGTTTCCGTTAGGTCTTCGAATTTCTTCAACTTCTCACTTTCAAATAGGGTTTTACTTTGAGTATCGGGAATCCCCTAACTACTAGATAAAATGTTTGGTTTGTTGGCAAAAGACTGGCATAACTTCTAATGGAATCAAAACACAGCGGTGTCCTCAATATACTTCTCTTCTAATCAGGATCCATTTTAAGGATGAGGTCAAGGGATTTTTTAAATATTGATGGTTCTACTTTGCCATATGATAGCCTTTATCAT
>NC_090725.1:21201707-21216707 GCF_036898095.1 Palaemon carinicauda | reverse complement strand
GCTGCCGCTCGAGAGTGTATGAATACACTAACAAAGTATCGTTTATACAATTTCTTAACTTATTCAAACCGTCTACAGTATACAGTTGATATTACTTAAGCACCAATGTGTTATAACCTATCAAATTTTTTTGTTTATCACATTTAAACGCCCCTCTCCCTCTCTCTCTCTCTCTCTCTCTCTCTCTCTCTCTCTCTCTGTGGGCTACTTTTCACTACCTCCCATTCCTTACCTCTCTCTATCTCTCTAACAAATGTTATCTTTGTTGCTCCTCAAAATTTCATTTATATTGAAAATCAATCATGATTCAATTTTCCTTACTTTCTCCAATCTCGCACCATCGGTCACATCGCGGTATTTTCGAAATTTCCGGAAAATCCGCGATATATGTATATACATGGGTTATGAAAAAAATCCGTGAAGTGGTGAATCCGCGATGGTCGAACCGCGAAGTAGCGAGGGCTCACTGTATACATATATGCATATATATATATATATATATATATATATATATATATATATATATATATATATATATATTTATATATATGCGTGTATATATATATATATATATATATATATATATATATATATATATATATATATATATATATATATATATATATATATATATATATATAAATATATATATATATATATATATATATGTGTGTGTGTGTGTATATATATATACATATATATATATATATATATATATATATATATATATATATATATATATATATATATATATATATATATATATATACACACACGGTATACTAAAATACTATGCCTATTTAGAATGTCGTGTCCTAAATAGTCACCTAGAGATCCATGTTGGTATTAGTGGTGAACATTTATTGTGACATAAGACAAAATAAGACTTGCAAACCGGATATTGAACTTTTTAATGACAATATGTGATATTATATTCAGTTAGGCTGTTTCTTAGACCGATCGTTAAATCCTTCAGTTCTATCAGTGTATCACTGTTGTATTTTCACCAAAATCAGCCATTTTATTTAGCTTTGTTATCCCCATAAGACTAAAGAAGTATTTGTAAGTTGGCAAATCTTGATTCGGTTGGTACTTATTGTTATGAATATATATATGCTTAACATTATAGTTCTTAAAGATATTTTTTTTCTTTCTCTTATTTCCACAATCACACATACATACACAAGTTTACATGCATGCACATGCATGTAGGTGCTTAAGCAGAGATTATACATTAACCCTGGAACAGTACGGTGGGTCGTCTGCGACCCCGAGCGTAAAAAAAAAGAGGTTTTTCTCACGTGACTCACCCCCGTGACTGAATTTGTGGGTGATCGACCTGCAGTAGGTGTCTCGCCTACACGCTCTAGTAGTGTCCAGATGTGCGTTGCTGTAGCTGTACTCCTTCCCCGATTTCTGAGACGCGTCGGGGTCGAGCGCGACCGAGTTTACCCTTCTAAGGTAATTTGCATAATTATCAAAGTTATTACGTATTATGAAATTGTCGTAGAATGGTGGAAATTCTTGGTGGATTGTTTGGCTACCATGTGCATGATTTTTTTTTTTAGTTAAAATGTCGTTCATCACCACGAGGACCATTTTACCGCGAGTGCCCCTTTTTCATTTTTGTTCATTTTTTTGCCAAGTCATTTTTCCGTAAGATATTGCCAAATAGTGTCGTAAAACTTTTGCTTTTTTAGTGTTGGAAAGTGTGTCTAGATGATCTGGCTACCCATGCGTGACTTTGTTTTTGTCAGATACGACGTAGTTATTGGTATATTGGGTATTTAACTGCGGTTGCCAATTTCTGTTTTTTTTTCAATATTTGTAAAAATTTACTACGTAGTAAGGAATTGCCGTATATTATTGATTTTTTTTTTCATGTTTATGTGTTAGAAAGTGTGCCTTGATGGTTGGGCTAACACGTGCATGTCTTTTTTTTTATCTGAGATGCCAAATATTAGAATGCTGGGCATTTTACCGCGAGTGCCCCTTTTTCATTTTTTTTCATTTTTTTGCCAAGTCATTTTTTCGTAAGATATTGCCAAATAGTGTCGTAAAACTTTTGCTTTTTTAGTGTTGGAAAGTGTGTCTAGATGATCTGGCTACCCATGTGTGACTTTGTTTTTGTTAGATACGACGTAGTTATTGGTATATTGGGTATTTAACTGCGGTTGCCAATTTCTGTTTTTTTTCAATATTTGTAAAAATTTACTACGTAGTAAGGAATTGCCGTATATTATTGATTTTTTTTCATGTTTATGTGTTAGAAAGTGTGCCTTGATGGTTGGGCTAACACGTGCATGTCTTTTTTTTTATCTGAGATGCCGTATATTAGAATGTTGGGCATTTTTCCGCGAGTGCCCCTTTTTATTTGTTTTGCATTTTTTTTGCTTAGTCATGTTACCGTAAGGAATTGGCAAGTAGTGTCGCAAAACTTATATTTTTATAATGTTGGAAAGTGTTTCTAGATGATCTGGCTACCCATGCCTATTTCTTTTTAGCCAGATATAGCGTATATATAGGTATGTGTTCGATTTTCCTGTGATTGCCATTTTTCGTTTTTTCCCATTTCTTTCAAAATTACTACGTACTAAGGAACTATCACAGAGTAATGATTCATTTATATGTTTATTTGTCGGAAAATGTGCCTTGATGGTTTGCCTAGCACGTGGCTGAAATTTTTTTTTCTGAAATGCCGTATATTAGAATGGCCATTTTTCCGCGAGTGCCCCTTTTTATTTGTTTTGCATTGTTTTGCTTAGTCATAATACCGTAAGGAATTGGCAAGTAGTGTCGCAAAACTTATAATTTTATAGTGTTGGAAAGTGTTTCTAGATGATCTGGCTACCCTGCCTATCTTTTTTTTTAGCCATATATGGCGTATATATAGGTATGTGTTCGATTTTCCTGTGATTGCCATTTTTTTGTTTTTTCCCATTTCTTTCAAAATTACTACGTACTAAGGAACTATCACAGAGTAATGATTCATTTATATGTTTATTTGTCGGAAAATGTGCCTTGATGGTTTGCCTAGTACGTGGCTGAAATATTTTTTTCTGAAATGTCGTATATTAGAATGTTGGCCATTTTTCCGCGAGTGCACCTTTTTATTTGTTTTGCATTTTTTTGCTTAGTCATGTTACCATAAGGAATTGGCAAGTAGTGTCGCAAAACTTATATTTTTATAGTGTTGGAAAGTGTTTCTAGATGATCTGGCTACCCATGCCTATCTTTATTTTTAGCCAGATATGGCGTATATATAGGTATGTGTTCGATTTTCCTGCGATTGCCACTTTTTCGTTTTTTCCCATTTCTTTCAAAATTACTACGTACTAAGGAACTATCACAGAGTAATGATTCCTCTAGATGTTTATTTGTCGGAAAATTTTGTTTACTTCTTTTTTGATTTAATATCATCAAATTTTTTTAGCTAAAATATTATATTGTTTTACATTTTTTTTTTCGATTTTATTTCCCTTCAAAAAATTTTTTTTGGGCCAGAATTTTAATTTTATAGTCGTAAAATAATCGACAGTTATCCAGCAACCCACCATACAATTTTTATGCATATCCAAGAATAATTAGATTAGTAAATAACACCTTGAAATTGACATACCCTTCCTACATTTCAAGTGGCAGATTAGGGAGTCTGAGTCAGTGTGGTTGGCGGCCATTTTGTGGACATATCCGAAGCGTAAGTTGCCCTATCTATATATATTCTTGTTCCCTATAGAATTTGTGATATTTTGGTATATTTTTACCTGCATAAATATCATATTATATATTATATATATGTATTTTTTTACGAAATTTCTAAGTACTCAAAAAATTACCTTTAGATATGGCCCCTGATATAAATGTAATTTACCAAATAATGAAGATTTTTTTACATATTTCTATTTTAGGATAACATATGTTTATTCCCTAAAAAAATTAGCCACTTCCTATTTCATTTGGGTACCCCAAAAAATTCATGAAATTTGGACAAATTTTTTTGGCCAATAAAAGATACCCTTTTTTTCTCATTTCAGATCTTCACCTCCATGGGTCTGACTTCATCCAAAATACATCAAGATGTGTCCTAAACATTCAAGAATCAATTCCTAAAAGGATTTGTGTATATATGTATAAACTTTTTTTTATGAATTTTTATGTAAGGTCTTTTTTTTCTACTTAATTTTTTAAAATATTTATAATAAATAGTTTTTCTGCAGATGAGTAGTATTTATCTTTACAGTTGTTTTGAGCATTCTTTGAAGTTTTTTTTGGCGTCCGAGTATACCCTTAAAGGGGTGTCCGAGGAGCGTACCTATCCAGGGTTAAGAAAAAATCTCTCTTCTTCTTTCTATACCCACGTACGTAAACATGAACAGTCACACGAAATATTATAATCATGATAGCTACCTCTTTTATTGCAACAAAGTGAGTGTATAATGCACATCCCTCAGGTTGAGGTAGGCCTACATTCTAAATTAATTGAAACTAGATATGAAGGATAATATAATAGATGTTTCTAACAGGTGATACATATCCGTTTGAACTAATATGTTTGATCTGACGCTAATGAAAGGCATTTTCCACATACTGACTCTCGTTATGAATATTCAGAAGAATTTTTATTTGCAGTAGTTATAATCTCCTATACTTTTTTTTTCTATTTTACTAAGACCTTTGAGAGAATAGGTCATGGCTTGAAAAACTTTTATCCAAAGGATCATGATACTGGGAAACATTTTGAGTAAGATTTTATGCATAGTATTATGTGTACCAAATAAATAGTTTTGTGTGTACCAAATAGATAGTTTCTTGGAAAATAGGTTTCATAATCCTCATATGAATACTCTTAGTCAATTTTGGAAACAGAGGAATGTTATTTATGATAAATACTAATATAGCAAATTTGTGAATGTGTTACTATTATTATTATTATTATTATTATTATTACTAGTAGTAATAGCAGTGGTTTTAGCAGTAATAATAGTAGTAATGGCAGAAGTAGTAGAAGTAGTAGTAGCTGTGGTAGCAGTTCTGTTGTAATTAGACATTACTAGTAGCTATTACTAATTTTAACTTAAGTATTGATATTATTGCAGTTATTGTTAATGCTATCATCATCAACAGCAGCATTATCATCATTATCTATATCAATATTATAATTATTAAAACCAAATATATACACATGCACATAAAACGTTCCCTTGCTAATTCACTTCTGCTGACTTTGAAATTTTCATAAAGAGGAATTTTAACGATTTAGATTGGTTAGTTTATAGTACGATAGACGTACGGAATTACGGTATGTTATTTTTTCCGTACTGTACAGTACAGAAAAATAATTGAGGGCACGGTACAAAATTACAGTGCGGCATTTCAACCAGGTACGAAGTACGGAAAACATTCCGTACCGTACCATACTAGCAGCCTTATTCCCATGAAGCACCATCGACTTATTTCTGAAAATATCTTACGTTGCTATGAAAAGTAAGATTCTTTGCTATATCACGTCCCGAAAGCATTTGGAATCCATGAGTAAACATACTATAATATTCTTACGGATTATTACACATTCACAAAGAAATCTCGTTTGAATATTGTAAAGCAAAATATGCCAAGTGTCTACGGCTAATTTTCATCAAGGAATGTAATGGCGGAAAACTATTTTATATAGAATAACGATATGGCTGAGATGATGCTACCTTCGATTAATTAATAATGACCAAAATGAGAGGGTACTGTTAATCAAAATAATGTGACTTGATAATTAGTCTTTACTCCGTAATCTATTGCGTTTTACATTTATTTGTAAAACTCCCATTATATGTTTGCTTTTATGTTTTTATCATGAAACACAACCTAAAAAGCAATACGACTAAATGAATATTAATCAAGTCACAATAATTTGGTATTTATTGTAGCATACTTCCGATCATAATGTTTTTCAAGTTTTTATTTTTTTATTTCCATTTAATGTATTGTTCAAGGTAACCCCTACAATTGGTAGTAGGTACTAAATGTAGTCTAATCTTGATAGAAAAAAATCAACAACAGACCTGTAATCAGGTAATATGAATGATGTAAAAAGTATTATTATCTACATAAGCAGAAACAGTTTTTTTCGGTAAAACCTTATATCATTCATAAACAGGAAGTGACGAATCAAGACCACTACACTGAGCTTTGTAAGCTTTTACATTTTTGTATTAAATATAGTTTCCATCAACCTCTGCATTCTTTTCAATAAAACCTCTATAATAAGTCAAAAAAAGTAATCTCGATTTCCAAATAACGCATCGAAAATATAAATAAACTTGGCCATGAACTATAGATTTCTAGGCCTAATGTCGATTAATGGTGTATTTCAAAATTCACTCACTCATGCTTTTTAATGAATAAAATATAGAAAAAATATAATAAGTACAAATTTAAAACAATCTCCCTTTTAGTCTGAAATTGGTGGAATTAGAAGAGCAATTCTGAGTCTTATGTTTGAAGGCGATATTAAATGCATATGAAACTATAGGAATCAATGACAAAACTCATATAATCTTTTTTTCATAATATTTTAAAAGATATTAATAAAATGAAGACGATGGTGTTGTTATTACACACTTGTATTATATAAAAATGGAGAAATAAACCATCATCTTGTGAAAGAATGATACTTTTGACAACTGAAGAGATCATCATCGTATCCACCATAAATTCAAAAAATTAGTAAGTATATAAATTATGTCACAAACATCATAACCAAGCAAAAAAAAAAATAAATAAAAAAAAACAGCGACCACATTTTATGTAAATACAGCTCTTGAAGAAAAGAATGAATGTTGAAAAATAGGGAAATTTAGTAATACACATTGCGCGAGAAGTAAAAGGATGACGGACGTTACATGCACGCCTGAGTTTTCGCCTCAGGTAACGAATTGTTTCTTTTTAAAAATCTTACAGAAAAAAAAAATTAAATATTCTTCCCACTAAAGGAATTGCCATCCATGTGAGGCTGTTGAATCTCTTTGAGAATAATTCCAAATAATGTAACGTTCTCGGAAAGAAGGAATGATGTGCCCTAACTAGCGCAATAGACTGGCTTTTATGGAAATTGACCTAATTATCTTTAAACAAAATGTGGCTTTCTAATAATATTTCATAAAATATGTATAGAGTAATTCATGCATATACCAGTATTGCATTCTGCAGAGAGAAAAAAGATTGAAAGCGCTCGACTAAGATTAGAAAATCAGTTTCTATGACTTGACTCTCCTCAAAGAGAAACTTTAAAGCAAACCATACATACAAATTCGTATCCAATTTCATCAAGAATCTGGTTTTCTCTTAGCCTGCAAATTTTCACACACACACACACACACACACACACGCATATATATATATATATATATATATATATATATATATATATATATATATATGTGTAGAAATCATAAGTGTATATATATATATATATATATATATATATATATATATATATATATATATATATATATATATATATATATACATAAGTGTGTGTATATATATATATATATATATATATATATATATATGTATGTGTGTGTATATATATATATATATATATATATATATATATATATATATTTATATATATATATATATATATATATATATATATATATATATATATATATATATATAAAATAAATAAATAAGTAAATAAAAAAATAAATAAATAAATACATATATATACATATATATATATATATATATATATATATATATATATATATATATATATATATATATATATATCAATATGATGCTTTGGTAACTTGTTGTCTTAGAATTGTTCAGTAAATCATTACAAAAATTACTATAAAATTATGCAATGAGCCTTTTACTGTTCACTGCCTAAAACTTCACATCTATCGTCTTATATTCATAAGTCTTTATTGCATAATCCTCTAAGACAATATGTAAAACTACATAAATTAAATATCTTAACAACATCATGTCTGTTAGAAAATGCAACTTCAATTAATTTCACAGATTTTCATGTATGGGAGAGACATGCATCATCATATTTCACATTTTCTTGTAGTCATTGATTTTCGGTGACACGAGTAACAATAATATAATGAAAATATATATACCCGGGGAAAGTATAACAAATTCATTACTGTGAATTGAAAATGAAATTTTCCTTTTTTATGAGGTTTTCATAGCATAGATGTTTTCATATTTGGATATTTCCCTGATATGTAAAGAAAATATTTCCCGGCTGGTTTTATGGGAAGTGATTATTAGCAGGCATTTCCATTGAAAGAAAACTTTCATACTTCCATTATATGTTCATATAGGTGATGGAGACAATATATACAAAGCCAATGTTCTGCTGTCACCTGAATGTGGTACATTCCTCTGACGCTTATACTTCTTGACTACGTTGTGTTTATTTCTTTCAAAGTAATCTTTTCATTTTCTTTATATTTTTTGAGATGATAATTCTATATATTTTAATTGATAAATATTCATTTGCTTAAAATATACAACTGACGTTTTTTCTAGGAAAAGAAGAAGATTTAAAAATTTTGCAATAAGTTTCTCAAAAACAGTGTATTTCTAGATGTCATCGGTGCAGACATTTATATAAAATTTAAGCTTTTATCTTTGAAATCACGAAGTCGTGCTAATATACATCAAATTAAAAATAAAAAAAATACTATCAGCTAAAATTATTGTTTCATTTTACAAAAATAGATAAGAAAACTTATATCTCAACAGAACTTTTTTTTTATTTCTTCTCATCTATTATCTCGAAGAATTTTTTCCATGTACCTTAATGCAATGTAGCTTGTAAAATATACGTCGTAAATGACAATGCGAAGTTGTTTTCGTGTTACATTTGTTCACGTCCTTTTTTCTTTTTTATTCGACGTAACACCTTTGTATTCCCATCTTCCATGGCCATAAAAATCTGTCAAACAAGTAGAAAGTATATTAGCGTAAACAACAAAATTCCCCACCGTATGAAAATAACTCAAATATTTATTATTATTATTATTATTATTATTATTATTATTATTATCATCACTATTATTGTTAGCTAGGCTACAACCCTAGCTCATTAGTTAGAGTCTCAAAAATATATTGTTGGAGAGAGAGAGAGAGAGAGAGGGAGAGAGAGAGAGAGAGAGAGAGAGAGAGAGAGAGAGAGAGAGAGAGAGAGAGAGACCTGACTAATAGCCTCTCTGCACAGATCATTATTAAGGTGGCAGTAAAAACGGCACCTGAAGCTTTACTGGGTTAATGTTGAGACAGTAGCCCGAGGCATCCTCGCCTACAATATTTCCGCTCGGGAAATTCCACTATGCTACCACCTCTTGATGAATGGGTCTGGTAACAACCCCGTTGCCAATTCGATGTGATCATGGACATTTGCATCTTCTGTACCAACCGTGTGTCACACAATTGTACATAATTATTTTGTATATATTATGCTTGTATCTGCGCTCTTCCCTCGCACTAAAAAGAACCTGAATGATCATGTCTCCGTTTTGCTCTGTAACATTGTCTGTCTCTTGAACATGTCATGTCCTGTTGCCTTGAGGTTTTGTATATAAAGGAGTGTGTTCCTTAATAAACAACTCAGTCGATTGCATCCTGCCTTAGAGTTCACATCCCTCTCTCGGCCGTCACATTGGTGACCCCGGAAGTCGACTCGCTCCCACCGCCTTCCACCCCCACCCCCTCGCCCCTTCATCGTTAGTACTATGGAGGACTCTACGGCAGTTGGTGCTGCGGCCGCTCCATTCAAACTTTCATCGTTTGCCAGGGTTGAGGCGTTTGCTTGGTTTCAACGCACGGAAGTCCAGTTTCGTATCAGGGGCGTGACTCGCTCAACCACCAAAGCGGATTATGTTCTCGCGGCGATACCCGAGGACACCTTCCCAGAAATATCCGACTGGCTTTGTGAACAAGGAGACACCCCAATAGCGTATGACGCCCTCAAAACATACCTTCTGCAGCAGTACTCGCCGTCGCCAGCCGCCCGTATAGCAAAGCTTTTTCAGCTCTCGCAACAACCATTGGGGGACCAAAGGGCTTCGCTTGCCCTCAGGGAAATGACCAGTATCGCTCGCCTTCAACCTGCCGTAGACGGCTCTCCTCGTGAGGTGAACCTACTTCGTGCCCTTTGGATACGCCGTTTACCTGAACCTGTACGCGCTGCCATACCAGATGTCAATAGTTTACCCATAAAGGACTTGATGACCAAAGCCGACGCCCTTATGGACAGCCACTTCAAAACCTCCATCAACGCCTCCACCCCTGAAGAAGAGGATGTCTATCCAACGTCAACCGAAGCTGACATGAATGCCGTAGGACATACATGCCTACCCCGTGACGTGCCGAAGCAGCGACAAAGCCGCCCACCACCCACCAATCGCTCGCGCCCCAATGAACGACTTCTACAGCCACTTACTACCTCCCATCCTCCGCAGTTTTGCTACTACCACTTCAGATTCGGGGCAACCGCGAAGAAATGTGCCAAGGATTGTCATTGGCCAAAAAACGTGTAAGTAGGCCATCGCTTGTGGCGGTGGCCTCCCGTGTTTCTAATCTTTTCTTTTTACAGGATGCAGGAACGGGCGTGCGGTTTTTGGTAGACACGGGTGCTTGTCGTTCTCTTTTGCCAAGGAAACTCTTCAAGGTACAACGTAGTCTGTCTACATCTGCCGACGTCTGCTTGGTAGCTGCCAACGGATCTGCGATACCCACCTACGGTTACGAGAACCTCACATTATCGTTCGGAAACGGTAAATACAATTGGAAGATTCTCGTTGCTGACGTCACAATGCCAATCCTTGGTGCGGATTTCCTCTCTCATTTCCACCTTCTGGTCGATGTCGCCCACCGACGATTGGTCAACGCAGACTCGTACTTGTCGACACCTCTTCAACCCGCCCCCTCTAACCTCGCTCTCCACATCAGCGCACCCACGGATGCCTACCCCCACCTCCTCATGTCGTACCCGGAAGTTTTCCGTCCAGACCTTCGCCAAATGCCCACAGTTCCTACCAAGCACGGTATTTATCACCATATCAAGACGACGGGACCCCCAGTCTTCGCAAAATTCAGACGTCTGGCACCGGAACGATTGGCGGCCGCCAAGCAGACGTTCGCCGAAATGGAGGAATTGGGCCTTTGCCAAAAGGCCTCCAGCCCATGGTCGTCACCCTTACACATCGTTCTGAAGAAAAACGGCTCCCTCCGTCCGTGCGGGGATTACAGGAGCCTGAACATGCAAACAGAACCGGATCACTACCCCCTCCCAAACATTGCCAACGTGACCTCCTACCTGCACAAAACAAAGGTTTTTCTCTACGCTCGAATTCCTGAAGGGGTATTATCAGGTGCCTATGAACCCAGAGGACATCCCGAAGACCGTCATCACCACTCCGTTTGGTACATACACCTTCAATTACTCCTCTTTTGGCCTTCGTAATGCTGGGGCAACGTTTCATCGTCTCATGGATGGCCTGTTAGGGGACCTCCCTTTCTGTGTATGTTATGTGGACGACATACTTGTGTTCTCCTCCTCAAAAGAGGAACACCTCCGTCACCTGCGCATCGTGCTCGACCGCCTGCAACAAAACGGCCTTGTAGTCCGGTACGACAAGTGTACCTTTGGCGCCAACGAAGTGTCGTTCTTAGGGCACCGCATCACTCCTGAAGGAGTCCATCCCCTCCCTGAGAAGGTAGCAGCCGTTCAGAACTTCCCTGCGCCCTCGACCCTCAAAGCTCTGCAGGAATTCTTGGGCATGATCAACTATTATCACCGTTTTCTGCCAGCCATTGCCGCCACTCTTGCTCCCCTCTACGCCTCCCTCAAGGGCAAGCCAAAGGACCTGAAGTGGGGTCCCCTTCAAGAAGCAGCCTTCTGCAATGCAAAGAAGGCCTATCAACTGCTGCGGCTCTCACTTTTCCTATCCCACACGCCCCTCTCCTTCTCTCCACCGATGCCAGCGACGTCGCTATTGGTGCAGTACTCGAGCAGGTGGTCAAAGGCTCGCACCACCCATTGGCCTTCTTCAGCAGAAAACTGTCCAAGGCAGAATCGGGTTATTCTACCTTTAATCGAGAATTGCTGGCGGTGCACTTGGCTGTCCGTCACTTTCGCCATTTCTTAAAAGGTATGCCCTTCGTCATTCGCACAGACCACATGCCTCTGGTGCACGCCTTCACTCGACAGTCTGACGCCTGGTCCGCCCGTCAACGCCGACATCTCTCCGCCGTGGCTGAATACAATTGCACCCTCCAATACGTCCCTGGGAAAATGAATCCCGTTGCCGATGCCCTGTCAAGACACACGTTGGCTGCCGTTCAACTGGGATTGGATTACAACACCTTGGCTGAAGCCCATCGACAGGATCCAGAGTATCAAGCTTGTAGGACATCCTGCACGTCCCTCCGTTGGGAAGACTTTCCCCTTGAAGACTCCAACACCACCCTCCTCTGTGACATCAGTACTGGTAGACCGCGACCTTGGATTCCTGCTCCCATGCGCCGACAGGTGTTTGATTTCATTCATGGCCTTTCACATCCCTCGTGCTGTTCTACTGCACAGCTGCTGAAGGCAAAGTTCATTTGGCACGGCATTTCTAAGGATGCTAAGGATTGGGTCCGCGCCTGTACTTCTTGCCAAACTTCCAAAGTACATCGACACACGGACACAACCTCAGCGTCGTTTCGCACACATTCACGTCGGCGTTGTAGGCCCCCTACCCACATCACAAGGACATCGTTACCTGTTTACCGTCATCGACCGCTCAACTCGTTGGGCTGAAGCCATTCCCATGGAAACTGCAACATCCGCCTCATGTACATCTGCCTTACTCTCTGGATGGATTTCAAGATTCGGTATCCCTGAGCATATTACTTCTGACAGGGGAACCACTTTCACCTCTCAATTGTGGACGTCATTAGCGAATCTCCTGGGCATCACCCTACATCAGACAACGGCCTACAACCCCGCTGCCAATGGAATGGTTGAACGTTTTCATCGCACCCTCAAAGCAGCTTTGATGTCCCGCTGCAAGGATTGCAACTGGTTTACTCATCTTCCCTGGGTCCTCCTGGGACTAAGGACCACTCCTAAAGACGCCCTCGACGTCTCGGCAGCTGAAATGGTGTATGGCGACCCGTTGGTCGTCCCTGCCGAATTTTTTCCTTCTACAATCTCCTCCGATGATCTCCAGCGCATACGTCACGTCGTGGGAAAATTTACTCCATGCCGCCAGACTTACAAGCCCCCAGCGAAGCATCAAATACTAACGGACTTGCACTCTGCAACGCACGTCTTCCTGCGCAACGACACTAGCAAGCCACCACTAACGCCCCCTTACACGGGCCCTTTCCTTGTGATCCTACGCAGTCCGAAAGCATTCCTACTAAACATTCGGGGCAAAGAAGACTGGGTCTCCATTGATCGTCTAAAACCTGCTTATCTTTTGCCAGATGACCCGCCTACAGTTCGCCTCTCTTGATCAGGGCGCCCTATTTAACATGTACAGTATGTCATTTTTAGGGGGGGGAGCCATGTACCAACCGTGTGTCACACAATTGTACATAATTATTTTGTATATATTATGCTTGTATCTGCGCTCTTCCCTCGCACTAAAAAGAACCTGAATGATCATGTCTACGTTTTGCTCTGTAACATTGTCTGTCTCTCGAACATGTCATGTCCTGTTGCCTTGAGGTTTTGTATATAAAGGAGTGTGTTCCTTAATAAACAACTCAGTCGATTGCATCCTGCCTTTGAGTTCACATCCCTCTCTCGGCCGTCACACTTCTAAGGCCGTTGCAGAAAATGTCCTTTCGCGGAATGGTGTTTAGCCATGATTCGTATTGTAGATAAATTCAATAAGGTGTCAATGGAGGTAACCCAATAATAACTCAGCTGCTGGTGGCACTTGTGTCTCTACGTCTACGTCTCTACGTGACCGGATTTACCTAAAAATGTAATAGTGTGATGCTGCAGTTAGAGTAACGAAGGAATATTGTTCTTGGTTGTATCCCTACTGCTCCGAAGCGAATAGTACCATAAGTTTAGTTGTCCATCAGACAAAGTGTCCCGGACAAAATGAGAGTGTCTACCTTTCCCCTGGAATGGGCAGTCATAACAAAGAGCTGATGATAAAGGAGTAAGCTTCATTTCAATGAGTTAAAGGAAAAGCCTTATTTTTTCCTCTAAATTGTATAAAAGAAAAAGTCGAAAACCCTATCTTTTGTCAAATGGTGATTGACCTACATTCAATTCCCAGGAGTCCTCAATATTTATGTCCCTCTAGCTCATCTATATTTGGGTAGTTATCACATTAAAAGATCATTTAAATCCTTTTGGATTTCTTACTCAGGCAATTTTATATGTTGAAACTATGTACGAAGTCCTGTGTAACAAATGCACACGAGCATTATTTAAGGGGGTCTCATGGAAGTATGAATAAAGTTTGTACGTAATTGTTAATAAATAAATGTTGGAAAGGTATAAATTTCGTTTAAAAATAGTACATACGCTAAAGTTCGTATGCAGATGTTCGTATTGTATGAAGTAAGTATGTAAAATGTTCGTGACAAATGAAGTTTGTATAGAAAAAATCGTTGGGAAACATATAGAATGAAATTACTCGCACTCAAAAAGTTCATACGAAAATGTTCGTGGACATGATGTTCAGCTAACAAAAATGCGTAAGTAAAAGTTGTATGTTTGAATATATATATATATATATATATATATATATATATATATATATATATATATATATATATATATATATATATATATATATATATATATATATATATATATATATATATATATATATAAATATTTATTAAAAAGGGCAATATGGATACGAGATCGAATTAGAATAGAGAATATTCTAACATAATATAAGAAAATCAAATAGACAAACACATATACACTATATATAATATATATATATATATATATATATATAT
>NC_090725.1:21194207-21199207 GCF_036898095.1 Palaemon carinicauda | reverse complement strand
AGACGTGAAATTATGTTGTATTCATAAAGTGTGGCGCATTTGAAGAGAAGAAATTTAGTTTGATAACTCGGTTTGAGTAAATATGGGTTGAACTACCGCATAAAAAAGAGGAGGACAAAACCACTTCCATAAGGGGATGGATGTATGATTAATTGCTCACAAGAAATCATTGAGGTACAAGATGCAAACAACAACAGAAAAGTGCTGATCAGGGGTTTTCTGCAGAAGTCAAACAACACCATCAAAGCATTTCAGAGATATTACTTAGCTACAGTATATAGGCACAAGAAAAGATCTGAAAACATATATCAAGCCTACATATTTTCAGTGTACATTTGGCTTCATTGATTCCAGTACACTGATGTCTACTTAGCTTGCCATGAAGTGTACTGGAAGTAATAAAGCCAACTGTACCACCACTTATTCCAAACGTCGACATGGATTTTCTTCAAAAGACTGGTGCTTCTACAAAAAAAAAAAAAAAAATATGGCCAACTACCAAAAGATCACACATTGATATGGAAGTTGCAATCAGGTGTAAAGATAGATGTTATAAAAAAGTTTTTTCAATGTATAAAGATCTGACAAGATAGGAATTGTTGGAAAGGTGCCTCAAAGGAAGACCTCAAACCCGGAATGAAAATCTTCAGAATAAGTTTTAGTCATTGTTCAAAGTTCAAGTTCTGTAGAAATTAACAAAATTCAAACATGCAGCTAATATAAAATTTTATGTTGAACAAGCTGGTATAAGTCACTTTTTATAGTTTATATATGAAATGTCTGTTTTAATGTTGTTACTGTGCTTAAAAAAAATTTACTCTAATTGTCTAGAGAAAAAAAAAATCACCAAATATACAGTAATGAAAATATAGTAACCAGACTTTTCCAAGACGTTTACATTAACATATTGAATCTGCAGTGAAAATTGTAACTCAACCCATTTAAAAATAATTTTCCCACAGTAAGTGCCCTTTATGAAACAATTCTTTTATTTAAGTAAAAGCTATTTCTTTTATAGCTAGACTCTTGCCATATCTGGCACCTCAGATTTACATACAAACGTATGCATGGTATAGACAGATGAATCTGTTGCTCTAATACCAATAAACTTTGAAGTTGTACCTATTTGTGGTTTCCTTTAACTGAGAGATTTGTTGCTGTTGCTGAGTGAGTTATTAAGCCACCTTGACACTAGAACGAATTTTGTTTCCCCAGAGCCATGCAATGCACCATTTCAGTTATTAAAGTTTCCGTGCGGATTTGTGTGCAGGGTGCGGGAGTGAGTAGGGAAAATTTTGAAATTTTCAAACATTTTGCACTCATAATTGTCCATAAATATTCGTGCCATGTGCTTGTTACTTGTATGAACCAAGTGTGGGCACTTTGCGAGTTGGGTGCGAACACTTCCCATACGAGTGTCAATGCATGTCAATACTTAACCTATGGGTAAATGAGTAGTGCCATTGGGTCTCAATGCGTTCAAATGGGGACCATTTATGGTCACCCATTGTTTAGACAGTGCATATCTCATACACTTATAGTGCACGAACAGAGCACAAACAATACTTTACTCTGCGTACCACTTAAGTGGCATGTCTTTCCGCGATGTATTGCACAAATTGCGGGGACAAAAATCGAGCAAGTGTCATGGTGGCTGTAGTTTCAAATATATCTTAATCTGTGAATTAGATGCGTATCTTGTATTTCGTATTTCCAGCTAATTAAAAGTCTGACAGAATAGAGGAAGAATAGCTGTGAACTTGATTTCACATCACCATCATCTCCTCGTACGTCTGTTGACACAAAGGGCCTCGGTTAGATTTCACCAGTCGTGTCTGTCTTGAGCTTTTAAATCAATACTTCTCCATTCATCATCTCCGACATCACCTTTCATAGTCCTCAGCCATGTAGGCCTGGGTATTCAAACTCTACTCGTGCCTTGTAGAGCCTTGGAGTTCAAAGAGCATGCCTAAACCATCTCCATTTGCCCCTCACCATGATCTCATCCGCATATGGCCCTAGAGTAATCTCTCTTATAGTTTCATTTGTAATCCTGTCTTGCCATTCAACTCCCCATATTCTTCTGAGGGCTTTGTTCTCAAATCTACGAAATATGTTGGATATTGTTTCATCACCATACCACGACTCAAGTCCATACAGTAACATCGATCTCACTAAACTGATATATAACCTGAGTTTTATATATAATTTCAGGTGATTTAATTTCCGAATTTTACTTAATCAAGTCATTGTCTGATTTACTTTTTTCAATCTTTCATTGAATTCAAATGATAAGATCCTGTACTTAGAGATCATAGTTCCTAAATATTTAAATGATTCCACATTATTAATACTTTCTCCTTCAAATGATATTTCATCTTCCATTGGTAAGCAAGCTTTGCAAGTCCTGTGATGTTCTGTTAATAAGGTTAGCGTCATAAGCATTCTCTAAATCACCGAATTTCCTGTTACCAATCCAGGGCAATCCTTCTACCCCATCCCCAACTGTTCTATGCAGTACAAAATCCATGAGGAGGATAACCCACATAGGTGACACGACATTCCCTTGGCGTACTCCACTGTTCACTGGAAATTCATTTGATATAACTGCATTAACATAAGCTTTGCACTTGCTGAGCTCATGAACAGACTTAATCAAATATATATATTTATATATTTATGAACAACTCTCCACAAAATTGCCCGGTGCACACTATCAAAGGATTTTTCATAGTCCACAATTGCCATCAAAAGTGGATTTCTATATTCTACACAATGCTGTACCACATACCTTAAAATGAAAATTTGCTCAGTACAACTTTTGCCTGATCTAAATCTTGCTTGTTCATCTCTTGGCTTTTCATCAATCTAGTCTCTTTAGAATTAGCATACTATATATTCTCATGACAACTGATGAAGTGTGATGCCTCTGTAATTATGTAATCAGTCAGGTCTGCCTTTTTTGCCATTTTCACCAACACTCCTAGTTTCTATTCATCAGGTTTGGCCTCCTCACGCACCATTATACAAAATAATCTTATAAGTATTCTGGGAGTCACTTAATTTTCCGCCAATATAATCTCAGCAGTTATTCCATCTTATCCAAGGGCTTTCTATCTCTTTAGTTTTTTCATGATAGTTGCTACTTCAAACACAGATTCATTCATGGGCACATCAAGGTCTTCCTCAGCTTCAGGTATATCAATCAAATGATTCCCTTTGTATCTCTTATACATGACCTCACTAAAGTGTTCCTCCAATGTTGTCTTTCTTCATCCTCTGTTATTATAACAGATTCATCCCTCTTTTTGATGGGTATATGCTTCTTCTTTGCCATAGTAGAAATTTCAACATTAATTCTGTGAAAAATTCTTACACCATAGCAACTCCTTAAATTCATAGCTTTATCGGCCTCATCTCCTTCCCGGTCTAAATATTCTCTCCAGTCATTCCTGGCTTTTCTTTCGACTTCACTATCAATACTGTAATACTTAGCATGCTCTACATAGTAATTTTCAATTCTTCCTCGAAAACGTTCTACAATTAATTTCGGTCTTTGCCGCCTTTTCATAGTATCCCAAGTATCATTTGATATCCATAGTTTTCTCCTTGTAACTGCATGTTCCAAAACTTCACTACCAACTGGCTGATATATGTTCGGAATATCACATATTCATTATTTGTCTTCTCTTAGTCTCCAAAAGTTTCTAAGACTGCAAATCGATTCCTACATTCAATTGCAGAGTTTCTCTGAGCTCATCTTTTAGAAGCTCTTCTGCTTTAAACCTAGGTATTTTATTTTATTAACTAACCAGAACTTGTTTTACATTATTAGATACTATAATAAAATATTGGTTTGTGAGAAACTAAATTGGTTTGTGTGATCAGAATTAATTATGTACCCCTTCATACAAAGATTTAAACTAAAAAAATTCTTGCACAGAAATAAGAAATAAAAAATAAAATAAAGAAAAAGACCTTTATGTTATTCTTTCCTAAATATTCTATAATTGACATTATTTTTCGTGAACTTTCAAAAAGATCAATGAGAACGGATATGTAGTTCAATAAAATTATACAGGGGTCTCTTATTGATGTTAAATAGAGATGTATTTAAAATTAAATGTTGGCTGCTGATTTAATATTGGATTAGAATATTTCTTGTTTTATCTTCTGAACTGAATACTTCATTACTGCTAGTAATTAATTCACTTATATCGAGATTTTGTTTTTGCCTTTTAGAATTCAGAGACCAGCAAAATATAATAGATCTATGTGTACTATTTTCAGCAAAAACTACCAAAATGCTTGATTTACATCCTCATAACTGTGACAGGCTATGCTTAGAAAGGAGTCTGCTCATTAACCTCCATACAGCATCCATTTGTTAACAATTAAGATAGGGATTATGCCAAGGGTCTGAGTTTTGAACATTAAAATTCAACACTCGTGTATTAATGGAAATTAACTAGTAAAATTTGTCGTCAAGTCGTGTATTTCTGTATCATCAGCTAACATACCATGCTGACGAACCTTTTCACTTATTTATTTTTTTTTATCTAATGTATAACTAATGATACATGTTCAAGACGTCGAAACAAAGCTTCAACTCCTATGCTAATTATTCATGTAACAAGGAAATTCAAATAGGAAATTAATTCTTCTTTTATGACTGAGTAATCAACAGATAAAATCAAAAGATTATAATATGCTTACAGATTACTCCAAGTATATAGCTCTTCATTTAGTTTCCTATTATTTTAAAAGCTAAGAGGTGTCGCATTACATTTCAAAATAAAACTATGCGTTAGAAGAGTGATTGGTAATTTACCCTGAAGATTCATTTGAACCACAAAACATTACTGCAATTAAGTCTCGAATCCTCCATTCTACCTCCTAATAACTTAATGCAGTTTTCTCAAGAACAATCAGACAAACTTGAGCGCGAAAAACAAAAACGTACGTAAACGATGCTAAAAAGTAATTGAATGTAGTTAATC
>NC_090725.1:21174207-21191707 GCF_036898095.1 Palaemon carinicauda | reverse complement strand
AGCTATAGTCTGTAATTTGTTCATATGGCAATCATGCATTTCCTCCTCCAACTAATTCAGTATAATGTTTTTTTTTTTTTTGTTTTTTTTTTAAATGGTGTCATATTTTTCGAAAATAAAATAATTTTCCATTAAATTTAATAAAAGTAAAATAATAAGTAGGACATTATGAAAACCAGAAAAAAATGATTTGTTAATTCCATTACACGATTAAGTACGCCCGAAAAATTATGTGAGAGAGAGAGAGAGAGAGAGAGAGAGAGAGAGAGAGAGAGAGAGAGAGAGAGAGAGAGAGAGAGAGAGAGAGAGAGAGAATGCTACATAAATTTATGATTTACAATCCTTCTTTATCGTTATTATTCTAAAGAAAATTTTACTGTCTTTAAAGGCTTGCAACCATGGAACTAAAATGGCGTGGTAGCATTAACACGCACATTAATAGGTCAATGTCTACTCCAGGACAATCTACGCCGATATTTTACATTTATTGACCGAAAATATATAGCTTTTGTTCGTTCATGAGATTTACAAGACATATTTCTTCAAATGGTTGGCAATACATAAATTACTGGACAAACTTTCGTAGGTATTCATTGATAATGGGTATTCTAACAGGCGAGTCAAGAAAGGCCATTATTATTATCATTATAGTTACCATGATTATGATTATCATTGTGATTATGTTTTTGATTTTGATGCTATAAGACCATGGGCTCAAACAGGGAAAAATAGCTTAGTGGGAAAAGGAAATGAAGAAATAAGCAGACTACAAGAGAACAATTAAAATAGAAGGTTTTAGGAACAGAAACATTAAATTAGATTATAAAAAGAGACATGTAAGCCAGTTCAGTATAATAACATTCGCTGCAAGTTTTAACTTTTGAAGTTCTACCGACTCAATCACCCAATCAGGAAGATCAATCCATAACTTCGCACAGCCAGAATAAAACTTCTAGAATATTGCGTAGTATTGAGCCTCAAGATGGGGAAGGCCTGACTATTAGAATTAACAGCATACTTAATATTACGAACAGGATTGTACTGTTCGGGAAGATCTGAATACTAAAAATGGTCAGAATTATGGAAAAGTAACATGCATAACGAACTAACTGACCAACGGTGCCAGAGATTAGTATCTAGATCAAGAATAGAACATTTGATAGACCATTCAGAAGAACAATACTCAAAACAAGGAAGAATGAAAGAATCAAAACACTTAAAAGACTTTCTCAATAAGCTATTTTTTGTGCATTTGAAGAAGACACAGACCTAATGTGTTTCTCAAAAGTAAATTTGCTATCAAAAATCACCTAAAATTTTAAGTCAAACAAAGTTAAAGAAATATTATCAATGCTGAGATCCGGATGTTGAGAGCAACTGTCCTCGACCAACCTATAATCATAGTTTAAGTTTTGCAAGGATTCGACATCATGCCCCATAATTTGCATCATGCACTAATTTAGCAACACCAGGTGAACATTCAAGAGATTAAATTGATGCAAAGAGAGTAGCATCATCTGCATAGGCAACAAGACAAACCACATGTCATGTGTATATAGTATGAAAAGTAACTTGCCAGGAACATTACCCTGAGGAACACCAGATATCACATTCCTATATTCATTTTGGTGCGCATCAACAACAACCATTTGCAATCTAAAAATTCAATAATGATGCTAAGAAACGACCCACCCACTGCCAGCTGTTTGAGTTTGAAAACAAAGGACTCATAATTAACAGGGACAGAGGAAGCACTAGAATCAAGACCAATTGTATGAACTTCCTGACCACAATCAAGGGATTTCTGTAGAGCATTGAAGATTGCAATAAGATCATCACATGCTCCTAGGCCCTTACAAAAGCCAAATTGCAAACTAGGGAACAGATGATTACCTTTGGCAAACCTATTTAGACGTTTTGCCAAAAGATGTTCAAAAGATTTAGATAATATGGGATTTATGAAAATTTTGCGGTAATCAATTGGCTCATAATTAACAGGGACAGAGGAAGCACTAAAATCAAGACCAATTGTATGAACTTCCTGACCACAATCAAGGGATTTCTGTAGAGCATTGGAGATCGTAAGAAGATCATCACAGGCTCCTAGGCTCTTACGAAAGCCAAATTGCAAACTAGGGAACAGATGATTACCTTCAGCAAACCTATTTAGACGTTTTGTCAAACGATATTCAAAAGATTTAGATAATATGGGAGTTATGAAAATTTTGCGGTAATCAATTGGCTCATAATTAACAGGGACAGAGGAAGCACTAAAATCAAGACCAATTGTATGAACTTCCTGACCACAATCAAGGGATTTCTGTAGAGCATTGGAGATCGTAAGAAGATCATCACAGGCTCCTAGGCTCTTACGAAAGCCAAATTGCAAACTAGGGAACAGATGATTACCTTCAGCAAACCTATTTAGACGTTTTGTCAAACGATATTCAAAAGATTTAGATAATATGGGAGTTATGAAAATTTCACGATAATCAATTGGCCTTCAGCTACCATAAACACATTTACATAGTGGAGTAATATTACCAATTATCAATCAAGTGCTACAAGCTCATCTTCTTGCTAATTAGTGCAAAATAACTGGCAACTTTGGAGCTAAGAAATCTGCAGTATGTAAAGAAAAATATTATTTGGGTCTACACCTCCATAGGCAACAAGGTCCATAAAGAGAGCTTCAATTTCACGCGATCAAAAAGCTAAACTAGTTAGTTTAGCCTAAGGAAAGCAGGATTGATGAAGATCAAGTTTATCATTACTCTACTTACTGTCAAAAAATTCAGCCAAAAGGGTTGCCTTTTCCTTTGGACATTGAGTGACTGAGCCATCTGGTTAAAGTAACGGAAGAAATACCCAAAGTGTGCAAATTTAAGGGTAGCCCACCACTTATGTTCCTGGGTTGTACCAGAAAATGTTTCTTTTCTGCTAAAATTGTATTACTTTTCAGTTGAAGCTTAAACTCTTTGACGTAAAGCTCTAAGATGAGTATAGTTATTCCAAGTCACACCTGATCTGCTACCCTTCCAAAGATGATAGGCCTCTTGCTGCTCCAAATAACCACATCTACAATCATCCTTGATCCATGATGCCAAGTAAGTATTATTGACGGCTTGCAGGCTGCCTTCTCTGGATGCCGCACGAGACAAAAGTTAGTCATAAGCTTTCTCACTAGGGTTGTCATGAAAGATGTATGGCACAGTGTTCACTATTGTTTTGAAGTGTTACAAGCTATTCTGTCTATTTTTACGATAGAAGGAATAGCGTGCTGCCATGAAATTCTGTTTGCTGGAAAAATACAAAGCCAAAACAGTTACCATGCTTCAAATAGCTAACAAAGATGCTACCATAAGCAAGAGTTTAAGAGTGATTTGCTCACTTTAAGAATTGTCATGGCAATTATTAACCTAAAAAACACGCAGGAAAACATAATAAACAAATGTTGGAAGACTGTAGACAAACAAATGACAAACTTGTTGATTTGACCTGTGTTCTAGAGCTTCTGCCAGGAAATTCTATACAGAGAAATTGGGATGAAGAATTGCTTCGTTTGCTCCCATATCATCAAAAACAGTCACGAATGAATTTGTGCCAATAACTGGAAGAAGAGTTTAAAGCAGATACAGATCTTATCTCAAAAGCTGGTACTACAACTACGAGCCAGAAATGAACCAGCAGTCTAGTCAATGAAAGCATCCATCACCACGACCAAAAGGTGCTTGTGTCAAGTGAAGTGTAATGTCAAGAAAATGTTGATTTGTTTCTTCGATATGAGAAAAATTGTCCACAAAGAATTTGTTCTTGCTGGTCAAACAGTTAACCAATTTTTTTACTTGGCAGTTCTGAAGCATTTACAGTAAGACAGCTGCATTTGACGGCGGTCATGTGAATCGGACTTTAATCACCCGATCTTGGTCCCTGTGATTCATTTTTTGTTTCCCCGAATGAAGAAAGTCGTCACAGGAAAACGTTTTTCAGACGTGAAAATGGTTAAGAGGAAAGCAATGGCGGCATTAAATGACATACCTTTGCTTTGCAAGAGTTTTGAGACTTTTGTAGAGTGGAAAACATGTCTGGATTGGTGCATTTCTTCATGTGGATAATACTTTGAACAAGATGGAAGTATAGACAAGTAAAATTATACTAATATAATTATATGACAAAATTCAGATATCTTTTTTGGGGGGTAATCCCTTTTGGCTGATGTTTTTGACAGTAAACAGAGTAATGAAAAACTTGAACTTCCTCATTCCCGATTTCCTGAGGCTGAACTTACTAGTTTAGCTTTTCGATCTCGTGAGATTGAAGCTCTGTTGATGGACCTTGATGCCTCTGGAGGTGTAGACCCAAATGGTATTTTTCCTTTGTTTTTTATAAAGACAGCAGATTTCTTAGCTCCAAAGTTATCTGATATCTTACGCAAGTTAGCAAGAAAAGGAGCTTTTAGCACTTTTTGGAGAATTGGTAATGTTACTCCTCTAAGTAAATGTGTTTGTGGTAGCTCAAGTCCCACTGATTACCGCCCAATTTCCATAACTCCCATATTATCTAAAGTTTTTGAACGTCTTCTGGCAAAATGTCTTAATAGGTTTGCTGAAGGTAATCATCTACTCCCTAGTTTGCAATTTGGTTTTCATAAAGGCCTTGGAGCATGTGATGCCCTTCTTACAATCTCCAATGCTATAGAGAAATCCCTTGATTGTGGCCAGGAAGTTCGTATGATTTGCCTTGATTTTAGTGCTGCCTTTGACCGTGTTAATCATGATGCCCTTGTTTTCAAACTGAAACAGTTGTGGGTGGGTCGTTTCTTAGCATTATTATTGATTTTTTAAGTAATAGATCTCAAAGAGTTGTTGTTGATGGGCACCATAGTGAGTATAGGAATGTGATATCCGGTGTTCCACAGGGTAGTGTTCTTGGTCCATTACTTTTCATACTATATACACATGACATGTGGTTTGGCCTAGAAAACAAGCTTGTTGCATATGCAGATGATGCTACTCTCTTTGCATCAATTCCATCCCCTCAGTGTAGATCTGGGGTTGGTGAATACCTTAATAGAGATTTAGCTGAAATTAGTGCATGGTGCAAATTATGGGGCATGAAGTTGAATCCTAACAAAACTAAAAGTATGATTTTAAGTAGGTCAAGGACGGTGGCTCCTCAACATCCGGATCTCAGT
This sequence comes from Palaemon carinicauda, assembly GCF_036898095.1. NCBI lineage: Eukaryota > Metazoa > Arthropoda > Malacostraca > Decapoda > Palaemonidae > Palaemon > Palaemon carinicauda. Next base: position 21,186,513 of record NC_090725.1, on the reverse strand, counting down.
ATTGATAATGTTTATTTAAATTTGTATGACTTTTTTAAAATTTCAGGTGTGATTCTTAACAGCAAATTAACTTTTGAGAAACACATCAGGTCTGTGTCTTCTTCAATTGCAAAAAAAATTGGCTTATTGAGAAAGTCTAACAAGATTTTCTGTGATCAATCTATTCTGAAGTGTTATAATTCTTTCATTCTACCTTGTTTTGAGTATTGTTCTCCTGTCTGGTGTTCAGCTGCTGATTCTCATCTTAATTTGTTGGACAGAAACTTACGGTCTATTAAATTTCTTATTCCTGATCTAGATATTAATCTTTGGCACCGTTGTTCAATTAGTTCATTATGCATGTTGCATAAGATTTTTCATAACTCTGACCATCCTTCACATTCAGATCTCTCTGGACAATTCTACCCTGTTCGTAATAATAGGCAGCAGTTAATTCTAATAGCCAGGCCTTCTCCATCATGAGGCTCAATACTACACAGTATTCTAGAAGTTTTATTCCAGCTGTTACCAAGTTGTGGAATGATATTCCTAATCGGGTAGTTGAATCAGTAGAACTTCTAAAGTTCAAAGTTGGAGCAAATGTTTTTATGTTGACCAGGCTAACATGAGTCTTTTTATTGTTTATATTACATATCTGTTTTTGACGTAGTTAATAGTTTATATAGAACATATATGTTTTGACGCTGTTACTGTTTTTAGAATGATATATTGTTAATTTACTCTCGTCATTTATTTATTTCCTTATTTCCTTTCCTCACTGGGCTATTTTTTCCTGTTGGATCCCTTGGGCTTATAGCATCCTGCTTTTCCAATTAGCGTTGTAGCTTGGCTAGTATTAATGATAATAATAATAATAATAATAATAATAATAATAATAATAATAATAATAATAATAATAATAATACTAATTAGGGGGCAGAATAGAAGTGAAGGGAATTTGGTTAGGTTCAATGATTTGGTTTAATGATTTCTGAGCTGTCCGAGTGCCGTTTCAACCAAATGGCTTGCTGCATATGCGAAATCCGGGTGTGCAGCACCTGAAGGAAATTAAAGAAAACATTTAAGAGAGTTTATTGATGAATGATAGTAAACAATTTTATTACATCAACGATTTATCACTCCCGTTATACTTACCCAGATGTTAAAAAAATCCTTCTAATTATGTATTTTCAAAAAAGTTTGGAAGCCTATATATCGGACACCTAAACGGATGCAACGGAAAGAGGAAGAATAAAAAAAATCTGGGGAGATTGCTAATCCCAAATTGAAACAATAGAACTGACTCTGTAGTGCATGAAGTTTATAAGTCTGGAAAAACCAAAACACGAAGAAATTTCCATAGTTTTTCCATCGTGACTCTTCCTATAAAAGATTTTAACGTTTTGAAGTGGCAGTTTGTTATTCAAGCAGCAAACGTCTGCTTACCATGATCTTCCACATTTACCTTGAAGCATTGAAATATTTGTTTTTGTCATAGAATAAATGGTGCCACAATTATGCAATCTGAGAATAGCGAAGAAGAGTCATCTAACAATCCCTTCATTTTTTTCCCTTAGTTTTCTTTACGTTATGAAACTACGATCTTCAATTACCCATTCATCGACTGTTATTCGAATATGAAAAGTTCATTAAATGGGAATCCTGTTACTATCATGAATACCATATGTGAATAAACTAATTATCCTCATGTGTGACCTTTGAAGATGAGTCAAAAGTAGTGGTTTCCTGCCTTATGACATTGACTTACGTCATTCATTTTGTGAAAACTTTTAGATTTCTATAAACCTATCCTTTCTTGTTTATCGAAGGTTTTACTGAATTTTCAATTAGTTTTACAGAACTATATATACCTTATTCTAAAATAACACAGGCCCTGGTGAAAGATCATCATATAACAATAGTTAAATATATCAAAATATTTACAATAAGGTTCTACCAGTTTTCTTTTGAGAATTCAATGTAACAAAAAACACTCGCATTATCTCTAACATAAAACATTCTTAAATGTTGAATATTCTTCTATAAATGTTAAGTAGATCAAAAAAAGAGAAGCCACTCTTCACTAAAAACACTGAAATTCTGGTCCCCAATCCCACAAACAACCAAAGAATTAGTGCGAGTGATATAACCATCAGATTACTGGGAATACCTAACCGCTTTCGAGGCTTGTGCTTGACAGATATTTCTGGTTTCCTGTTCTTTGAAGTTTTTTCATTTTATATTTCTTACATAACCATAGAGGTACGCAAATATTTAAACGCAAGGACTGTAAACAAAAATACTGTTACATGTATCGATTCAGTCAAAGAAACGTGTTCCCATTTATGCAAATGGTTTACTTTAGCATTATCTTTGCATGTATATACATTGCTACTACAGTATAACCAGCATTTAATCTTGTTTTTTCCATGCACTTAATTTTAATCATCCTAACGGCTTACTGTATGGTTCAGAGACCTTCAATTATTTTTTTTTCCAATTCATTTGTTAAAATCATTGATTAATGTTTAATGGTTATATCTGAATCGCTTTTTTAATCACAAGGCCGTAATAGCACCTATTGATTTTCACCTATCTGCGTATCCCTTGATCTTTTTTTTTTTAAATAGTCATTATCTTTCCCTGAATAACCTGCAAACTAAACCACGGATTTTTGGCTGTATTGAATCATTAGCACAAATGCAAATGTTGAAATTATGTGTATCAGAGAGATCAGTCCTTCCAATCATTTGCGAAGATATGCTATTTGGCAAGAAAAAAATTGAAATACGTGCTCTAGTTACTTTCTCCAAATACTTTCTTATTTATATTAATCTTTCACATTTATATATCCAATACATGCACTATATATATTATTTCCCTTATTACTCATAAAACCATAGTTGTCTTTTAGAAACACTTAACTACAGTAATTCCTTTCATATTCTTAATTACCTTTGTTCGGGACTCTCTCTCTCTCTCTCTCTCTCTCTCTCTCTCTCTCTCTCTCTCTCTCTCTCTCTCTCTCTCTCTCTCTCTCTCTCTCTGTTTGTGTATGTGGTTTGGACTTGACACTCTGCTTATTGCATATCCTGTTGATGTTGTTCACTTTGCATTAGTTCCATCTCCTGAATGTAGACTTGTGGTTGCTGAGTCCCTTAACAGAGAATTGTGGGTGTGTACGTCACACACACACACACACACACACAATATATATATATATATATATATATATATATATATATATATATATATATATATATATATATATATATATATATATTGTGTGTGTGTGTGTGTGTGTGTGTAAGTGTGCTACTTTTATAAGCATACATTGAGTATGTGTTGTTTAAGATGTGTAAAGCTGGATAACGAAGTACATCTTATTAGCTTTAAAAAGTATTTATTGTTTAAAAACAACAGAGTTAAACATCTCCATCACAGGAGGGAGCTGGTTTGGTCAGATGACCAATTCTGGTGAAGTATAGATATGAACTGGTTAAATTATCGATATCACAGATATCGTATGCTTAGTTGATATAGCAATTTTATCACAATCTCGGAAGACACCTGCATCCGGTGGCATCACAAACTTTCACACGCTGATGCATTGGTGTTGACGTTTAAGAAAAATGTTACATTGTTGAGGCTGCATTGTGCATCCTGTTTATGATTTGAGTGACTACAGCAAAACCCACGGCTAGCATCTTCATCCAAAATGACATATTACGTCATGTGTTTTAAACATGTAATAATAATTATTTCACTTATTACATAAGCTCGGCCAGCTATCTCAATTTTTTCAAAAAAATTTAACAACAAGCCTAAACATGTTTACTAGATGTGACTGGACATATGTATTATTCTTTGTTTAACTTTAGCCATAAGCAAACGAGGACGAATGTCCAAATAGGCACATCAAAAAATTATAACAATAATGCATATGAAAAGATATTACCAAAGCAAAGAAAAAAAATGCATGATAAAATAAAGATCATATATATGGTACATTGCGAGCAAATGATTATATGGTACCAAAAAAACTACTGACATACATATGATTCGGTAACTTGTTAAAGAATAATTGTTACCTTTGTCAGAAACATAGATTAACATAATACGGTAACTAATAAAAATATTTGTTACCTTGGTAAAAATTCAATTTTTTAGTGCACAAACACGAATTCCTGGTACGTACACGTACCACGGTTTCTTACATATATATATATATATATATATATATATATATATATATATATATATATATATATATATATATATATATATATATATATATTTATATATAGGGCTGATATATTTTATTAGATGCCCATAGATTCTGTTAATTTAATTTTTTTTTCTCTTTTCTTTTTAACATTCCGGCTTATATATTTTATTAGATGCCGAGAGAAAAAATGATTTATATTTTTTTAAATGTTGTTTTAAATGTATTTTTAACAATGCAACGTAGATAATTTCTTCAATTACATATTACTAGCATACTAACAGCTTTTCTTACAAACACACTTTCCAGAGCAATTTACTCCTTCAGCGAATGAGGTGGCCACTTCAAACGGCTTTAAACTGAATTAAATAAGGAGTTTTGTCTGGTCATGGCGAAACGTTCTGTTGTAGCTTCCTGCTGTGCCGTAACCTACGCCAAACAAGGATGTTCACGGCGATAAATATCAACACCGTGATAACCAGTCCTGCTAGTAGTATGGGGTGAAGGATTTCCTTATAAGTCGGTGACAGGTGGTCCCTTTCGGTTAGCTTCATCAACCGCTTGGCAACCTGTCTGTTTTACGGGAGAGGGAGTGCTGGCATTGTAGAGGTCCACGTGAAGTTCGCGAAGTAGGCTCGTTCTCTGATGAGTGTCCGTAGACCAGTCACCATGGAATTAGGGGAAGTCCCGATACAACCATCTGCTGCAACGAAGATGTGGGCAAAGGACGTGGATCCGTCAGGGCATGATACATTGAAGCCGTCCTTGTCGTATCGTATCCACGAGCCATTGTTCAGTCTGCAATAGAACTCATTATTGTCAAAGTGATAAAGCTTATCCAGACAATTTTCACTTGTATGGGAGAGAGCACCGTCTAGCACTATACCTAACTCGCATGAATCCATTAAGTTTTTATGGAATTCAAATGAGTCAGCTGTACATATTTTTCTATCCATTGCGTCTGAACAGTGAGTTAATTGATTTAAGTCTTTAATGACCGTATATGTTTCCTTGTCTGGGGAAATCAATACGTGTCCTGTCAAACTGGATATTACTGGATTTGAGTGATTCGTCATGAAAGTCGGAAATGGTGATATCCTGTGAGATTGCCAGGCATCAGAAGAATCAAAGGGAATTGTAATCCTAATCTTGTTATTATCAACGTTTACTGTAATTAGGCTGTAATAAAATTCTAACCTATGTTCGTCTAACAAAGGAACATAGCCTAGTTTATCCCTTCCGTTCTCCAGAATTAACTTTAAGTAATTTATAGGCAACAAATGGGGCGACAGTACACCTTTAGTTGCTAACGTGATAGCTTCTACATAATCCTTGGATTTCTCAATGAAATGTGCAATTCTGTTATGTATGTGATCTATCTTTGAATCATAATACGTTAACGTTGCCAACAAATCCTGTACTTCCATAATCCTAATGATATTATTTGAATGTTCATTTACTAAATCCATAATTTTATTGATTGAAGCTAACTGATTCCTTAGTTCTGACATAATCAATTCATCTTCATGAGTCAAGAACTCAATTTTCTTATTTTGATTACTAATTTTAAGACGATTGGAAATTCCTAAACCTAAACTTGCAATAGACCCAAAGATGTTTAATGCAGCATAAATAAACGGATTTCGTCTTTCTTTATGTTCGTGTCCTACAGTCCACATCAAAAGGTCATAAGCCAAAGATCCTGTCTCGTAAGTCTTATTTTTCAAGTCATCAGATAGCATCTCTGAAACTTTTAATGTTGATCCAAGCAAACTCTCTGTAGTCAAATGAAAATGTCTTCTATGCAACTCATCCAATGAGGCAGAAAACCTTAAAATGGCGGTTCTTAAGCTAGTGACACCATTCTCTTGAAGAAAAATTGCTTGCATATTCACTTCTACAACTACGTTGCTTGATGTAATAAAAACGTCTTCTTGTCTTTCAACTATAGTGCCATATTTAAAATTTATACTTTTAGTTTTAGAGCTCATCCCACACGAGAAAAATGTCTGAGCGAACAATATCACTCCCAACAACAAAAAATTCATCTTGGAAACCTGTAACGAGAAAAATATATGTAATTACTCCTGTATTAAGAAGAAACTTTTAATCACATAAAATAAAAAAAAAGTTTCCCTCACTTCTTTCCCTCTCTTTTCTTTTTAATTTCTTATGTGAGCCAATGGTACTATTCTCTCATCTGTGGGTTGGGATACGTTTTGAACTCTAAACCTATTGGCCGTTAATGTTTCCAAAATGTTAAATGGGCCTTCAAACTTAGGTGTTAGTTTATAATTGAGCCCTTTTCGTACATTGAACTTGAATATATACGTTATCACCCACGGTATATGTTTTAGTTGGTTTCTCTGTTTTATCATGATTCCTTTTCATTATGATTTGTGATTCTTCTAAATTCTTTCGAAGGATATCATATCGACTTATACTTGCATTTATACATTCTTTTAAAGGATTTGATAGATTAGTTGTAGGCGTTAATACATGGAAAGGCGTTCTAACTGGGGTACCATACAAAGCTTCATGCGGTGACATTTTAATTGATATATATATGAATGATTCAGAGTACTCAGTGCCGCCGGTATTGCAATATCCCAGTTGGGGTCTGATCCCCCTAGTGTTACTCTTAATATATTTAATATCTTCCTATTTGCTCTTTCCACTAGCCCATTCGACTCTGGGTGATATATCATGGTATTTATTTTCTTTATGCTGAGGAATTCACACAATGAAGTAAGAAAGTGATTATTAAATTCACCACCTGAGTCTGAGATTATCATGTGTGGAATTCCATGTTTACAAATGTAACACTCGTAAAACTTCCTAGCGCATTCAATCGCAGTTTTAGTTTTAAGCGCTATTAGTTCTGTATATCGAGTTAAAGCATCTATAATTACTAAGAGGTGCTTATTTCCTCTGTCTGACTCGTAAATTCCTGTTAACAAATCTAAATGTATTCTTTCAAAGGGTTGATTGGGCACAGGATAAGCTCCTAGGCTGACAGGTGTTTTCGTATGCCCTTTGTTTTCCTGACATGTGCGACAATTAGCTATGTGTCTTTTTATATCTGTAAGCATCGTATGCCAATAAAACAATGATTTGGCTTTCTGTGACATTAATGAGAACCCCGGGTGTCCATGTAATGGATTTGAATGCAACCAATTCAGGACAGTGGAAGTAAGTGAGATTGGTACTACTACCTGGTCGTTAGTTATATGTGGTGTATTGCGGGTTTCCCTTGTCACAGTCCTTCACAGAATATTATCTTTGATTATATAATTCTGCTGCTTATACTTTATATATTCCTTTTCCTTATGATTGCCTTTCAAAGCATGTATAATTGTTTCTATTTTCTGATCTTTTCTTTGCTCAGTCTGTAACAATTCAGCGCTCCAGCCTAAATCTTCTTGTTCATATATCTTTTTAACAATAGGCATGGATGTTGATATATCTATTAATTCAGCTAAAGGCTCCGTACAAGATGACACGGGGTTGCGTGATAATGCATCCGCAATGATATTTGCTTTCCCAGGTAAATACCCGATTCTTGCGCCAAAATCTTGAATGATCAAATGCCACCGAGTTCGTTTAGGGCTGTGGTTGAAGCCTTTAAAGAACTCTGTTAGTGGTTTATGGTCGGTAAGAACCTTAACGGGATAACCGTAAATTATGAACTTAAAATGCACTAGTGAATTAACAATAGCTAGCCCTTCCTTGTCTATTACTGCATACTTACTTTCGGAAGTTCTCAATTTTCGAGAATAGAAAGCTATCGGGAAAAATTGTTTATCATATTGCTGAAGCAATACCCCTCCTACTCCTAAGTCTGAGGCGTCTGTTGCAATGAAGAATTCCTTACCGAAGTCATGAAATTTTAAGATAGGAGAACTACACAGTTAATCTTTCAAAGTATTAAACGCCTGTTGATGTTGCTCAGACCATATGAAATCTACGCCCTTCTTCGTAAGATGAGTTAAAGGAGTGGCTATTATTGAATAGTTGCGTATAAAACGCCTGTAATATCCACTACAACCCAGAAATTGCTGTATTCCTTTGACATTAGTAGGTATGGGAAAAATACGTATAGCCGACACCTTATCATGGACTACTTTAAGACCTTGGCTTGACACCATGAAACCCAAATATATTAATTCTGTTTTGAAAAATTCACACTTACTAATCTTTACCCTTAAGTTATGTTGTCTTAATCTCTGTAGTACTAGTTCTAACTTACGTAGATGTTCTTTTAAGGTGTTGGAAAAGATTACAAGATCATCCATATAGGCATGCAATATATCCCCTAACAAGTCTCCAAACACTATGTTAATCATTCTTGTAAATGTTATAGGAGCACAACGTAAACCAAAAGGCATCCGTAAAAATTCATAATGTCCCCTGGCTGTGCTGAAGGCTGTGTATGGGATACTATCTTCTTCTAATGATATCTGGTGAAAGCCTTTAAGTGAGTCCAAACTGGTAAAATATTTATTCTGACCTAACAAAGACAAAATATCGTCAGTACATGGCACTGGGAATCGATCAGGGATCGTCTCCTCGTTTAGACAACGAAAGTCGACGCAGATACGCCATGTTCGATCTTTTTTCGGTACAACTATTAAAGGAAAATTATAAGGGCTGTTTGATTTTCTAATGACTATTTCTTCTAGCATTTTACCTACTTCATCATTTATTTCATTCTGGAATTTCATAGGGAGTCTGTACGAGGGTACATAGATAATTTTCTGCTTGTCCTTTAACCTTATTTGATGCTCGATCACATCTGTTTCTCCTAAGGATCCATCCGTAGTGGAAAAAAACATCATGATATTTAGTTAAAAGTCCAAAAATTTTCTGCTGAATTTCTTCGTCTTGAATGTCTTTATTGATTTTATTTTTAATAGATTGCAAAAGGGATTCATCCACAACTGATTAAGAGTGATTGATTTCAGCAACGGTAAGAATACGATGTATATAAACTTCTACATCCAAGATATGTTGATTTTTGTGAATTACTAAAGTGTTATTTAAATGATTACAGACTTCAATATTACATTGTTGATGTGAGCCTACTGTATAAATAGCTTGTGTGACAGACAATCCGTTAGTTTTCAAAGTATCGGAAAGGATTAATATTTCAGATCCCGGTAATGTTTTCTTTATTTGCACTATTAAATTCGAAGGTACGTTTGGTTCGATAGATTGCGTGCAAGATGATATTACGGGTGAACGAGAATTCTGCTGGGTCGCGTATATTATTTCTTTATTAGGGAGACAAGTTATTGGTTCTTCAACGTACGTTACGGTTACATTTGTCGTCTCCTTTTTATCCAAAACTGATTTTAAGGTATTAGAAGACTTATAGAATTTCCCTTTGATATACACGCCGTGCTTGGCAGGGGCCAAGATAATGTTTTGATTTCCCATAGATGGGTATCATATAATTACAGCTGGATACATATTAATGTTTTTTACAACAACAAATGTATCGGCAAATGTGCGTTTACCGACTTTAAACTGAACATGAGTTATGCCTGTGACATTTAATTCATTTTTTCCTATACCCGAAAGTCTAATTCCGGATTTTTCAATCGGAAAGTTCGAAAACAACAAATGATGTGTCCTCAAATCCATGATATTACGTGGACTACCAGAGTAAAAAAATAACGTAAAGGATTTGTGTTCTAAATTTACAGCATATATTGTTGGTCGTAACTAATTTTGGCTTATTATTGTATGAATTCGTTGCAAATCTACGGGAGCATGCACTGTTTTACTTGATTTGGCCGTGTGTTTCATAGGAAAATCTATTGTCTCACAATTATCTGATAAAACATTAAATTGATTATTCAATACTATTGATGTTGACATGAATGACCTTGACCCAACATCACTCTCTTCCCCTCTGGAGTTAACTATGTGGTATTTGCTTTGCTCTGCACATTCTGAAAATTAGTCTGACCTTGCGAGGTCTGGTTTGACGACCCAGGCTCAGCGATATTCGAAGAAGTGTTTGTTAGTTTTGGACTCTGAACTCCATTGACATTTGGTTGTTTCTTCTTATTGTTAAAATGAGGATTTTTATTTTTATTTCCATATGGAACTGACTGTGGAACTGACTGTGTATTTCTGGGATTCTGTTGTGTCTTACGCGAGTAACATTGGCTATATGAATGAGTTGCACTGTTATGAATCGAGCAGAATTTCGTTCTGCAGTCCGCGCTTAAGTGACCTTGACGTTTGCAATTATAACACGTCATTCCCGCTACTTGACTACTAACTACGTTCACTGTTTGTGGCTTTGTTTCATTCTTTGCAAAAACTTGAATTAACACGGGATCGAGATCCGGACACTTGGACATGTGTTTCTTTATCTGTTTATATACATCCAATTCCGTACTTGCAGGCGTTAACTTCTTATCAAAACACCGCACTAAAGCTCCAGGCAACATAAGTGTCATGCAAGTTAAATACATTAATCGTAAAAAATCTTTCACGGAGATGTTATTGCTAGTAACCCAAGTGGAATGACCTAAAATGTCCTGATATTCATTAAGCCTATCAGCTATGGGAGCTGCTCTCTCAATAACATTAAGCCGATTCATAGTGGCTTGAATAAGTGTATTTCGTAACGTTAATACTACATCCAAGGCTTCCTCACCCCCATAGACTGCGCGTAACCTAACTTTGAAATCATCCTAGGTAACTGCTTCTTGAAATGAAACACCTCTTAAATACGCACTCGCATCCCCCTTAGAAAAATCTACAAACCTTTTATTTTCTTGTAATTGTACAAAAGGGTCTACGATTTGTTTGGCATTTAAATGGGCATCGACGGATGAAATCCATGACTCCACATTTTGTGGCAAGAACCCATTGACCCGACCCTGAAAAGGAAGGATTGCTGACCTGGCATTTACAAGCGTCACAATTGGAGGAGGATTAGTCTGGCCTACGCCACTAGGTCCAGGGGTAGGGCTCACAGGGGGAGTCATGACTGCTGTATTTCTTTTCCTACCTCTTCGACCCCTTGCAATTCTATCAAAATATCTATATGAGTACAGACGTCCACTGCATAAATGCATATGTATAATAAAATTCCCCAAACAATGTTACTAATCCTAAGACATTTCGCGAGAATTTCTGAAAGAAAAAGGAATTAGCACAAAGAGAGAAAAAATTCTAGATGAGAATTCGGAGTTTAACACAGTTTCCTTTAATGAACGGAAGTAAAAGATTAGCAATTCACTCACCCCAGTAATAATCGACTAACGAATCGTGATAACTACACTTCACTGCCCAAACTGGAATGAATTCAAAAATTTGTACTTAGCTTATATATGGTTCTGTGTGATGTCAACACATCCTCTCTCTCTCTCTCTTGATGTTTTGTTAGCGATGTATCGTTCGAGTTTCTTGTTGAATGTAGTGCTTCCTGGATATGTTTTGCAAACGTTGAACGTCAGTCCTTGGGTTTCCCTAGGATGTTGATTGAAGATCCAGTTCATCGGTTTGTATTCATAACATTCATTAATGTTAAATATTTCGATGGACTATATTACTTAGTCAAAATTGTAGATACATGTAGATAACGTTGAGTTCTTGAAGATCTTTCTCTGGTTTTACAGCTTTTATTTTGAAGTCTTGAAGATCTTTCTCTAATTCTTAGAGTTTAATATTATAGTTACTTGGAGATCTTTCTCTGATTCGTAGAGTTTAACCGCTGCCACCATTTATAAGTGTGCTACTTTTATAAGCACACATTGAGTATGTGTTGTTTAAGATGTGTAAAGCTGGATAACGAAGTATATCTTATTAGCTTTAAAAAGTATTTATTGTTTAAAAACAACAGAGTTAAACATCTCCATCACAGGAGGGAGCTGGTTTGGTTAGATGACCAATTCTGGTGAAGTATAGATATGAACTGATTAAATTATCGATATCACAGATATCGTATGCTTAGTTGATATAGCAATTTTATCACAATCTCGGAAGACACCTGCATCCGGTGACGTCACAAACTTTCACACGCTGATGCATTGGTGTTGACGTTTAAGAAAAATGTTACATTGTTGAGGCTGCATTGTGCA
>NC_090725.1:21134207-21169207 GCF_036898095.1 Palaemon carinicauda | reverse complement strand
TATGTCATTGTGGAAAGGCACATTAGCATCCTGGAGAGTAAGAGGTAATCATTCATGTTCCAAGTAATTTATATACTTTCCACTTTGTTAATGGACACATAACCAGTATATGTTCTTCTGTAAATTTATACAAATTTCTATTAAAATCGACTCCCCTTCCATAACTAAGGTTTAGATGGGGGTTTGACGACCAGTTTTATATGTCTAGTTGATATATTTAACAGTCTCTTGGTATTCCCTACGCTTACATGTTCAATACTGGATTTATTGTGGGCAGCTTTTTTCTAACTTATACAGCTGACAGCTCCTATCAGACGATTTATGATTAGAGTTGCAGTTCAAGCACTTTGCCTCAAGTGCACATTCTCCGTGGTAAAGATTGGAGCAATAATTACATTTTGCTTTTCATTCTTACAAACTTTGGAAGGATGCCCAAATATTAAGCAATTAAAATATTCCAGTGGCTTCTGCTTAAAAGGTCGAACTTTAATCCTTTCATTTTCTATGTCATTGTGGAAAGGCACATTAGCATCCTGGAGAGTAAGAGGTAATCATTCATGTTCCAAGTAATTTATATACTTTCCACTTTGTTAATGGACACATAACCAGTATATGTTCTTCTGTAAATTTATACAAATTTCTATTAAAATCGACTCCCCTTCCATAACTAAGGTTTAGATGGGGGTTTGACGACCAGTTTTATATCATAATTATCTGTATTTAAATTGAATAATATAACAGACTGTGTGTATGACTTTACATTTATTAGGTATTTTTTCCTCCCAAACTGAGATGTATCTCTAGGTGAGATCGTAACAACTTCCCTCTGAAGAAATTTTCAGATCTTAAAATCATTTTTTTTGTGGCACCTTTAGATAGAGCGATAAGCCACATTGGTTGTTTGGGCTTTCTTTGGTAAGGCATAACTATATGTACCTCTTTATAAATACAGTCTGCAGGTCTGTAGACATCGAGATCTTTTGGTACCCCATTAGGAGAAGACCCTTAATATTCAAATTATCAACTTTAACATTCATAATGCCAAGCCTTGCATTAAATGCTCCATCATGATAACCAAGAATCTCATTTGTCTTCTTGAAGTTTCATTATAATTTCTTTTATCAATCCGAAGCATTCAAATATTTTATATAAAACATCATAATTTGTTGCTAATGGAATTTGGGCACGTGCAGGATTTTCAGTTTTTCTGTTTCCTAAATTAACCTTTTTTCGCATATTAAAAAAATGGTCTTTTTAGTTCCTAAGTCATCAACGGAATTTTCTTCAAATTAATTGCAAGAGGTCGTCAACAGTGCTGGGGGGGGGGGGGGGGAATCAGCATATCCAGGGGAGGGAGCATCATTTTTCGAAGGATCCAAAATCAATTGTTGGGTTTTCGATGTTGGTTGTTTGTTTAGTTGGTTGGTTTACCTGCTTGAGAATATTAAGTAATTATCAAACGTTGGAAAGGAAATTTGCTTTCTCCCAGATGGTCCATTCCATACCCTACCCGAAGGATAGCACCAATAAGGATTTAGTAGAACAGGTATTAGCTAAACCTGCCTGTTAGGACTGAGGACAAGAAACTAAGGAATCATCTTCCCCATATCTGTATGCAGTGTTGCCATTCATAGCATTTTCCTACTAGATCTAGTATTTTTGGAATGAATCTAGTAGTCTAGTGTTTTTTTCTTTAAAATCAGAACAATTTAATTGTTTTTCACTACAGAGGCAGAATATTTTATTGATTTATTTATTTATTGATTTACTTCTCTCTCTCTCTCTCTCTCTCTCTCTCTCTCTCTCTCTCTCTCTCTCTCTCTCTCTCTCTCTCATGATAAGTTCAGGAGGTAGGGGGCTCTTACCCTCCCCAATCTCCTCAACCCATGATACTCACTCCCTCCCTCCTATCACAGCGACCTTTTGCACTACTCGTGCGATATAACTGTGTGGTGATACCGTAATACGGTAGGGGATTAACCATACGTATTTACTCCTCGTTTGATTTTTTATATATTTGCTGGTAACTCTCCCAACTCCCTCCCACAGCTATCCATCTTTTCCCAAAATGATTTGTCCATGGCACCTTCTTCTTTGATTAAATATTCATAAATCAGTCAACATCGAGTGTATATTTTCTTTTGTATCTATTTATGGGTATTTGATTAAAGCATCTAGTTAGAAGATAACGCATTTTCAGTTGACTATCCAGTGAATCATGCTATATCTGAACCAAATTACATAAAGATGATATTAGGCTGAGCGTTAATGATGGAGTAAGAACATAAGGGATATAGAGTGATTTGCACTGACTTATCGCATGAAGCCTCAGATAGCCCTTAGTTTTATGAAGATTGTGTTTAATTAAACAAAATGATCTCATACATCCAGTAACAATGAATGATTCGGAGAATCCTAGTGCAAGCTATAGTGGAGATAAAACTCCACATTAAAAGAAAAAATATTTGGTACAAACCAGGGCTGCCACTGAAGGGGGAATACCCCTATATTTTAGGGTAACTATTCTCAGTTGGGGGAATGGTGGAGAAGTTTGATAAAGCTTCAAATTTTTGGGGAATTCAATCTTTTCTAAATTAAGTAGCAAGTGAGGAAAACATCAATTGAAATACGTTAAAAATAATATAAATGATAGAAGTTGTGAAATTGTTTTGTAAATGTGTGTAACACTCTACCCCTGTTTCATATGAGACGAACGTTACTACACGTAATAAACCCGTATGATTCTCGCGCTGTTCCGGATAGTGTTGAGTGGCGGCAGCTCAATTGAACTTGAACGACTTTCTGCACTAAAAGTAAACATTAATGCTGCGATGCAATAATTTCTGAACGGACATTTCCTAACATGTTCAGATGGTTTTTACAGCAATCGTCTTCTATTACTAAAATTTAGCAATACAAGCACAAATGTAGAAATTCGTTGTATTCTTTATCTGTAGATCGAACTTAACAAGTAATGAGCAGGCATTGCTCTCGTACAGACTTTGTCGGGCAGTGCAACAAGAGAGTTAAGAGACAGTTGCCTTCAGTACATTTTGTCGTTAAGTGTTTTTAATTATTACGTTTGCGATATTTCCTTTAATTCTGTAAAAATGAGTGATAAAAGTGAACCACCGTCGAAAAAAATTAAGGTGTATGTAAAAGTGTGCTACTTTTATAAGCACAAATTGAGTATGTGTTGTTTAAGATGTGAAAAGCTGGATAACGAAGTACATCTTATTAGCTTTAAAAGTATTTATTTGTTAAAAACAACAGAGTTAAACATCTCCATCACAGGAGGGAGCTGGTTTGGTCAGATAACCAGTTCTGGTGAAGTATAGATATGAACTGACTAAATTATCGATATCACAGAAATCGTATGCTTAGTTGACATAGCAGTTTTGTCACAATCTCGGAAGACACCTGCATCCGGTGACGTCACAAACTTTCACACGCTGATGCATTGGTGTTGACGTTTAAGAAAAATGTTACATTGTTGAGGCTGCATTGTGCGTCCTGTTTATGATTTGAGTGACTACAGCAAGTCCCACGGCTAGCATCTTCATCCAAAATGACATATTACGTCATGTGTTTTAAACATGTAATAATAATCATTGCATAAGCTCGGCCAGCTATCTCAATTTTTTCAAAAAAAAAAAAATGACAACAAGCCAAAACATGTTTACTAGGTGTGACTGGACATATGTATTATTCTTTGTTTAAATTTAGCCATAATCAAACGAGGACGAATGTCCAAATAGGCACATTAAAATAATAACAATAATGCATATGAAAAGATATTACCAAAGCAAAGAAAAAAAATGCATGATAAAATAAAGACCACATCTATGGTACATTGCTAGCAAATGATTATATGGTACCAAAAAAAAAAAACTACTGACTTACATATGATTCGGTAACTTGTTAAAGAATAATTGTTACCTTTGTCAGAAACATAGATTAACATAATACGGTAACTAATAAAAATATTTGTCACCTTGGTAAAAATTCAATTTTTTAGTGCACAAACATGAATTCCTGGTACGTACACGTACCACGGTTTCGTACATATATATATATATATATATATATATATATATATATATATATATATATATATATATATATATATATATATATATAGGGCTGATATATTTTATTAGATGCCCATAGATTCTGTTAATTTAATTTTTTTTCTCTCTTTTCTTTTTAACATTCCGGCTTATATATTTTATTAGATGCCGAGAGAAAAAGTGATTTATATTTTTTTAAATGTTGTTTTAAATGTATTTTTAACAATGCAATGTAGATAATTTCTTCAATTACATATTACTAGCGTACTAACAGCTTTTCTTACAAACACAATTTCCAGAGCAATTTACTCCTTTAGCGAATGAAGTGGCCACTTCAAACGGCTTTAAACTGAATTAAATAAGGAGTTTTGTCTGGACATGGCGAAACATTCTGTTGTAGCTGCCTGCTGTGCCGTAACCTACGCCAAACAAGGATGTTCACGCCGATAAATATCACCACCGTGAGAACCAGACCTGCTAGTAATATGGGGTGAAGGATTTCCTTATAAGTCGGTGACAGGTGGTCCCTTTCGGTAAGCTTCATCAACCGCTTTGCAACCTGTCTGTTGTACGGGAGAGGGAGTGCTGGCATTGTAGAGGTCCACGTGAAGTTCGCGAAGTAGGCTCGTTCTCTGATGAGTGTCCGTAGACCAGTCACCATGGAATTAGGGGAAGTCCCGATACAACCATCTGCTGCGACGAAGATGTGGGCGAAGGACGTGGATCCGACAGGGCATGATACATTGAAGCCGTCCTTGTCGTATCGTATCCACGAGCCATTGTTCAGTCTGCAATTGAACTCATTATTGTCAAAGAGATAAAGCTTATCCAGACAATTTTCACTTGTATGAGAGAGAGCACCGTCTAGCACTATACCTAACTCGCATGAATCCATTAAGTTTTTATGGAATTCAAATGAGTCAGCTGTACATATTTTTCTATCCATTGCATCTGAACAGTGAGTTAATTGATTTAAGTCTTTAATGACCGTATATGTTTCCTTGTCTGGGGAAATCAATACGTGTCCTGTCAAACTGGATATTACTGGATTTGAGTGATTCGTCATGAAAGTCGGAAATGGTGATATCCTGTAAGATTGCCAGGCATCAGAAGAATCAAAGGGAATTGTATTCCTAATCTTGTTATTATCAACGTTTACTGTAATTAGGCTGTAATAAAATTCTAACCTATGTTCGTCTAACAAAAGAACATAGCCTAGTTTATCCCTTCCGTTCTCCAGAATTAACTTTAAGTAATTTATAGGCAACAAATGGGGCGACAGTACACCTTTAGTTGCTAACGTGATAGCTTCTACATAATCCTTGGATTTCTCAATGAAATGTGCAATTCTGTTATGTATGTGATCTATCTTTGAATCATAATACGTTAACGTTGCCAACAAATCCTGTACTTCCATACTCTGAATGATATTATTTGAATGTTCATTTACTAAATCCATAATTTTATTGATTAAAGCTAACTGATTCCTTAGTTCTGACATAATCAATTCATCTTCATGAGTCAAGAACTCAATTTTCTTATTTTGATTACTAATTTTAAGACGATTGGAAATTCCTAAACCTAAACTTGCAATAGACCCAAAGATGTTTAATGCAGCATAAATAAACGGATTTCGTCTTTCTTTATGTTCGTGTCCTACAGTCCACATCAAAATGTCATAAGCCAAAGATCCTGTCTCGTAAGTCTTATTTTTCAAGTCATCAGATAGCATCTCTGCAACTTTTAATGTTGATCCAAGCAAACTCTCTGTAGTCAAATGAAAATGTCTTCTATGCAACTCATCCAATGAGGCAGAAAACCTTGAAATGGCGGTTCTTAAGCTAGTGACATCATTCTCTTGAAAAAAAATTGCTTGCATATTCACTTCTACAACTATGTTGGTTGATGTAATAAAAACGTCTTCTTGTCTTTCAACTATAGTGCCATATTTAAAATTTATACTTTTAGTTTTAGAGCTCATCCCACACGAGAAAAATGTCTGAGCGAACAATATCACTCCCAACAAAAAAAAATTCATCTTGGAAACCTGTAACGAGAAAAATATATGTAATTACTCCTGTATTAAAAAGAAACTTTTAATCACATATAATAAAAAAAAGTTTCCCTCACTTCTTTCCCTCTCTTTTTCTTTTTAATTTCTTATGTGAGCCAATGGTACTATTCTCTCATCCGTGGGTTGGGATACGTTTTGAACTCTAAACCTATTGGCCGTTAATGTTTCCAAAATGTTAAATGGGCCTTCAAACTTAGGTGTTAGTTTATAATTGAGCCCTTTTCGTACATTGAACTTGAATATATACGTTATCACCCACGGTATATGTTTTAGTTGGTTTCGCTGTTTTATCATGATTCCTTTTCATTATGATTTGTGATTCTTCTAAATTCTTTCGAAGGATATCATATCGACTTATACTTGCATTTATACATTCTTTTAAAGGATTTGATAGATTAGTTGTAGGCGTTAATACATGGAAAGGCGTTCTAACTGGGGTACCATACAAAGCTTCATGCGGTGACATTTTAATTGATATATGATATGAATGATTCAGAGTATTCAGTGCCGCCGGTATTGCAATATCCCAGTTGGGGTCTAATCCCCCTAGTGTTACTCTTAATATATTTAATATCTTCCTATTTGCTCTTTCCACTAGCCCATTCGACTCTGGTTGATATATCATGGTATTTATTTTCTTTATGCCGAGGAATTCACACAATGAGGTAAGAAAGTGATTATTAAATTCACCACCCGAGTCTGAGATTATCATGTGTGGAATTCCATGTTTACAAATGTAACACTCGTAAAACTTCCTAGCGCATTCAATCGCAGTTTTAGTTTTAAGTGCTATTAGTTCTGTATATCGAGTTAAAGCATCTATAATTCCTAAGGGGTGCTTATTTCCTCTGTCTGACTCGTAAATTCCTGTTAACAAATCTAAATGTATTCTTTCAAAGGGTTGATTGGGCACAGGATAAGCTCCTAGGCTGACAGGTGTTTTCGTATGCCCTTTGTTTTCCTGACATGTGCGACAATTAGCTATGTGTCTTTTTATATCTGTAAGCATCGTATGCCAATAAAACAATGATTTGGCTTTCTGTGACATTAATGAGAACCCCGGGTGTCCATGTAATGGATTTGAATGCAACCAATTCAGGACAGTGGAAGTAAGTGAGATTGGTACTACTACCTGGTCGTTAGTTACATGTGGTGTATTGCGGGTTTCCCTTGTCACAGTCCTACACAGAATATTATCTTTGATTATATAATTCTGCTGCTTATACTTTATATATTCCTTTTCCTTATGATTGCCTTTCAAAGCATGTATAATTGTTTCTATTTTCTGATCTTTTCTTTGCTCAGTCTATAACAATTCAGCGCTCCAGCCAAAATCTTCTTGTTCAGATATCTTTTTAACAATAGGCATGGATGTTGATATATCTATTAATTCAGCTAAAGGCTCCATACAAGATGATACGGGGTTGCGTGATAATGCATCCGCAATGATATTTGCTTTCCCAGGTAAATACCCGATTCTTGCGCCAAAATCTTGAATGATCAAATGCCACCGAGTTCGTTTAGGGCTGTGGTTGAAGCCTTTAAAGAACTCTGTTAGTGGTTTATGGTCAGTAGGAACCTTAACTGGATAACCGTATATTATGAACTTAAAATGCACTAGTGAATTAACAATAGCTAGCCCTTCCTTGTCTATTACTGCATACTTACTTTCGGAAGTTCTCAATTTTCGAGAATAGAAAGCTATCGGGAAAAATTGTTTATCATATTGCTGAAGCAATACCCCTCCTACTCCTAAGTCTGATGCGTCTGTTGCAATGAAGAATTCCTTACCGAAGTCAGGAAATTTTAAGATAGGAGAACTACACAGTTCATCTTTCAAAGTATTAAACGCCTGTTGATGTTGCTCAGACCATATGAAATCTACGCCCTTCTTCGTAAGATCAGTTAAAGGAGCGGCTATTATTGAATAGTTGCGTATAAAACGCCTGTAATATCCACTACAACCCAGAAATTGCTGTATTCCCTTGACATTAGTAGGTATGGGAAAATTACGTATAGCCGACACCTTATCTTGGACTACTTTAAGACCTTGGCTTGACACCATGAAACCCAAATATATTAATTCTGTTTTGAAAAATTCACACTTACTAATCTTTACCCTTAAGTTATGTTGTCTTAATATCTGTAGTACTAGTTCTAACTTACGTAGATGTTCTTTTAAGGTGTTGGAAAAGATTACAAGATCATCCATATAGGCATGCAATATATCCCCTAACAAGTCTCCAAACACTATGTTAATCATTCTTGTAAATGTTATAGGAGCACAACGTAAACCAAAAGGCATCCGTAAAAATTCATAATGTCCCCTGGCTGTGCTGAAGGCTGTGTATGGGATACTATCTTCTTCTAATGATATCTGGTG
Organism: Palaemon carinicauda; assembly: GCF_036898095.1. Classification (NCBI taxonomy): domain Eukaryota; kingdom Metazoa; phylum Arthropoda; class Malacostraca; order Decapoda; family Palaemonidae; genus Palaemon; species Palaemon carinicauda. The sequence goes on along the minus strand of NC_090725.1, from coordinate 21,160,680 downwards.
AAAGCCTTTAAGTAAGTCCAAACTGGTAAAATATTTATTCTGACCTAACAAAGACAAAATATCGTCAGTACATGGCACTGGGAATCGATCAGGGATCGTCTCCTCGTTTAGACAACGAAAGTCGACGCAGATACGCCATGTTCGATCTTTTTTCGGTACAACTATTAAAGGAAAATTATAAGGGCTGTTTGATTTCCTAATGACTCCTTCTTCTAGCTTTTTACCTACTTCATCATTTATTTCATTCTGGAATTTCATAGGGAGTCTGTACGAGGGTACATAGATAATTTTCTGCTTGTCCTTTAACCTTATTTGATGCTCGATCACATCTGTTTCTCCTAAGGATCCATCCGTAGTGGAAAAAACATCATGATATTTAGTTAAAAGTCCAAAAATTTTCTGCTGAATTTCTTCGTCTTGAATGTCTTTATTGATTTTATTTTTAATAGATCGCAAAAGGGATTCATCCACAACTGATTGAGAGTGATTGATTTCAGCAGCGGTAAGAATACGATGTTTATAAACTTCTACATCCAAGATATGTTGATTTTTGTGAATTACTAAAGTGTTATTTTAATGATTACAGACTTCAATATTACATTGTTGATGTGAGCCTACTGTATAAATAGCTTGTGTGACAGACAATCCGTTAGTTTTCAAAGTATCGGAAAGGATTAATATTTCAGATCCCGGTAATGTTTTCTTTATTTGCACTATTAAATTCGAAGGTACGTTTGGTTCGATAGATTGCGTGCAAGATGATATTACGGGTGAACAAGAATTCTGCTGGGTCGCGTATATTATTTCTTTATTAGGGAGACAAGTTATTGGTTCTTCAACGTACGTTACGGTTACATTTGTCGTCTCCTTTTTATCCAAAACTGATTTTAAGGTATTAGAAGACTTATAGAATTTCCCTTTGATATACACGCCGTGCTTGGCAGGGGCCAAGATAATGTTTTGATTTCCCATAGATGGGTATCATATAATTACAGCTGGATACATATTAATGTTTTTTACAACAACAAATGTATTGGCAAACGTGCGTTTACCGACTTCAAACTGAAACATGAGTTATGCTTGTGACATTTAATTCATTATTTCCTATACCCGAAAGTCTAATTTCGGATTTTTCAATCGGAAAGTTCGAAAACAACAAATGATGTGTCCTCAAATCCATGATATTACGTGGACTACCAGAGTCAAAAAATAACGTAAAGGATTTGTATTCCAAATTTACAGCATATATTGTTGGTCGTAACTAATTTTGGCTTATTATTGTATGAATTCGTTGCAAATCTACGGGAGCATGCACTGTTTTACTTGATTCGGCCGTGTGTTTCATAGGAAAATCTATTGTCTCACAATTATCTGATAAAACATTAAATTGATTATTCAATACTATTGATGTTGACATGAATGACCTTGACCCAACATCACTCTCTTCCCCTCTGGAGTTAACTATGTGGTATTTGCTTTGCTCTGCACATTCTGAAAATTAGTCTGACCTTGCGAGGTCTGGTTTGACGACCCAGGCTCAGCGATATTCGAAGAAGTGTTTGTTTGTTTTGGACTCTGAACTCCATTGACATTTGGTTGTTTCTTCTTATTGTTAAAATGAGGATTTTTCTTTTTATTTCCATATGGAACTGACTGTGGAACTGACTGTGTATTTCTGGGATTCTGTTGTGTCTTACGCGAGTAACATTGGCTATATGAATGAGTTGCACTGTTATGAATCGAGCAGAATTTCGTTCTGCAGTCCGCGCTTAAGTGACCTTGACGTTTGCAATTATAACACGTCATTCCCGCTACTTGACTACTAACTACGTTCACTGTTTGTGGCTTTGTTTCATTCTTTGCAAAAACTTGAATTAACACGGGATCGAGATCCGGACACTTGGACATGTGTTTCTTTATCTGTTTATATACATCCAATTCCGTACTTGCAGGCGTTAACTTCTTATCAAAACACCGCACTAAAGCTCCAGGCAACATAAGTGTCATGCAAGTTAAATACATTAATCGTAAAAAATCTTTCACGGAGATGTTATTGCTAGTAACCCAAGTGGAATGACCTAAAATGTCCTGATATTCATTAAGCCTATCAGCTATGAGAGCTGCTCTCTCAATAACATTAAGCCGATTCATAGTGGCTTGATTAAGTGTATTTCGTAACGTTAATACTACATCCAAGGCTTCCTCACCCCCATAGACCGCGCGTAACCTAACTTTGAAATCATCCCAGGTAACTGCTTCTTGAAATGAAACACCTCTTAAATACACACTCGCATCCCCCTTAGAAAAATCTATAAAACTTTTAGCTTCTTGTAATTGTACAAAAGGGTCTACGATTTGTTTGGCATTTAAATGGGCATCGACGGATGAAATCCATGACTCCACATTTTGTGGCAAGAACCCGTTGACCCGACCCTGAAAAGGAAGTATTGCTGACCTGGCATTTACAAGCGTCACAATTGGAGGAGGATTAGTCTGGCCTACGCCACTAGGTCCAGGGGTAGGGCTCATAGGGGGAGTCATGACTGCTGTATTTCTTTTCCTATCTCTTCGACCCCTTGCAATTCTATCAAAATATCTATATGAGTACAGACGTCCACTGCGTAAATACATATGTATAACAAAATTCCCCAAACAATGTTACTAATCCCAAAACATTTCCCGAGAATTTCTGAAAGAAAAAGGAATTAGCACAAAGAGAGAAAAATTCTAGATGAGAATTCGGAGTTGAAAACAGTTTCCTTTAATGAACGGAAACAAAAGATTAGCAATTCACTCACCCCAGTAATAATCGACTAACGACTCGTGATAACTACACTTCACTGCCTAAACTGGAATGAATTCAAAAATTTGTACTTAGCTTATATATGGGTCTGTGTGATGTCGACACATCCTCTCTCTCTCTCTCTCTCTTGATGTTTTGTTAGCAATGTATCGTTCGAGTTTCTTGTTGAATGTAGTGCTTCCTGGGTATGTTTTGCAAACGTTGAACGCCAGTCCTTGGGTTTCCTAGGATGTTGATTGAAGATCCAGTTCATCGGTTTGTATTCATAACATTCATTAATGTTAAATATTTCGATGGACTATATTACTTAGTCAAAATTGTAGATTCATGTAGATAGTGTTGAGTTCTTGAAGATCTTTCTCTGATTTTACAGCTTTTATTTTGAAGTCTTGAAGATCTTTCTCTGGTTTTACAGCTTTTATTTTGAAGTCTTGAAGATCTTTCTCTGGTTTTACAGCTTTTATTTTGAAGTCTTGAAGATCTTTCTCTAATTCTTAGAGTTTAACCGCTGCCACCATTTATAAGTGTGCTACTTTTATAAGCACACATTGAGTATGTGTTGTTTAAGATGTGAAAAGCTGGATAACAAAGTACATCTTATTAGCTTTAAAAGCATTTATTTGTTAAAAACAACAGAGTTGAACATCTCCATCACAGGAGGGAGCTGGTTTGGTCAGATGACCAATTCTGGTGAAGTATAGATATGAACTGACTAAATTATCGATATCACAGATATCGTATGCTTAGTTGACATAGCAGTTTTGTCACAATCTCGGAAGACACCTGCATCCGGTGACGTCACAAACTTTCACACACTGATGCATTGGTGTTGACGTTTAAGAAAAATGTTACATTGTTGAGGCTGCATTGTGCGTCCTGTTTATGATTTGAGTGACTACAGCAAGTCCCACGGCTAGCATCTTCATCCAAAATGACATATTACGTCATGTGTTTTAAACATGTAATAATAATTATTACATAAGTCATTTAAAGAAGAATGGCTCGATGCTGCAGAACTAAAATCTTGGTTAAACCATGATGATGCAGATCGAAGTAGTAGCTATTGCAAAGTGCTGCTACATTTCTTTACAATATTATAAATCTATTTTGTTAAAGCATGCAAATTCTGCGATACACAAGAAAAATATGAATGTTGCTGTAAAAAACAGTGATATCTCAAAGTTTATGGTGAAGGAGTCATCAAGCGAATCACAAGCTATCACAAAGAGTGAAATTTATATTGCTTCATACTTTGCTGAACATAACTTGCCATTTTCAAACGTAGATCACTTTTCAACATTGAGTAAGAGAGCTTTCCCCGACAGTAAAGTGGCTCAGAAGTTGTCAGTGAAAAAGACGAAGTTATCATATGTAATTCAGCATGGAACAGCATTTCACGAAAAACAGTCTCTTGATAACATTTGTAAACAGCAAAAATTCTCTATAATAATAGATGAGAGTATGGACATATCTATTACACAAGTTTTGGCTGTTGTGGTTCTTTTTTTTGCCGTGAATGAATTAGACGTCGTAGATAGGTAACTAGATACTGTCATTGTTGAAGATGGTAGTGCGAAAGGACTTTATTCTTCACGAACATTTTGTTGGAAGGAAGAAATATACAATTGCAAAATATAATTGGTCTTGGTGCTGAAAATTGTTCAACAATGATGGGAGTCAAATATGGCTTTCAAAAGTTACTGAGAGACGAAGTACCATCTGTATTTGTAATGGGATGCGTATTTCATTCCTTTGCCCTTTGTGCTAGCAATGTGGTTAGTGTTCTGCCTTCATATTTTGGAGGGTTTTTAAAAGACATAACATCATATTTCAGTCGCAGCAGCAAGCGAAAAAATTAATTCGAGCTAATTCAGGATGCGGTATCCGCTCTAAGGCACAAGATCCCCAAATTAGCACAAACAAGATGGCTCTCCAGAGAAAACGTTATATGCGCCGTAATTGAACAGTATGATGAACTTCTGGTTTATTTTCAAACTGAGTCGATGGAGGATAAAGTGGACGGAGCTCGACGTGTGTATGAAGAAATACCAATTCTACTGATTCTTAATAATAATGATAACACTAAAAGGATCATATCCTAAATCGGTAATTTTCATTGCAATATCTAAGTTCAATGCTTTGTTTTCCTTATTTCGAAGTTGTTGTGGACCTATATCATATTTTGAAAGGTTCATAAGGTCGTATTTTCAACTTTACTGAAGCTATACTAGCATGAAAATAAATATTTTGAGTCTTTCATCACATATTTGCAAGTGTGAGTATCATATCTTAGAAAATTTGTTTCTTTGCGAAAAGTCAGAATACTGCAGGTATCATGTTGTTTGTTTAGAGGGTTGTCTCTATATATACTAAATGCAGTTGCAAACTGCCAACAAGATCTGTTGATATTGTAGAAGTTATAGGTTATCATACTTGGAACCCATCTATTACGCCAATCCCTATAAAAGTTGTTGGTTGGAACATGTCTCGAACTGACTGAAAACGCTACAATATTTTATTAAATATATTGAATTGCTCTCATCCACAACTCTATTGGCAACAGGACTATAACGCTTCTCAATGCATTTAATCACAGTGAACTCAATTTCATTATCACTGCTTATTATCTTACATTATAAAATTAATATCGTGGCATATTTATCATTGAGACAGCATTATCTCTCTCACGAAACATTGTTTTTTAAATAAGTTGATGAATGTACTGCCTTAGTCCAGATTGGGATTAGTTCTCCTCACCACTCCAATCATAGATATGCAAAATTAAAGTATCAAGGCCAATTGGTTCGGAACATTGTATGGTATCCCTTTGGTTAATACTTCCCATTTCGACTCTCTCTTATATTAATGCATTTTCTAAAACCAGCGGAACAACAACAACAACAAAAACAACAACAACAACAATAATAATAATAATAATAATAATAATAATAATAATAATGATAATGATAATGATAATGATAATGATAATGATAATAATAATAATAATAATAATAATGATAATAATAATAATAATAATAATAATAATAATAATAATAATAATAATAACTCAGGGACGATGACGATAATGCCCCAAATAAGTAAAACCACTAAAACCATCACAATCGTTATGGTGTGGTAGATGTAGAATTCAATAAAGGCTAAGAATATCTTTCAAAGTATATCAGCATATATTAACTTTCGATCGTTTTCAAGCCTTTTCCTTCCACCGTTCGTCCGTCAGACCGAGAGGAAAGTCACCAATCGTACTGGCGCATATGTACGGTAGGTCCCATTTCATTTCGGAAATTATATTATGACTAATTTCCCAATAAAACAATAACGGTTGCAAATATATTAGATATTTAACACTGATAGGATTAAGCCAATTTATTTTATCAGGGAATTTTATTATAAACAAAATATCTATTAATGGCTAATTAGCCTGATTAAGCATGATACCATTTTTAAACATTGAAAAATAATTAATTTGTTTTCATCATAGCTAATGATCTTACTTGACAATGGGATACATTTTAGAGATGCTATTCTTCCATGAAAAAAAAATATAACAAAAGTTAAGTAAAGTTGCTTCTCAAAATACGATATTTAATTACTAGAAGACAACAAAAAGAGATAAAGTTATAACAAACACCTTTATGGTATAAACAACCTTTTCATGGTTTTCGTTCTATTAAGTTTCCATAATCTCCAATTGAGACATCTTATCATTTGAATGACTTCTAAAGTCTACGCTATTAAAACTTAATGCCATGAAATCAAGATGTAAGATTTTAAAAAATACTCTAACATAAAATTACGCCAAAGTTTTGCCGATATCAAATAATACATATCACGGCTATTTCTTCACACGCTGTAATGACTTATAATAATGACATCTAATTCTTGATATGTCACCTTGAAAAGTCTTAGCCTTTTGGTGATTTATCTCTTAACGGGAACTTTCCATGATTATAACTACCCTGTGTTCCTACTATTATTATCCTCTTCCATCACATATGAGAACATGTATACAATTAGGAATACTTTCAACCTCTTGGATATTTTATGATGAAAAAAAAATCATATTTCGCTTTTATTTCAGGTTATTAAGTATGCCTCCCGATATACCTATTTGCTTTGTGCTTCAGTAAACATGATATAAATCAGGCCCAATTTCATCCAGGGATATTTTTCTGCGCTTTATGTTTCCTGAGGATTTGGTTGGGAACGGAAAAATACTGTAATTCTTATGCGTTGCTGGCCTGATTATATTCCACGAATTCCCAAGTCTCAGATATTTTCAAAAGGGAAGCCTAATTTATATTTGTATGACGTTTTTATGACATCACTTTTGATAAGTGATATCCCAGTTGCCCTTTTCTTCGTTGTTCACGAACGCATATAAATTAGGACAGAAAATAATGTTTTACTCTGAAATGACTTTTGGCTTTATTTCATAGATATTTGCTTTCATTTCATAACCTTTTATCTATATACAACCTATTTTCATTATTGTTATTTCACCAGATAATTACTTGACGATCTTATTATTCTATTCTACTTGTAACACAATTTGAGCGATGTTCAACTGAGAAGAATTCATCAATGTATAACATGATCAAGGCCAATATAGAGGAGGTCGGGCGGAGAGAAATGCCCGAGGCAAATTAGCGGGTCATCTGGCCAGAGATGAGGCCCGAAAGACAAGATTGTCGTTTGTTTTGACCGCCTGGGGGTGATTTGAGGCCCGCTGAGAGAGGTGAGTCACTGTTAATCTCCTCACCGCCTGACCTGCTCTATATTGGCCTTGAACATGATAGACCCTAAAACAGAGATTACTTCGTGGATGTAGTGAAATATAGTACCAGTGCCTTTTAGGATTCCAACCCTTCAATAATCCAATTCTCTTGCTAATCCAGCGAGATGATTGGATTATCGATGGGTCTTTACCAAATCTATTTCTGTCATTTGTAAGTATTTTCAAAAACTGGAAAGGGACTCATGAAAACCAATTTTCGTTTTATTTGTAGAATGAATCACGACGTGGAGAATAAATAAAAAAGGAAATAGGGGCGTAGAATTATCGAACTGTAGAACTTAATATAAATTACTCTCAAATAAATGTCGACCAAAAATATATATAATTTAAAAGGTCCATGATAATGTCATGCATCATGCAAGAATATATATATATATATATATATATATATATATATATATATATATATATATATATATATATATAAATGTATATATATAAATATATATATATATATATATATATATATATATATATATATATATATGAATGCCTTTTTATATAAATCAATTGAACAATTTTAATTTAAAACCTTTCTTTTATGATAATAGGTAATAAATGTTTATATAAAGAAAGTACTGGTACTTTAAAAAAAAAGTTGAGAATGAAATGAAATAGCTTTTGAGAATTCTGAATTGTTATTCATAAGAATGAGTTAAACAACAAAAGAGATTTATTAATGTTGTGGTGGCCAATGTGGTAACGTCCCTGAATAGTGAATGTCAGACTGGGTTTCGAGTCCCGCTGAGACTCGTTAGTTTGTTTGGTGACTGAAACCTCACTATCCTTATGAGGTAAGGATGAGGGGTTTGAGTCATCAGCAGCCAATCCCTGTCCTTCCTTGGTCGTAGCTTGGGTGGAGAGATTGGGGGTTTGGGTGCTGATCATATGTATATATTGTCAGATTCTAGGGCCCCATCCTGCTTGATAGGGCAATGTTACTATCACTTGGCTCTGCCATTCATAAGCGACCTTTGAACCTTTAAAGAATGTAAATCCTTGTGTATTCCTAATAAGGACACAGTGCATGATTGTTCTTGGCTCACGTTAAGTGTTTGCCTCCCATAAACTACAAAGAAAAGCGACTTCATCATATTATGTGGGACTGTCAAGAATCAGAAGTGTCAGGAACGTTATCAGAAATATATATTTCACAACAGTTTCTGACGAAGGAATTCTGATTTGAAATAAGTTTGTTTCAACTATCTGGTTTGTGGAGTTCTTATTAATGTAAACCAAATATTCTATGAAAGATTTGATATGAAATCAAAAAGAAACATATCGAAATACGTCATTATTTTTTTTTTCGTTGCCTTTACAATATCCGTGTATTAAGAAGACAATTGAAGCTACGTCTATGATCGTTGTAGAGGTAGTTGTTATTATTATTATTATTATTATTATTATTATTATTATTATTATTATTATTATTATTATTATTATTATTATTATCACACTAATTGGAAAAGCAGGAAATTATAAGTCCAAAGGTTCCAACAGGATAAAATATCCTAGTGAGGAAAAGAAATTAGGAAATAAAAAACTACAGGAGAAGTAAAAAATAACATATTCTAAGAACAAAAACACTAAAATAGATCTGAATGAACATGAATTACATTAAGTATCACTGTGAAACATTTCCCGTTCCCTTCACACTGTGATAACCATCATTTGTTTTTATCTCGTGCTTAGTTGAGCCGCAAAAAAACACTAATCATCAATATGACCGACATTTTCGCAGATAAGAAAAATGTCGATGTTAGCACGAGTGATAAGGAAACTAATTACAGAGTGACCTTGGGCTTTATTTCAGATTTTTTTTTTCAATAAAAAGAAAATGCAATGATGCCCGGGATGTTTCATCCAGTTTAACAATTTTCACTTAAATATAGAATATTAATATTATTGTTATTGTTATTATTATTGTTATTGTTATTGTTGTTGTTGTTGTCGTTACTAGCTAAGCTACAACCATAGTTGGAAAAGCAAGATGCTATAAGACCAAGGGCTGCAACAGGGAAAAATAGCCCAATGGGGAAAGGACTTAAGAAAATGAATAAACTATATGACAAGTAACGAATAGTGTATATAAAATATCTTAAGAAAAGTGACAACGTTCAAGTAGATCTGTCCTATAAAACGGAGAAATATGTCAGCTTGTTCAACATAAGAAAAAAAAAATTGACTGCATGTTTGAACTTCTGAAGTTCCGACGATCCACCCATCCGATAAGGAAGATCATTCCACAACTTGGTCAAAGAGGGATTATAATTTCTTGAATACTGTGTAGTATTGAGCCTTATGATGAAGACGCCATGACTGTCAGAATGAATTGCATATATAGTACTAAATACGGAATAATAAATCTTATAGACCTTAAGTTTTCCCCCCAACCAATTAATGTGAGATCCAATTACCAGACAGGAGAACAATACTCGGAACAAGGCAAATGTAAAGAATTAGAACATTAATTCAGGACAGATTGATCAACAAAAATCTTGAAAGACTTTCTTAACATACCATTTTTTGAGTACAAATGAAGAAGAAAGACCAAATGCCTTTCTTGAACGTAAATTGGCAATCAAGAATCACACCCAAAATTTTAATGGAGTTATAAATAGTTACAGAAACATTATTAATGTAAAGATCTGGATGTTGAGGAGCCACTGTCCTCGACCTACTTACAATCCCAAATTGAGATCTCTATTAAAGGTTTCAGCAATAAAAGAGCTACATTCACTAGCTTTCTAAGCCAAACCACATATCATGTTGTTACAAAAATAAGGTGCCAAAATAGTACCTCAAAGAACATCAGATATAACCTACCTGTATTCACTATAGAGCCCATCATCTTTCCTATTTTTACCTAAAAAAAAAACAATATTGATGCTGAAAATAGACCCACCTACTGTCATCTGTTTCAGTTTGATAAAAAGGGCGTTATGATCAAAACGGTCAGACGACGTACTAAAATCCAAGCCAATCATACAAACTTTCTGACCATGATAAAGGGTATTTCTGTACAACACTGGAAATTGTGAGATCATCACATGCTCAAATGTCTTTGCATAAACCAAACTGCAAACTAGTCAACAGATTATTACCTTCAGCATACTTATTAGGACGTTTTGCCAAAAAACGTCAAAAAGCTTCAGACCAATGGGACTAATGGAAATCAGGTGGTTATCAGCTGAGCTACAGCTTGCGCAAGAATAAGTAACGAGTGCAAAAAGAGCCTCTTCTGGCTAACTGGCAAGAAATATTTTAGAAAACGTAAGAACTAAGAAATCAAGAAGGTAAGAAAAGAGAGATGTCTCTAAAAAAAAAAAGAAGGAAAAATACCATTTGGGTCTACATCTCTACAAGCATCAAGGGCCATCAAGACTGTTTTAATTTTACGGGACAGAAAAGCTAAACTAGTTAGTTTGATCTCAGGAAAACAGGAATGAGGAATATTGAATTCATCATTGATCTGCTTACTGTCAAACACATCAGCCAAAATGGTTGCTTTTCTCTTTGGACTATGTGTAATATAGTCATCTGGTATAAGTAAAGGAGGAACTGTTAAATCTACACCAAAGAGTGCACCAAAGACTGCAGATTTAAGGGTAGTCCACCATTTATGATCCTGGGTTATACCAAAAAGGGTTTCTTTTAAACCCAAATTATATTCCTTTTTACCTGAAGCATTACATTCTGATCAACAGCTCTTAACCGAATATAGTTATTCAAAGTCAATCTGATCTGTAACCATTCAAAAGATGATAAGCCACTTGCTTCTCCAAAGAAACTCGTCTAGAATCATCACTCGATTAGGATTTTTCTTTCGCTGGGTATTTAAACACTCGATACTACACTATCATTCTATAGAACTACTACCTAAACAAGTTTATACAAGTATGACCAATACAAAATCAAAAGATTACTCAAAATACCATTCTAGTTTGCTTAAAATTTCACACATATATAACATGAGTATGACACACCCTAATTACTAACATAAACAAGCATAATCACCAGTTACCAGACATGTGGGTAGCCTCAATTATGATCTGCCCACAGCCTGACTCAAAGGCAACGTCCAAATCTCTTCAGCCATTGTGATCAATAGGAGAAACAAAATCCAACCACTTCCTATGGTGAGCCTTTTCATAATCTTCTTATATCTTAACCATAGTGGTAAGAAAAAAAATAGAACCATCCAAGTCTGATTCCAACAGATGGGACACAAATAAAGATGGTGATGCTCACCACATACACTTATGATCTATATCTCATGACATCCACATTTTACAACAGGACTTTAGAGGAGGTTACTGCCATTTTCCCTTCCCTAGGAATGGGATCTTGTTTCAAAATTACTGGTTTCTTAAAACATTGAATAAGTAGCTCAGACGAGTACCTCATTTGAGAAACCAAAGTTTCTGTGCATAATAGGACATCATACTGTCTGGAGGCAACTACAAGATCTCTAATATTGCCATGTCATCCCCAAATATTACAATACATTAGACAACACTGGCAAAGTCTAAGATGCAGTGCTCCAGATTTTGCCCAATATCTCCAGACAATACAGAATTAAAACAATCGACATAGTTTCCTTATTTACTAAAACAGAAAAATGAAAAAAAAAAATTAACTCAATATCTACAAAACTATGCAAAGAATAAATTGATTAACATGGCTTACAACTCTCCATGATAGGCACTTCAACTGAAGGAAGGACAGCAACGATGGCTTTGGATATGAATACTAAAGAGGAAGAAAAAGAAAACGATTGAGAACAGGCAACGTCCTGAGAAACTACCAGGCATCATGGGCTTTCCATTAAGCCTCCTCCAACCACCCTTTTAAAAAACTAGTTTGTCCGAGTGTATACACAGACAAAAAAGTAATGCTGTAACTTTGAATCTATTCATGATTATTTTATGAATAATACAAATAAGGCAAATACGCACTAATGTATGTAATATTTTTTTTTTTACACCGAAAAGTGCGTTAAGCTTGTATGATAAACATCAATAAAGATATATTAGTAAGCATGTGATATTGTATATCACTAAAAAAATACTGATTAAGAATATGTGAAAAATGATTAAGAGTTGTTTGAACTTTTCTTTGGATGAAGAATATCTAAAAAGATTCAGAGATTAAATCTTTAGCGTAGAAATCATTTTTGAAAAGGATAAGGTTAGCTTTTGGATCTTCATCATTCTAACAATGTAAACTGTTTTAGGTATTTGTATGATATTTTGATAGTACAATTGTGAATTATCTTTCAGGAAAGCAAACAGGGGAAGTAGATATTGTAGAGCCAAAGAAGAAAAATTTCAAGTTTTGTATTCAAAGGATAAGGATTAGTTTTCCATGTTGCTAGAATTATTGTATTTCGTTTTAGTGTTTGCTTTAATATTATGCCCATGAGTATCACTCTTGTGATAATTTTGTATGATTTTGATGGGATGGGACAAGTTTTGTGAATGTGCCTGGCTCAAATTTCAGATGAGAATGAGCATCAACATTAGTTTTAGACATATTTCTAGCTATAAAGTAACATTCTGTTGCAATTACAATTGCATTTGCAATGAGATGGACCAAAATTGTTTGTACTTCACAATTGTACCACACGTGTTTCCCACACGCTCGTACACTGTAACGGTATTTATGTTTTTTTTTTATGTATCATTCTCCCCTCGCACTGATAACAACCTGTTTAAGCCTACCTGTTCATAAATTATTTTGTAAATATTTTTGTGATATATACATATATAAATATATATATATATATATATATATATATATATATATATATATATATATATATATATATATATATATATATATATATATATATATAATTATATATATATAATTATATATATATATATATATATATATATATATATATATATATATATATATATATATATATAAACTCATGATCTGTTGAAATAAAGTTATAGTCTTTCCAGAGAAATAAGGTCGCAACAGAAACAGAAACATTACCGTATTGACATTGGTCAGCTAAATGAACTCTAGGACATAGTGTGAGACGATTTGAAGGGTCACTAATCATTTACCTGTATTATTCCTCTCGGTACCCCTCCTATTAAACAAGACAGTCAATTTCTGTACACTGTATCCTACTTTAGTATTTACTTTTTACTTAATAATATTTTGTTCTATAGTTTTTTTTCATCTAATGCTAAAACACCATCCATTATGCTGGTTATAATTTCAAATGATTATGTGGGCAATATCTATATTTTTTACTTGATATATGTTTTGTATAAAGCTAGAAGGTAATCATAATATCTTGTGTGGTTAATTGAAAGATGAGGGCAGGCCTTATTTATAATAGAAGTAGATATACCGTACATTCAATCGTTTGTGTTTTCTGTGCCAATTTGAATGATGGTCATGACTTTTGCGTTTTCAAGAAGCAAAAATCTTTTGTAGGTATTATAACCGTTCATTTGGAAGATAATGCCAGGTAATATATGGTACTTAATTTATTTTAGAAATAAATATACTGTAGCTATATTGAAAGATATGAATGCAATAAGTCACAAACACCTAGATTACATCTTAATTAGCGTTCCTGGCTTAGTATCCTTTGCCGATAGGTGGTCCTCTCGCACACAAAGGACAGGGGATTAACTTGAAACCTACTCAGATTGTCTTTTGATCGACAAGGTCGATTTTCCTTAACTTTCAAAATTTCAGTGGCCTTATTTCTCTCGGTTGACTATAGTTGTATTCACCTCACCTCTCAGTAACCACCTAATGGCACTCCCGCACAATTGGTGGCCCCCAGAGGAATTGCTCTCTCTCGCCTTCCCCCTCACTGCTGTGCTCTAATCTTTGAAGATGCCACCCACCAAACCTGCCTCAATAAAACTGCCGCCTCAATAAAACTGCCTCCCTTCGTCAGTGAGAAACTTTCACCTGGTTCCAGCATACTGAAGTCTAGTCTTGCATCAAGGGCACAGCTCAGTCAAGCACCAAAGCAGACGAAGTTCTCCTGGCAATCCCAGAAGAAACTTAACTGTAAATCTCCGATTGCCTTTTCGAGCAAAGGGGATACCACAATAGCATACGAAACCCTCAAAACATACCTCCTGGAGCAGTACTCACTATTGCCAACCGCCTGAATAGCCAAGCTTTATAAGCTCCCTCAACAACTGTTGGGGTACCAGGAAGCTTTGCTCGCTTTCAGGGAAATGACCAGTATTGCTCATCTGCAACCTGCAGCAGACGGCTCTCCTCATGAGGCTAACCTAATTTGTGCCCTTTGAGTACGACGGTTACCTGAACCTGTATGCGCTTCGATACCCGATGTCTATATTTTACCCAAAAAGAATATGATGACCAAAGTCGATGCCCTTATGGACAGCTACTTCACCACCTTCAAGACCTCTTCTGACGAAGAGGACAACCGTTCCACATAGACTGAAGCTGACATATATGTGGTAGGACACAGACGGACACCCCATGATGTACCAGAGTGGCCATAAAGCCACCTACCACTCACCACCCACTAATGCCCCAACCAATAAGCTCTACAGTCACTTACCGACCCTATTGTCCACAGTTATACTACTACCTCTCCAGATTTGGGGCTGCTGTGAAGAAATGTGCAAATAGTTGTTAGTGGTCAAAAAAACGTTTAAGTAGGCCATCCTTTGTGGCGGTGGCCTCCCCGGTCACTAATCTTTTCTTTTTACATGATGCAGGTACGGGCAACGATATTTGCTAGACATGAGTGCTTACCGTTCTCTTCTGCCAAGACCATTCTCCAGGATATGACCTAGTCTGTCTAAATCTGCCAAAGTCCGCCTGGTAGCTACCAATAGATCTGTGATACCTACCTACATTTATGAGAACCTCACATTATCATTTGGAAGCGCCAAATATCACCGGACGTTTCTCTTTGCTGGCATCACTTGCCAATCTTTGGTGCAGATTACCTCTATCTCCAGTTTGAGGTCACTCTATCGCCGACACCTCTCAAACCAGCACTCTCTGACCTCGCTCTCCTCATTAGTGCACCCACAGATGCCTATGCCCATCTCCTCACGTTGTACCTAAAGTCATCCTTCCAGTATTTGGCCAAACGCCCACAGTTCCTGCCAAACACGGTATTTATCACCACCATATAAAGACGACAGGGCCCAGCATGTTCACCAAATTCAGGTGTCTGGCACGTGATCATTAGGCAGCTACTGAACAAACGTTTGTCGAAATGGAAGAAATGGGCCTCTGCCAAAAGGCCTCAAGCTCATGGTCATCACCCTTGCACATCGTCCTGAAGAAAGATTGCTCCCTATGCCCTTGTGGGGATTACAGGCATCTAAACATACAGACAGAACAGAATCACTACCCCCTGCCAAGCATCATTTACCTGACCTTCTACATACACAAAATGAATGTTTACTCCAGGTGCCCATGAATCCAGAAGATATATCCAAGACCGTCATCACCACGTTCTTTGGAACTTATGCCTTCAATCACTCCTGTTTTGATCTTCATAATTGTGGGGGGTCACTTTTCAACACCTCATGGATGACATCTCAGGGGACCTCCCCTTATGTGTATGTTATGTGGACAACATTCTTGTGTTCTTTTCTTCAAAAGAGGAACACCTCTATCACCTACACATCGTGCTTGACCACCTACAACAGAACAGCCTTGTAGTTTGGTACGACTAGTTTACCTTTGGCGTCAACAAAGTATTGTTCTTAAGGCACCACATCACTGTTGAAATCCATCCCCTCCCTGAGAAGGTAACAGCTGTTCAGAATTCTCCCACGCCTTTGACCATCAAACCACTGTTAGCAACCTTGCTATTGGTGCTGTCGTCGAGCAGGTGGTCCGTCCCCGTCCATTAGCCTTCTTCTGTAAAAAAATTGTGTAAGGCAGAATCCGGCTACTCAACCTTTGGCATTGAATTGCTGGTGGAGCATTTGGCTATCCATCACTTTCACCACTTCTTAGAAGGTACATCATTCACACGGACCACCAGCCTCTGGTGCATGCCTTCTCTCAACAGTTCGACACCTGGTCCACTCGTCAATGCTGACATCTATTCGCTATGGCTGAATACAATTGTACCCTTCAAAACGTCCCTGGGAAAGTGAATCATATTGCCGATGCCCTGTCAATAAACACATTGGCCGCAATTTACCTGGGAGTGGATTACAACGCCTTGGTAGAAGCCCAACGAAAAGATTCAGGAGTTTCAAACATGTACGACATCCTGCACATCCCTCCATTTGGAAGATGTCCTCTCCCCCCCCCCAACGAGTTCAACAACGCCATCCTCAGTGACGCCATTACTGGTTGACCTCGACCATGGATACATCCTCCCACGAACCGGTAGGTGTTTGATTTCATTCACGGCCTTTCACATCCCTCATGCCGATCTACTGCACAGCTACTGAAGACAAAGTTCATTTGGCACAGCTTTACTGAGGATGCTAAGGATTGGGTCCATGCCTGTACTTCATGCCAAAACTGAAACGTACATCGACACATAGATTGAGGAGTGGGCACCTTTCCTCGGCCTCAAGGTCATTTTTGCCCACATTCATGTCGACTTAGTAGGTTTTCTACGCAAATCTTAAGGAAATCGTTATCTGTTTACCATTATTGACCATTCCACTCGTTGGCCTGAAGCCATCCCCATACATAGTGCAACATCCACCTCATGTATGTCTGCATTACTCTCGGGGTTGAGAGCGAGATTTGGTATCCCTTTTCATATTACTTCTGACAGGGGTACTACTTTCACCCTTCAATTGTGGTCGTTGAACGTTTTCATCGCACCCTCAAGACAGCTTTGAAGTCCCGATGCATTGTTTCAGCTTTTTTCGGTACTCTTGGGACTAAGGCACTCCTAAGGACACCCTGGATGTCATGGCACCTAGAATGGTGTATGGAGACCAGTTGGTCATCCCTGTTGAATTTTTTCCGCCAACAAACTCCTCTGACATTCTCCAGCACCTACGTCATGTTATGGGAAAATTTAATCCATGCTGCTACACTTACAAGCCCCCAACGAAGCAACACACACCAACAGATATGCATAAAGCACCACACATTTCCATATGCAATGACACCAGGAAAACACTGCTAACGCCCCGTTACACAGGCCCTTTCCCCGGGAATCAATAAATATACGGATCCTGTGAAACCCTTATATTGTCTGTCATTAATCCACTGGTCCTTAACTTCGGGAGATCACCCAATTACAGTGTAAGGTAAGGGTCAAAAGGACCAATCTCTAATAACTGTAGAGATGTCAGATTCTTGACAGTTAAAGTTTACTGTACTGTATTCACACAAATCGAGAAATGGGGACACACTCAAGATAATTAAATGATTAGTGGGCGAAACAGATAGAGGGTATGGAAATGCAGGTGTTAATGGGATGTTAATTTGTTTACTATAAGACAGAAATGGTAAGACAGGTGGGTAATCTTCTACTTGAGGACAGGTTATAAGTCTTTACTAATCTGGCATGGGCAGGGGTCAAGGTAGTGAAAGTAAAAAGGATAATCTGAGTCAATGGTCCATGGACTTGTCTTTTTGTTGGGTGACTTTTATATCTCGAAGAGGGTTGGAGTTTAATTTACATGTCAATAGGAGATATGAATATATGACTGTTTAACATTTATCTCGGATTTATCTCGAAGAACACATGGTGAATGTCAGCTGAACGATGAAGCCGGAATTCATGACAACATGACTAAAAAGAGAGGGCTTGAAAAATTATGTATTTTGATACTAGACATGGGTATGAGGGAGTAAAGATTATAGAGAAGTAAGAGATTGAACATTGCACAGAATTTTACATGTGATAAAGATGAGACAATGAATTGTAAGCAGCATAAATAGTTATCTCATTCCAAAAAGGTAAATTTGATATATAATTTGGCCTAATTGGTACTATTCATAATGAGTAGAAATATGGGTTAGTAGGACACTTATGATATCATGGTAAGGGTAGCAAGTATTCTTATGTTTGCAGACAGGTTTGAGCACTCAAGGTTAAATTAATTAACTCCATGCTTATCAGGTGAGAAAGCATATTCTCCTATTATTTCATGTCTCTGAACATATAATACATTATAGTGGTTTGACATAGTACATTCACTTCCAAGGGTATTTCTTATCATCTCAACCACCCTTCAAGTAGTGACAAGAGACAAAATCTATATCTATCATAAAGATCAAATTTAATAAATTATCACATAATCTTACTCGCATATGATATTATTAAGACCCAAGAACGGATGTCAGCATATGTAAGAGTATCACCTTAGAACATCAAAGTTTAGGTTTACGAAATCCACTCATTTGAAGTGTCCCCTTAGAGGAGTCTGGAGACAATGATACTTTGAAAGATAACAATAAAACTAGAAATTTAAGAGATAGAGATTCGTGTGATGTAGCTATTCGGAAGTTACCTGACAATTTCACTGGCAGCATTATCCACAGATGACATCTTCCTCAGGGGTTTCAAGTGTACATAAGTGAGGTAACTGGTCAGCAATAAAGAAGAATATTTGGATTGTATCCTTTACTATCGCCCGATCACAAAGCTTTCAAATTTTTACAAGTGAGAATGAAGGTGGATATACTTTAAGTGTAAAACACTGTGTTTGTGTTTGTATCTATATGCACATAAATGGCTTATGGAGAAAGTCTTTTAAGATTTTTGGTGATCAATCATTTCTGAAGAATTGTTTCAAGTATTTCAATTAACCTTATTTCGATTATTGTTCTTCATTCTGGCCTTTAGCTGCTGGTTACCATCTTAATTTGTTGGACAGGGAAATACAGTCTATCAAATTTCTTATTCGAGATATAGATATAAATGTCTAGCACCGTTGTTCAATTAGTTCGTTGTGCATGTTGCATAAGATTTTTCATAATTCTGAAATAAAGTTTTATTCCAGCAGTGACTAAGTTATAGAATGATCTTCCTAATTGGGGGTAGTTCAATCGGCAGAACTTCGAAAGTTCATGCTTGCAGTAAATGTTTTCATGTTGAACAGCCTGACATAAGTATCTTTTTATAGTTTAAATGTGGAATATCTATTTTAATGCTGATACTGTTCTTAAAATATCTTATTTTAATTGTTCAGTGATCCCTGTACACTGTTAGAAATTTGCCGTAAAAAAATACGATAAATATCGTAAAATAAATGTTGCCCGGCATTTACCGTTTTAAAAACGGATGTATTGAAGTAAAGTAGTGATATTACGTATACGATAATTACAAAGTAGGATGAAAATTACAATCGCCTGTATTTTACTGAAATACGGATGAGAACGGCATATTTTTACTAAGATTTTCTGATTAAAATTTGTTTTTGTTTTTTTCAACACTGTAGGATTTCGAGCATTAGACGACTTAGATATGGGTTTATATCTTGGAGCCATTGGTTGCATTGTACATAGGTATTATTTGTAAACTACAATATTTTATACTCAACCTAGACAATTAAAGCTATGAAACTTTTGTAACGCATTTTGTATGTGGGAAAAATTCGCTTTTGCCGTTATATCCTTTTCATGGAGTATTACAAAACTTGATAGAGTACCATAAAGTATTTATACATCGCGCATAAAAATATTTCTGAGATATTTTGGCTTTGAATCTATTCTGACGAAATTTAGGTGCTTTTTTTTCTTAAGCATCAAATTTAAGGGAGTTTAAGGAAAGGCTAACAGAAAATCTTTCGCCTGGACGTTTTGATTGTAATAGATATTACAGGATGTATTTAACTATCTATGGATAGCTTACATTTTCATTATCTTGATGTGTAAATATACACCTATTTACCGAGCATCACATTTTTTTTCATGAATTCGATGTTTGTTCTTCAC
Source organism: Palaemon carinicauda (assembly GCF_036898095.1). Classification (NCBI taxonomy): domain Eukaryota; kingdom Metazoa; phylum Arthropoda; class Malacostraca; order Decapoda; family Palaemonidae; genus Palaemon; species Palaemon carinicauda. Next base: position 21,140,161 of record NC_090725.1, on the reverse strand, counting down.
GATATACGGATACAGAAATTGAAATTATTTTGAAGAGATCATTAGGAAAATGTTAGAAAAAATATCTTTTCAGCTCAAATTACCTGAATATCCTTCACTCAATTGTCTCAGTTTTGTTTAGGGAAGTTTGAAAAATACAAAAGCCGCAAGAGATACCATCATCCTATGAAAGAATAATGTCAATGAGCTACAAGATACAGCTTGCAAATTTCTCCATTTCTAATCTCGTAAATAGTGCTTATATTTCACTTCAAAGGTTATGAGATTCAAGTCAAGTTTGTGATAAGGGTAAGTAATTCAAGTGTCTGAAAGAAATGAAAATTAAGAATCTAATTATCAAGGCCTGCATAGATCTGTGTTCTTTTCGTTAGACCTTGATCTCTGCTTACAATTATATGTACTTTCGAACACTCTTCACGCGCACATACACAGTCAACCTCACACATACGCGCACACACACACACGCACACACACTGACACACACGCACGCGCGCGCGCGCTGACCTACGACGTTTTTCCGTATGTTGGTCTTCTGTTGTGTCTTATTTCAATCGTATTGACATCCCTCACTTTCGTTACATCTATTTTTTATACTTTCAACTCTCAAAGTCGATGTTTTTTGGCGGAAGTCATCACTGCATGGTCCCATTTTGTTCTACTGACAGCTGTTCATGACTTACTTTACTAAAAGCTATTTTACGTAATTCATCCTTATATTTTTATAAATTCTCCTTACTTTATCCTTACTTTACTAAAAATATTTCATTATTTGCTATTCATCCAAACTTCATGACCTGAAAGCATATGTATCTTAAAACTAATCCTACTGCTCCTAGGACTTCCATTTATTGTTCTCTGTAGTGAATTAGAAGTTCGGGCAGCAGTTTGATACTCGGCGTTCTTATCGTCGGACTGCAACTGGCAGCCTGGTTTAATAATGATAATTGATCTCCAGCTTCATTCTCTTGCCTTAGTAACGTATATTGATAGACATAGACCGGAACTAAAAATTGATTATGCGATAAAGATAAGTATCCTAGGTGATTTCTCACAGCTTTTGGCTTACAGCAAAGTTGGTAAAAGACCTCCATGTAAACAACCATCGTTTGGCCATATTTTCACGATGCAACCCGGCTTCTGAAGACAGTCCCACCCACCCCGTTCCTGATTTCCCCGCTGTCTTTCCCAAGTTTGACTGCCTGCCCTCTGCTTTTCAGCTACTCAGCTACTCGATTACATGGATAGCTAGGATTGTTGATGTTATGTAAGTTATGCCTCTCTCTCTCTCTCTCTCTCTCTCTCTCTCTCTCTCTCTCTCTCTCTCTCTCTCTCTCTCTCTCTCTCTCTCTCTATGTTTGTATGAAGTTGTAATTATATGTGTAATTTATAATCCGGCCCTCAAATTGTCTTCGCTCCGATGTGATAATCTTTACTCGCAAGTAAACATTATCTCATTGCTCCTCTGTTCTGGCAAGTGGTAAATGGATGTGCTGTTCATGAAATCGTCGAGGGTCATTATCAACATATCCTAGTTATATATATAAAACAGGTAATTATGATATAACATTAATAGTGAGCCACGCAGAGGGCGTGCACAGCACATCCATGTACCACTTGACAGAAACAAGGAGCATTAAGATTTTGTTTAGGAAAGACCATTTTGAAGGATGCGATGTAAATTACACACATAATTAGAATTTTATAACAAACTGAGAGAGAGAGAGAGAGAGAGAGAGAGAGAGAGAGAGAGAGAGAGAGAGAGAGAGAGAGAGAGAGAGAGAGAGAGATGTTCATCATCAACCCTAGCTATCCATATATCAGAGTAGCTGAAAGGGAGAAAAGGAGAATGAGAGGCAGGTGATCTCGAGGAAAAACTTAGTCCATAATTTATTGTAGGCTTCAGGCCCTTTCACAGCCTGCATTCTAACTGAGCAATACATTTAAAGGGCAATGAAGACAGACACCAAGAAATGGGCTGGCAAATGTCTTCCCTGTCAGGCGTTATGGATCACAAGACACTCATAATCCAGGATAAGAGATTTCAAAACAGCCTTTTTCTGCCATTCTCATATTCATGTTAACATTGTGGGACCTCCAATCCTCTCCAAGGGATATAGATACCTTTTTATCATCATTCACTGGAATATCAGTTGGCCTGGAGCAACACCTGTTAAACAGCAGACTGCAGAAAGCTGCCTAAAAGCTGTAATCAATTTGGTCAGGAAACACAGTTCCCCATACATAAACCAAATAATCGGGTGCTAATTGACGTCAGCCCTATGGAGTTCCCACGCCGCCAGCCTTGGGACAAAGTTAAACCCTACAACGGTGTACAACCCAGAAGCCAAACTCATGGTTGAGGGTTTCCATTACTCCTTTAAAAAGATTTAACTTGGATCCTAACAGGACTGATATGATCCCCACACACAGCCCCCAATGCTTCACTGACGGTGACACTCTACAGACAGTCATTAGTCATACTGGATCCTTCTCTCCGTTTACGGTTCCCTTTCCCCTTTGCCTACACATACACCGAATAGTCTGGCCTATTCTTAACAGATTGTCCTCTGTCCTCATACACCTGACAACACTTAAATTACCATACAATTCTTCTTCACCCAAGGGGTTCACTACTGCACTGGAATTGTTCAGTGGCTATTTTCCTCTTGATAAGGGTAGAAAAGACCCTTTAGCTATGGTAAGCAACTCTTCTAGGAGAAGGACACTCCAAAATCAAACTATTGTTTTCTAGTCTGGGGTAGTGCCATTGCCTCTGTACCATGGTCTTCCACTGGCTTGGGTTAGAGTTCTCTTGCTTGAGAGTAAACTCGGGCACACGATTCTATCTTATTTCTCTTCCTCTTGTTTTGTTAAGTTTTTTATAGCTTTGTTTATATAGGAACTATCTATTCTAATGTTGTTACTGTTCTTAAAATATTTTATTTTTCCTTGTTTCATTTCGTGACTGAGCTGTTTTCTATTTTCCCTGTTGGGCTCCTAGGTCTTATAGCATCATGCTTTTCCAACTAGGGTTGTACGTTAGCAAGTAATGATAATAATAATAAAAATAATAATAATAATAATAATAATAATAATAATAATAATAATAATAATAATAATAATAATAATTAGAATGTACCAAATATTCGTTTGTCAAAACACTGACACCAACCGCACTTGTCTCCTGTGCACTTGAGACCTCATTGCATACTACAGCAAAAACAGATGTGCTATGAAATATCAGCGGAAGGCAAAAGTACCTGGGAATCAGTAAACAAGCTTAATACAACCAGCATATATCCCAGAGGATCTTTTAGTGCCCCCGAGTGTTTTTTGAAGGGAAGTGGAGTAATATTGTAAGAACTTTTACTAAATGCCTCACAACAATATCCTGGTCACCAAAACATGATCTTAAGTGAACAAAAATCACTAGATGATGTCGAAGATATTTTGGTTTATTTCAGCAATGATGGTACTTTAAAACGGAATATCTAATGATAAATATTGTAAACTTTCAATTCACGTCTTTCGAATGATTGTATTGTAAATAATAAATTTCAAGCATTTACCAGGTGTGCAGAATCACACACCAGGATTGTAATCTGCTACCTTTTTCGATGTAAATATTTCCTGCAACCTTTCCTTATATCCGATTTCTTTGCAAATAAACCAGTTAGTACCAGCCAGCATTTCTATCCAACCCTTACCAAAAAAATATTATTCACCCAATCTGTTTGAAATCTCTCTTGGGTTTCCTTGACCCCGAAGGCGATCTCTCCATGAGACAATGCCCGATGTCTGGCCATGACCTTCAGAGAGCTTGTAATAATTATCCATGAAAACATGGTAACCTTCATGACCTGAGTACGATGAAATGCAGAAATTAAGCAACACTATGGTTCATAGTGAAATCAAGAACTTGACTTGATTGAGACTCTGACAGGACAAAGTTTAATGCCTTAATTTGCTTGGTTTCATCGTGATATGTACCGTGACTGAGAGGAGCCTTTTATACTCCTACATTACTTTGTCCAGCAAAAGATGTTGTTTAAGGAAACAGCGGATCCTATATTTTTTTATGAAAACACCATATGACAGGCTGAATTATAAGAAACTTTTCCCTATTATACTTTCATATGGACTGCCTGTTGAACATGTGTAAGTAATTCTCTATCGACTCAAAATGTCTTAGTGACATCGCCGTCCAGATAGTCACCATTTTATACGTTTTATTTCTCGAACAGAAAGTTCGTATTTGGGGAAACCTAACCCAAGTACTTGGAAATGGTAAGGATATTTTAACCACACCAAGTATATACCCAGCTCCTCTACAGCTCATACTTTGTGTTGGTAGCTGAAGTGGTTGCAATAGGTTGCAATAGGCCTATCATATCCAGTAAGTTTCATTCGTTCATTATAAGTGGTAGACTGGAGTAGCAGTGATGGGATGCATAGGTGGCGGATTGTGGTCTTCAACCCACCCCTCCTCATCTTCAATGCTTTGTCTGAGATACTGGGAGATCGAGAAGGGAGGTTTACCCAAGTATCCTTCTACTTGGTCGCCATTTCTACCTAAATAGCATGATATGGTGGGAATGGTTGTGTGCGAAGAAAGTAACATATATTCTTTTCCCACTCTTCTTCCTCTTCACTTTCTCAATCATCCGATTCTGAATACTCATAAATCATAATGTAATTAACTTCCGCATCTTCAACACCATGTAATCACAAGGGAAATGGTGTCAGATAACTCAAAATCAATCAGTCAATCACAAGGGCATCTGTATTAATAGGTATCCCGCATAATCACTAGCAAACTCAGCATCAGTATCAATAGCATTTTCCTTTTCATCTTGAAACATCCATCTTTATTCCCACTCTACTCTCACTCATCAGACGCATAGTGTTTTGTTCCATCATTATTGCCATTAATGTTAAATATGGCCAACAAAATGCTGCCTAATTTTGTATGGAAATGTTTCAGTCCTTTATACAATTCAAGCATTACCTAATGTTTCATTCCAGGGAATCTTTCATCTACCTAGTTTTACTGACTTTAACTCGAACATTACGGCTACCATCACCAACTTCTAGATGCCTTTCCCCAATATCACTTTTGACCTTTTGATTTTAAGCTTTAATGATAATAGTTCTATTAGGGAATATAACTTGAAGATTTCTTCCAAAGAAATAGGAAAATGATGGAGATAGTTGGAAGACAATCAGGAGATATATATGCGTCCTTTTCTCATTCAAGTGACATCCCTCCGTACGCATGAGCCAATCTCATCCACCACCGGACTATCATAGACAAAAAAATTCTGCAATCTACATCTAGTAGAATTATCGGGATTGAAACTTCTATTCCAGTGAAGCTTAAAGGTCGAATGCAATAGTTGAGGAAAACCTTTTTTGATATGCCCGAGAATTTTATTTTTTACCCACTATGCGAGGCTAAATTTTGGAGGCTTATTTCTTTGGTCAACGATTCGATATCCGGATTGCACAAGTCTTGTACAAACGTTTACCATTTGTTTTTTATTTAAAAATAAGACCTGTGTCATATGTCCTCACGAACACGTACATGAAAATGTATGAATGCTTACCATCTTTTACAGTTTTTCATTTTTATTTTGTTACGCAGGTGTTTTCAAGAGGAGTTCGATCAACAACCAAACGTCTTAAGGATTAATCCTGTTAAGGATTACCTTGTTGCATTGGCTTCTAGTGTAACCTAATACACACAGTTTATTAGCTTAGTTAATGTATTCAGGAGGGCCCTAGCCTTCCCATTTACCATCCAATTTCTGTAACTCTTAGGTTACATAAATAGAATGAATATCTGCTTAAATGATGTTTTTCTTCATTAATGTTTTGGCTTTGTTATTTGGCCTGAGGGCTCTTCTTAAAATATCTAGTGCCATATACAAATTTTATTCAGCAGAACTAATCAT